>NC_080786.1:155724642-156091489 GCF_028018385.1 Neofelis nebulosa | reverse complement strand
CCCTAAACCAACCCTTCCTTGGTTGGGGAAGAGAAAAAAAAGGGGCCGTGGACTCTAGACCTCGGGCAGGACACACCCGGGGGCCCCTGCGCACGAGCAAAGAGGACGCGCATCGTCCTCCAGATGACTAATGCGTAAGGAACGCTCTGGAGAGCCTTGGGACCGAGCTCCAGGTGCCGGGGAGCCAGCGTGGAGACAACAGGGGACACAGGGACCTTTCCCGGAACTCCGTGGTACCCAAGCTATGGCTGCCCGCCACAGGCTGGGTATGTGGGTGAGGCGGCTCTAAACCCCCGTCCGTCTCACGATTCACTGGTCCTGGCCACGTGGACACGTTGCAAATAGTGTCCTCGGCCCCGGAGGAGGGGGAAGCGGGGGTGAGCCGCAGCCACCCCTCCCTGCGCACGCCCGCGGCGCACCCCAGGCCTCAGCGGACCACGGCCTCGCTCTCACTGACAAGGCGGGCCTGGAGCCTCACACCCGCACAGCTGACGGTAGTCACTTTAAGACGGAAAGGTTACCTTTAGCAGCAAGAAACAAGAAGTGAGAAGCTGGGTCAAGCAGACCTCAACGTTCCGGGTGACGAAGCCGGCAGCCCGAACTCAGAGCTGAAGTGACAATTAATACCCAGCACGGAGGGCGTAGCCGGGCTCCTGAGGGTCCCTACCTGGGAGTTAACAGTGGGGAGCTGTGCTGCACCATACGATCTTGTTTTGCCTGAAGCCAAATCAAAGAAGTAAATGCCGAACGTGACCCCTCAGAACAGCTCGTGGGACGGGGATGCCTCGACACCCGACACTTTGAGCAGCTTCTCTCCCACTGGAGGTGCTGCCAGGACTCCTTGTCCCTGCCGGATCTCTACTTTGAAAACGGATTTCAAATTCAATTAAGTCAGAGTGTGGTACTGAGTCTAGAATGGGGCAAAGAATTTGAGTTTCTGGTAGAACACTCTTCACCCGATTAGGACATCCGGTCTTGGGTTGTGCAATGACTTGGTGACATTGTCTAAGGTAGACCTTATCAGAAGGCAGACAAGCCGGAGAGGTGCCAGTCTGCGTCGGCAAGACAGGTGAGCAGGTGCGGCCACGCGGGCTGGGCGCTGCACCCCGGCAGGTGAGCAGCGTGGCAGGCCTCGGGCAGACGTGACGTTGCCGGCACCGGGCCAGCCACGCGCACCTTGCACTGCGGGACAGGAGGGCAGGTTGGGATGGGAGGAAATCTCAACATCAGTTACTCCAGAAATCAGGAGACGACAGAAAACCCAGCCAGACCTGAAGACAGAAGGCTACCTGGCAAGGGGAGAGCCAGGGCGACCGCGGGCCCGCGCTGGGCCAACACAGCCCGTTCTCTTAACAACTCGCCCCGCAAGGCCCTCCCGGGGCGCCGTCTCCAAGGCCGGGGTACTTACGTTCGATGAGAAAGAGAAAGCACACGATCCCCATCGCTGCCACAATGGCCCCGGGCACGACGAAGGACAGGCCCCAGCACGTGGACACCCAGTAGCCGGCAATCAAGGACCCCAAAATGTTGCCCACGGACGTGTGGGAGTTCCAGACCCCCATAATCAAACCTCGCCTGCAACACAACAAAACACGAGACGGCCAATGATGTCGAGAAGCTTCAGTGGACCAGCAGGTGGAGGACAGACGGTGCCTACAACGGGTGCGAGGAAACATCGAAATCAACGGGCAGCGCGGATGCCACTCCCGCAAGGTTGTCTGGCGGGACACGCGTCGGGGCCGTGGCACTGCACACCCCTCTCAGAGCTTTGTTATTCTGTGCTTACGAAGAGGAAAGAAGCCTTTCCCTGACCTTCTTGGAAGGCCCCACATTTACATTTGTGCCTCCGTAACTGAAATACAATCATCTGGGGCACCCGGGGGGCTCAGCCGGTTGAGCGTCTGACTCTGGATTTGGGCTCAGGTCGTGATCCCACGGCTCAGGAGTTGGAGCCCCACATCCGGCTCTGGGCTGACAGCTCGGAGCCTGCTTGGGATTCTCCCTCTTGCCCTCTCTCTGCCCCTCCCCCACCCATGCTGTCTCTGTCTCTCAAAACTAAAAATAAACTTTAAAAACAAATACGATCGTTTGAGGAGATGCCCCATTAGCAAAAGTTCACGTCGAGGACCCCGCCGGCTGAAGGATCGAACCCGGGCTCACGGCGGTGGGTTCTGGCCCTGCTTCCCTGCTTTCCCCGTGGCTCCCAGCGCTGTGTGCTCTCGGGCCTGGCCACACCGTGCGCCATGCAGAAATCACGGACCGTGGGCCCATCGCCAAACACTGAGTGCAGCTCAGGACCTGTCACCCTTCCAGGTGCCTTCCTGTCTTGGGACAATATACTTATTGCTTCACGAGACCCGGGGCCGGGCCCTAAGCTCCGTGTTTCTGCCAGGCTCGCGGGTGACCAGCTGCACAGAACGACACGCTCCCCCAGCCCGCGACAGGGACAAAGGCCCACCTGAATCTCAGAACCCCAGAGTGTCAATCATCTTTGAGAGAGTAGGCTAGCAAAAGCGGCTTTTTCCGCAGCGGATCTAAAGAAAAACTAAAAATGACGTGGTCTGGTTTGCGTCAGAATCTGAAAAAATAAATGGTGCTGAAAGCGGGAGCCTTTTCTCACCTTCCTTTTCCGAACCAGTTGCCGAGGCAGGTGACGACGCTGGGCCAGCCAGTGGTCTGCACCAGTCCGTTGATGATCTGTGACGGGGCAAAGGAGGGCTGACGGCAGGCGGGAAAGCGCACGCGGCCGTCTTCAGACCAGGCTCACAGGCGCTCGCTTCCCCGGTTCTTTGCAAGTTTGGGCGCACAGCGGGGACTCCCACAGCAACAAGGCAGCAAAACCCTCCTTGATGGGAGCCTCAACAGCCACAGATGTGTTTTCAGCAACACACACACACACACACACACACACACACACACACACGTGCATGGAAATCATAGATAAGTGCTTTCACTTCTGTGGCCTGAGCCTCTGAGAGGAGAACGGGTTGGATGCAGAGCTCGGGGAAGCGTTTCTCCACGTTTCAACAGCGCCCGGGCTGACGCTCTCAGAAGGTTCAAGAAGCGCGAGCAGGTCTGCTTTAGTCTCCGGGGCGTCCAGGGTCAAGGGCACGACAGGAGCTGCCCTCCTTTGCCCCCTACAACGTCCCTGGGCCAGTCCGGCTTGCCTTCCCTCTAGGAACAAGCTGGGACTCTGGGAAGATCTTTTCCTTCCTTCTAATTTTTTATTTTACTATAAAGTGTGAATCGCTGTTGTCATTAAAACAGCCAAACTCGTTCAAGTCCAAGGGCAACATTTGAAAAGCAAATTCCGGACAGTTGGCTTTGATGATTTGATGACACCCTCAGGCTCTGGAGAGCCTCAGAGGCTGGGCATGAGTATTTTCCTCATCTCTCACTTGTGGTCGATGTTCACCCAGGGCGGGGCAGGGCGGGGGCCGTGGCAGACCAGGACAGATGGGCCGGCAGGAAGGGCAGAGCCCACGGCCTGGCTCTACTTCCCTTGGAGCACCGTGAGGCTCTCCCCTCTCCGCCCTGCTGATCGCCTGCAACGCCGACCTCCCGCCAGCAGCTCCAGAGTGCTCCCTTCCTCCCACCCCTGCCATCCTGTGCCCCTCCATCGAGACAGGTCAAATGGGCCACAGGACACGAAGTCTCCCGCACTCGGGCGGCAGGGCTCCCAGGGTCCCCGCCTCAGTGCCCAGCGGGGGGCTCGGAGGGGGAGGATTTAAGAGGCAGGTCCCAGGACTAAGGGAGGCCTCACAGCTACTGCAAGGACAGAACTTCCTGTGCCAGCACCGACCCCAACGGCAGACAGGACCCCATGCACCCCCACCCCCAGGCAGCCTTCTCTTGTGGCAGAAAGGCCCAGTCTGATTCATCACGGAAACCCCATCCGTGGGGAGCCGCGGACCCAGACCTCACCTGAGTTACCACGTAGAAGCCGAAACTGTGGATATTGTAGAAATACCCTAATCCAAACAGGGCGGTCAAAGCACCACTGGCCAGCATCCCAAAAGTTAGGTAATACCGAATGGGCAGGCGTTCCCCTATTATGCCACTGAGGACGGAGAAGAAAGAAGCAAACATGAGAAAACAAACACACCCATAACGTGAAGGGTCCGGATCTTTCCGGATGTTTTCACGCTGTTCTCCGAGCTTTCAGAACCCCGATGCGCTACAGTTTCCAGGAAGATTTCATCACAGCTGTCTCCAGTGGAGCACTTATTAACCAGAAATTGGCAATTGGCAACATCTCTTAGGACTTTATTTCTAGTAAAAGCCACTAACTGTCAAGTAATAAACCTCAAACACTATGACTTGCCTGTGACGGTTGCCAATTAAAACAACCAAAATCTCGTCCTGCTAGTTAAACGCGTTTTTCTGTAAACAGCATGCAGTAACTGTGCATAGTGTTCAAACATCTGGAAGGGCAGATGTAGGCGTGTCATGAAAGGGATCAGTTGTGGCCTCAGTTAGTCGCTGGCCCCCGAGCTGTCACCGAGTCCCCTGCGTTAACACGCCGGGCTGGAGGGGCTCTGCCAGCTGCCTTCCTGCTGGCACCACCGTGCCCTGGTTTGAAGACAGACAGACTGGAGCGTGAGGTCGGGGACAGGGGGTGACATGCTCCTCTCCACCGGCAAGGTGGCTCAAAATGAGCAGCTGGCTGCTTCCCAGAGCCCAGGTGCTCTGGGTGGGGTCGCTGTGGGTGAAGGGCCCAGGGCAGGGTGGCCTCTCACCGCCTTGGGAAGGGCCACCAAGGAGCAACGTGACAGTGTCGCTTGTTCAGTGCACAAAACCCAGAATAATCCCAGGTAAATGGGAGGCTTTTGCAGCCATGAGAAACCACGGGTCATATTTTCTTCCACGTGGCCGTTAAGGGATTCGGATAAACAAGAAACTTAATGGAGAGTGACCCCTACCTGCCCGTGAACAATGCTCTGGGAACCATCTCCACGATTCTGTCTTTTATCTCAAGAACGAACACACTAGAAAACCTGTCCTTCTGGAGTCCCCAAATAAAGCAATCTACCTAACACTGCACCGGTGACTGAGGCAAATGACTAAGGCAGAGGAAGTAACTTAAGATTAGAAACAGGGGCGCCTGGGTGGCTCAGTCGGTTGAGTGTCTGATTTCAGTTCAGGTCATGGTCTTGCGGTTCGTGAGTTCGAGCCCCGCGTCGGGCTCTGTGCTGACAGCTCGGAGCCTGGAGCCTGCTTCGGATTCTGTGTCTTCCTCTCTCTCTGCCCCTCGCCTGCTCACGCTCTCTCTCTCTCTCTCTCTCTCTCTCTCTCTCTCTCTCAAATAAATCAACATAAAAAAATTAAAAAAAAAATTAGAAACAACATTCAGGTCAGATTTTAAGCTGGGGAGAAACCGGTCACAAACTCAAGAGCGTTCTAGAGCTAAGCAAGTTCTCTGCTTCAACCCGCTGGCTTCAGAGGAGAGAAGACGTGTCTCGGAGGGGCTGGCTGACCTGCCTGGCGTCACGGGACAGAGCTGGTGCCGTTGGCCAGGGCTGACACATGTTCTCCAGTCTCGCTATATGACACTGGGCCCAAATTTAGTCTCTGCTTCCAAGTCACTAAAGAAAAGGCCTGAGGGAACGGACACCATTCCACATGACATCCGATTCATACCGGGACCAAAGGCCAGGGCGCACCTGCTAGGAAGGTCTGGGCTGATGAAGGCGCCCCCGTATGCGGTTCACCCGACATACAAACGATCCATTTCCTGAGCCACGTGTCACAGTGTCACTAAAGGGCCATCCAAAGAAGCAGTGTATGCCTTTGTTACAGCCCCGAGTCTACTCTGGATTCTACACGAGGCAGAATTTTGTTAACAAACCCTCATTGGCGAGTTTCATGACACGTTATCTTTGCTGATACATAAGCAACAGTAAGACCCTCTTATTTAAAGCCTTCTTAACCTCAACCCTCTTGACCTGTGGGGTCGGGTCACTCTTTGTGCCATAGCATGCTCAGCGGCCCTGGTCTCTGCCCACTAGATGCCAAGCACCCCCTTGTCTGGTTGTGACAGCAACCTTGTTTCCAGATCCTGCTAAGTGTTGCCTGGGGGACAATATCACGCTAAGCTGAGAACTGCATTTAAATACTGTTTTCTAGGGGCGCCTGGGTGGCTCGGTCGGTTGAGCGTCCGACTTCGGCTCAGGTCATGATCTCACAGTCCGTGAGTTCGAGCCCCGCGTCGGGCTCTGTGCTGACAGCTCAGAGCCTGGAGCCTGTTTCAGATTCTGTGTCTCCCTCTCTCTCTGCCCCTCCCCTGTTCATGTTCTGTCTCTCTCTGTCTCAAAAATAAATAAATGTTAAAAAAAAAAAATACTGTTTTCTAGTAACTGGGAAAAACACAGTCCAACCTTTGGGCTTTTGCTTTTTTTTTTTTTTTAATTTTTTTAAGCTTTATTTATTTTTGAGAGAGAGAGAGAGAGAGAGACAGAGCATGAGCAGGGGAGGGGCACACACCACAGGCTTCCGTATCCATCCTTACACATTCGTTCATTCAAACCCGTTCTGCAGGGCTATGCAAATGAAATACAGAGGGGCCGTCCACTCCACCAACAGAAAGTGCCTGACCGGGCACCACCCCCACCCTGCACTGGGGTGCAGGGGCAGGTCTGGATGATGCCACACTCTGGGTGGATATCACAGAGAAGCTAACCGCTCACAGGTGTCCCCACGATGCTCAAAGCTCTGAAGATCACTGGGTCTCTGAACAAAAGCCTCTTGAGCTGAAGGCCTTTAGTCCCTATGATTTTTTTTTTTAAACCCGGCTGGACTGACACGATACCAGTTTTTAATCAGCCAGTCACATATCCTGTTACCCACATAACACTTCCACCTTCCTGGGTCGATGCAGGACGGGGTGAGAATCACATGTGACCGACGCTGGGAACACTCCGTGGGCCGGGCTCTGCTCTGCGCATTCTACACGGATTAGCTCATCCTCTCCTGCCATGATCCGGGGAGTTAACTAACCACTGTTGTGCCCATTTCGCAGAGGGGAAGCTGAGGCCCAAAGAGGGGCAGCACTGAGTCGGATTTATTCCCAGCTGCGTGTCTCTGGGGTCCGTGCCCCACCCACAAGGAGGACGGTGAGGTGCCGTCTGGGGCGAGCTGGGCAGCCAGGGGGACGTGCCCGGCACACACCCTAAACTGCTGTGACTCTAGTGATCCGGGTCGTGTGAACAGATGGTGGCACCAGGGACAGAGCAGAGGATCACTCTGCACACGATCCCCAGGAGCTGCCAGCACCCTGTTCCCGGCGACCACCCCACGGCAGGGTTAACGGTGCCTCCGAAAGCCCGGGGCCCTGAGAGCCGTCCCCGGACGGCCCGCCCTGAACAGCACGACATCCGGGGCGTCTACACGCACCGCTCTGCGGTCTCGTGTTGATCAGCCCTGCAGCACACTTTACCCTCCTCTCTGAGAAGAGCCGGGGCGGTAAGCAACCCGCAGACATGTCCTGCGGCGAACGGACGAGAACGACGAGCATCTGAGAAGCAGGCAGACCTACCTCAGGTACATGCCGACGGCGTAGGCGCACAGGAACGAGTAGTCCAGGGCCCCGAGCAGCTGCTGGTAGTTGTCCTGGTCTACACAGGGGGAAAATCGGCAGGAAACAGTGAGTATGGCCTCCTTCCACTAAATACCAGTCTGTGTTCTGGGGCCGGGTGACAAAGTGCACATGCCTGCTCTCTACACTTGGGCAGCAGACGCAGAAGGAGAAAGGGACGGTTTTGAACACAGAAAATGTGGCAGGACGTCCGGTTGGCTTCTGGACAAAGGGAAAGAAAGTTGCTACATTCTCAAATAATCACTAACTAGACGTCATCTGGATTAGAGAAAATCCCCACCGTGCATGGGGAGCATGTGGTTTTTTTATTCATTTTGCCTCCCGAGTTAATTTGGCTTTTCTGCAGCAGCCCCGGGCCAGCCCCCGCCCCACACCTCTGGGGGCTCCCTCTCCTGTCCAGCACGGTCCCCGCTCAGCAAAGCCTGGCTCTCAGCCCCGACAGATGCAAAATACAAGTCCTCTTGAGCAGATTTCCCCAGAAAGAGGATCTCCCGGGCGTCGGCAGGGGCCGCGGACACGGTAGCTGCGGGAGGAGGCGAGCGGGTGACAGGACAGAGCTGTCCCCGGACAGGCAGTCACGTCCGGGAACATCGTCAGTGCCGCCCAAATCGGTGAGGCTGCCTGTCGCTTTCAGCACTGGCTGTCTAGCCACGCGAGAGGCCGCAGGACGGCGCGCGTCAGGATCGGGATGCACAGGGGTGGACAGACGGAGAGCTCACCAAACGGGGCCCAGCTGCAGTCAGTCTCGTTGTCTGGTGGCTGCTGGCGGGGGGTGTCACTGGCCCTCTGGCTCTGGCTGCTGAATTCGACGTCCCCCTCGTTCAGTGCGGCACAGTACCCGTGGAGCTCACCCTAGGACATCAGCAGAGACAGAGAGCGCGCTCAGGCCAGGTTCAGGGGCTCGCGGCATTGGAACAGCCGCCCCCTCCTTTCGGTCTTCCCAGGGCAACCACGCTCTGGGGGAGCGAGGCCCCGCCGAGGCCTCTGCACGACCCACCGAATGCCTGCGGTGACCGGGGCTGCTCGGGCCTCTGCCGCCCCCAGCCCCGAACTCACACACAGCCAACACAGGCCTGTGACGGTCGGGCGGCGGAGACGACCACGCAGCTGAGAGCCGCCTGCTGCCAGCCCGGCACCGCCTGCCACACTGCGAACACGGCCTCATCGTGCCAGATTTACACCCGAGTAAATGCCCCGCGAAGCCGGAGAGCAAGGCAGAGGTCCAAGCAAAGAGGAAGATGAATCTCCCATCAGAAGAAGCCTGACGTGAGGAGCGCAAAGGGCAGACTCGGTCAGTCACTGGAGGACAGAACCTAGCCCCAGGTGGCAGCGGTGACACTCACTCACCAGCAGGAGGGCCGCGAAGGGGGCGGGGCACGCGGGGCCTGGAGCGGGAGCTGGAAGGGGCCAGACCCTAACCTGGGGATCGTTCGAGCTTACGCATATTTGCCAGGCTAGACGCTTCAGATCTGCGGGTGTTGACATGTGCAAATCACGTGCCTCAGTAAGACAACAGCAAAGCTGGGGCACAAGGCCACCGACCCACCAAGTTGTCCGCGGAGCCAGCACGCGGGCCAGGGGCAGAGGAGTGTAAGGCTCGGAAGCCCTCTGGCTGACAGGTGTAGGGGCCTGAGGAAGTCGCTCCCACCCGCCTCAGTGTGCCCGCCTGCAGACAGGGCTGGCCCCCCTCAGCCACAGAACTTAGCGGGATCGGTGATGCTGTTCCGGGGCATGGACGCACCAGGGAGGGCCGGAGGAGTGGGCACCGGGGCTGTGTGCAGGGCGCAGGGGACGCAGGGTGCTCCTTACAAGAGGACCTCCCCTTCCAGAAAAGGGCCCGTCTTGCTACGGGGGAACCTCCACCTGTCTGCCAGTCTGCCTTTCAGCCCCACAGTCCATGTCTCCCCTCCCCAGGCGCCCCTGCCGCCTGCTGTGCATTTTCTGGGTTTTTCTGCTCCCAGGGGCTCAGATGAAGTAATCCCCCAGGTGTGAGTGAGGGCAGAAAGGAGGCAACCACAAGGGCAGGGAGTGGCCCTTAGTGGGAGCAGGGCCCCAAGCGGCATTCTTCACGGAGCCGCAGCGTGAAGGCAGGGGTCTGGGGTTCACGAGGAAAGCTGGCCCCAGAAAGAACAGCGGCCACACGTCCTGCCCACCGCCTCCTTCCCTGGCACCCGTCTCTTCCAGAGGGAGTCACCAAAGAGGCTCCTGCGAACGGCTGCCCTTGCCAGGGCTGTGGTCAGCCTGGGCTGGAGGCCTCCTGGTTTTGCACGGACACACGCCACCGAGGCCTGGCAGGGCACATGGGACTCAGCCACTTTGTGGTCCCGTGGCTTGTCATCAGCACTGGGCGTTCTGCTAGCATTCAAACCTCGCCCTAAAAATTCTCCGCGGGCTCCGCTGGCCTGGATCTCGGAGTCGCCCTGCCCTGCACACAGCAGGCGGCCCTTCCCCATTCCCCCGGGTTCATACTTGGCTCCTCCTCTCCCCGTAGAAGTCACCCTTCCCTGGGCCAGACCCCGTGCCTCACCGCCCTCACTGTCCATCCGTCGCCGAGAGAGCCGCAGGCAGGCCGGGCGCTGACCCGCCTGCCGAGACGGAACGAGGGAGGAGGTAGCTGTGGGCCACGCTCCAAGCGGGGCTTCCACATCCCCTGGGACCAAGAAAGATGAGGAAGGATCCCTTCTTGTGTCATAAACAAGCAGCAAAGGGTTTCATCTTGGTTGTCCTGTGATGAGGGGGACTCTGAGCGGGGACTCTGGTGCCACGGGGCTGGCCTCCCGCTTCTCCCCTGGACTCTCAGAGGGCACAGCGACTTCACCAAGGCAGGGGGCTCCCTACTCCCTTCAGCCTCCGGCGGCCGCGGTGAGCCCTTCCCCAGCCCGCACCCTTCCCACCGGAACTGCGATCTGCACCCTCTGGGCGGCCGAAGGGCTGCAGGAGAGCCAGCAAAGACTTCACGCTGGTCCCGAGGATGCTTGTTTCTAACGCCACGTGCTGGCTGTCAGCCACCAGCTTTATTCCCACACCCGGTGTGTGAGCGAAAGCTAAGGATGAATTAGGCCAAGAGGATCTGATCAGAAAAACCCTCAGCAGGGGAACGGGTTCATACCCTGGTGTGACACCGACGGGGGGCTAGTCCTTGGCCCTTGCCAATTTTTACGCGAATGTTTCCACAGGTAACAAAATTAATGGACGTGTGACACCAGGCGGTCATTAAAAGCCAAGCAATCAGGAGACTATGTGGTCTGGAGGCTCCAGGTACATGACCCTCCAGGTTATTTACCACTGCCCACGTGCCACACGGCGGGACAGCGACAAACTACACAGCAAGTGCCACGGGGATTGGCAGGTGGGGGCGGGGGCGGGAGGGGCTGGTGTCCGCAGGATGGGGGGACACGGCAAGCAGCCACGAAAACAGCCACGGGGCCGCAAGTCGGGTGGGGGTGGGGGAGGGGCAGGCGGGGATGGGGTGCGGGTGCTCTCTGTCCCGTCTGCAGATGCATCTCCAGCCCCGGCCCCTCCCCCAGTCCCCCTACCAGTGGGCAACAAGAGGGAACCACGTGGGATCAGCGGGCATCATGGCCTTCCGGAGGCACTGACGTTCTACACGCGCTCACGTCCACGCAGACTTAGGCACACATATCTGTACGTGGACGCACATTTACTGAAGACTGTTGTTTAAGCCTCAACTTGAGCCACTCATTCCTCCCAACTGTGGGTGGGGGGAGGGGCACCTCCTGGGTTCTCAGGTCTGCCAGGCCCCAGTGATGCTGCTGGTTCTGGGTGACTGAGCAGAAAACCAACCGGGCGGGGACCGGGGCGGGGACCAGGCCGGGGTCAGGAATTCAGGGCGGTGACGATGGGGACGGCAGGTCAGAGTGGGATGCCGGCCTTGTCAACGCCCCCAGGAGAGGGGTCGTGGTTGCGCCCCCTGTAGACGACACAGTGAGAGCTCAGATTAGAGCACGAGTGCCTGCGTGTACGTGTGAGTGTGGACGTCGTCCACATGCAGGGACACGTGTGGTTAGCTCTCTGTGGTCCACCAGGTGGTGTGGCCCATTCACTTTAACTAGTCCTTTACATTCCTTTTATCAGGCTTTGGGTTAAAAGAACTTGCCAAGGCATTATCCAGAGGAGGTCCTAAAGGAGAAAGGAAAGTTCCGGTACCTGCGGTGGTCTGAATGCCTGTGTTCCCCCAAATCCCTGTGTTGAAACCTGCCCCCCGCCCCCGTGATGGAGTAGGAGCGGGGGCCTCTGTGAGGACGGCAGGTCCCCTACGTGAGGACACGGGGAGGCGACCATCTGCAGGCCGGACCCCGCTGGCTCCCCGATCTGGGACTTCCAGCCCCCAGGACTGAGAGCAGTACACGTCTGCTGCTGGTGAGCCACCCAGCCCACGGAACTTGCTAGAGCAGCGTGAGTGCGGGGACAGGCTGACCGCGGGAAGGGCGGCGGGCCCTGCGTGTGCTCAGCTGGTCTGCGGGAACCACTGGCACCACAGGACCGTGCCGCCAGCCCACGCCCGCTGCCTCAGGGGCACGGAAAGGGGGCGGGGGGCTTTCTGCTCCTGTGCATCCTCTGGTTTTCAAACACGGAACCGTTCTATATAGACGTTAAGTACACCTTCCTCTCCCCTCTCAAAATAGCTCTAGAAATCTTCCTGTGTCACCTGGTCTGGCTCTGGTTAATTATCGTTTTGTTTCTTAATACTTGTTTGTTTACTTTTTGAAGTTTATTTATTTAAGTACTCTCTGCACCCCACGTGGGGCTCGAACTCACGACCCCAAGATGGAGAGCCGCACGCTCTTCTGACTGAGCCAGCCAGGCGCCCCTGTGATTCTTTTAAGCGGCTGCGGATATCAGCTTATGGACTGGCCATGGTTTACTCAAACATTCTTTCACCTGCTGACTGGGGTCACATAATATGCAGGATTTTTCCTTTTTCTTTTTGGAATTGCAAACACTGCCACAGTGAAGACACATTTGCAGATTTTAAGGACGGCAGCGCTTTCGGTTAATGGGCAAGGGTCCCAGAGCGGCTGAAGGGTGCATATTCTACCTCGGAAGACATACGGTTCACAGAATGGTCCCCAGAAGGCGGGAGCCCGGCGTCCCCATGGCCAGCGCCTGGCCGTCTCCCTGCCCTCGCTGCCCTGATGAGGGCAAGTGTTTAGACAGCGGGAGTGATACGGTCAGGGGCCACTTTCGCTCGCCTTCGTGACTGCTCTCGCCGGGCCACCAGGTGTCCGTGAACGACCCCGCCCGCCATCCCCTCTGGCCGGCCGCCTTCGGGCTTGCCAACTCCACACCTCTAAGATGGACATACTTTCGCTCTTGGGAGTTTACTTATTTTTCCCATTTAATTCTTTAATGTACCCATCTATTTGTATAAGACAGAGAGCCCACTTCATTCTTGTAGCCGAGTAGCCAGCTGCGCTCATGACTTTTGCTAAATGAGCTACACTTTTCCCAGGACCTCCGTCGACCACGCCACGTTTCTATTCTCTTCTACTGACCTCTTGGTCTACTCTCAGGTGTACCATGAAAACTTGATCATGGTGGCTTAATGTTTCCTTGGTCATTAATTCTTGCACATTTTTCCACATGTATTCCAGGGAGACTTTGTTCAGTTAAAAAGACACTGCGGCAGGGCACCTGGGTGGCTCAGTCGGTTAAGCATCCGACTTTGGATCTGGGCTCAGGTCATGTCAGTTTGTGGGATCGAGCCCCACGTTGGGCTCTGCACCGACAGTGTGGAACCTGCTTGGGATTCTCTCTCTTCCTCTCTCCCCCCCCCTCTTTTGATCGTGCTTTCTCTCTCTCTCTCTCTCTGTCTCTCTCTCAAAATAGATAAATGAACTTAAAAAAATGCTGCTGTGGGGCGCCTGGGTGGCGCAGTCGGTTAAGCGTCCGACTTCAGCCAGGTCACCAACTCGCGGTCCGTGAGTTCGAGCCCCGCGTCAGGCTCTGGGCTGATGGCTCGGAGCCTGGAGCCTGTTTCCGATTCTGTGTCTCCCTCTCTCTCTGCCCCTCCCCCGTTCATGCTCTGTCTCTCTCTGTCCCCAAAAAAATAAATTAAAAAACGTTGAAAAAAAAAAAAACAAAAAAAAAAACGCTGCTGTGTTCTAATGAAGCCCGCACACCGGGACACTGGCCACTCTACCCATGGCGTGCACCGTGGCCAGCTTTCCCGGCGGTCTTCTGTCTGCTGCTGAGGGTTTCACACCTTCCTTCCTACAGGCCCTGTGTGTGCAGGGAGGGCCAGATGCTCACACTCAAACCAGTGGGTGTCCCCATTCCCGCGGGGCACAGGGCTCCCTGCAGCTCCCCAGAGAAGCCCCCTGCCCTCAGGGACGCTCGGGCCCACGGGGGCGGCGCGTTGGGGAGAAAGAGCCCCCAGCGGCACCCAGTGCCTGGAGCGGGCCCTGCCAGTGCCCAGCCTCGAGGCCTGAGGCCCGGCTGGGACAGGATGTGGGAAGGGGGAGGGCTGTGCCCCCGGCTCTCCATCACTGTCATCTTTGCTTACTTTTTGCTCCACTAAAATCAGAGACAAATGAAATGTCTCAATGGTGATTAAAGGCGAGTCCAAACAGAGTAGCCTAAATCTGACATGACATATGTCTGTCACTCTACAGATGTCCTTAAAGAATGAGAACCGTTCTACCTGGTGATCAATTCCAGGTAAGCAAATATATTTTAATTTTGTGTTGCTTATAATGTGTTAGGAAATACGGGCTGCAGAGAATTCAAACTATTCCTTGTGTCACCAGAATCATCCCTACTTCTCGTCTTATACAGAAGAGGCCCAAGCACGTGAGCGCTTTGTCAGGTGTTATAAAGCTTAAGTCGATGCAGGTGGTGGGACAACCTTATCCACCTGAGAAGAAGATACCTCAGCTCAGCCCATCGCAGGCGCTAAGCCTGAAAATCCGTGTGTGAAAGAAAAGCCGGGTATGAGGCTGCGGACGTACTCAGGTACTCCACACCCTGCGGGCCCGCGGCACAGAGGCCGAGAGCAGTGACCCTGCGGAATTTGCTGGAGCTGCGCCACCCTGCACGAGGGGACTGGGCTCCCGAGCCCCCAGGCCTGCCGCGAGGACTGTCAAACGATGAACAGGGCACCCTGCCCTGCCACGGGGCTCAGCAGGCGTCCTGACGGATGCAATACTCACATAGGAGTTGACGGGACACCGCCTCAGCAGTAAGCCCCAAGCTCCCGGCGGGGCAGCGGGGAGGGTGCCCCACAGCAATGCTACATCCCTTCCTGGCTGAGCAGGACCCTTGTGATAGCGCCTCGAATCCAAGTGTCCTGTCCCGCCACGGAGGTCCTGTGGCGGCCGGCGCCCCCTCCTGTGTCCTCGCACGGAGCCTCTGCCCCCTAGGCGGGGCTTGCCGGTGAGAGCCCACCCTCCCTGCTCTAGGCGTCTGCCCCCCACCCAAGGTCAATGCTGAACCCCCAGCAGCTCCTTCAGCCCCAAGGCGCTCACCGGGACCCCTCCAATGGCCTCTTCCATTCTTAGAACTTGCCTTTCCTTGAGCCGTATGTGCGCTTCCCTAACAAGGAAGACAAGGAGTGAGTGGTAGCATTGAAATGTAGTGGCGGGTCCTTGGTATGATTTTAGAGTCCCTGGTTGGGTGCATCACATCCCACCATCTCTTGTCCCCCCGCAGTCATCAAACTTGGTATACCAAAAACTCCAGTGACGTGAAGGGTACGGGAAGATTCCTGCCAACTGGGGGTCAAGGACGAACTATAGGATCCTTTGAGTAGACGGATGCTGTTTAACTAACACCCACTGGGCGTTACTGGAGAGCAGGGAACACAAAACTGTCCACAGAACGATGGCCTTCTTCGGCATTCCCTGTCCCGCTGGCCTGAAGGCCTCTGGGCGGGAAGGGAGGAAGCGTGGCTACAAAGGTCAGAATCACGGTGCCCGATCTGCGTCCCTGCCCAGGACCAGAGGGTGAGGGGGCAGGCAATCGAGTTCTGACTAAGCGATCTTTGGCAACAAACAATTTCCTGTTCCTTCTACAACCAAGAGTCAAAAGCCTTGACAGTCCATAGGCAAAAATGATGTCGTTCCTGTGAGGGTAAGAAAATTAACTCGCTCCTTCCCCGGTTTAAACTGGCTATTACGTAGGACTGTCTACTCGAATCTTCTCTTCTCGAAGTCTAGTTAAGTGCCCTGCTGAGCGTCACCTGGTGCTCACCCCTCACTCAAACAGAAGCTCGTGGCTCTAAGAATAGCGGGGCCACCACGGCCAGGCTTAGGATCGGAGCACAGTGACGGGAGAAGCACCTTGGGGAACGATTTCAGATTAGATGTGTCTGGAGGGAAAAATTCATGCAGGACAGAATAAATACTTAACGAAGCTTTAGAAATCTGCAACCGTCGACTAATGCGGCACCTCTGAAGTTACAAACCCTAAAAACCCTTCGAAGACGTTCATTTCAGAAAGGAGAAACCAAGGAGGATAACTTGCTCCTAAACCGTCTGTTTCCTCCACTTGACTCACCACCACCCCCCACCCCCTCCCTCGCTCCCAAACCCGTTCCTAAAGTAACAAGTTCCTTACAGAAATTATAGGCAGGACATGAAACGGGGTGCTTTTTATGATTTCTTACCTTCACTATGCTGATAGGCTTTCGGGATAAGTGGAAACTGGCATACAGCAAAAATGTCAAAACAAAAATGAAGGCTCTGTACCTGAAACACAGAACAGAGGTGGGGGGTGACGAAAAACGATAGAAGATGCGTTAAGAGTACACGTGTTTCCCTTGCCTCCGGAGACATAGCTAGAAAATGAAGTTACTGCCTGTGCTCTCTTCCGGGATTTTGATGGTTCGGGTCTCGTATTTAGTTTTGAGTTTCTTTTCGTGGCTGGCGTAAGAAAGCGGTCCGGTTCCATTCTTCTGCATGTCACTGTCCAGTTTTCCCAGCACCACTGGTCGAAGACACCGTCTTTTCCCGTTGCGTATTCTTGCCTCCTTTGTTGAAGATTAATTGACCACACGTTACGATCGTGGCTTTATTTCTGGGTTTTCTACTCTGTTCTACTGACCTATGTGTCTATTGTTGTGCTGGTACCACACTACTTTGATTACTACAGCTCTGTAGTATCTCTTGAAATCTGGGATTATGACGCCTCCGGTTTTTTCAAGAGCGCTTTGGTTATTCGGGGTCTTTTGCGGTTCCATACACATTTTAGGGGTGCTTGCTCTAGGGCTGAGAAAAGTCCTCTTGGTATCTGATAGGGTTTGCGTGGAGTCTATAGATTGCTTTGGGTAGTACAGACGTTTTAACAATGTTTGTTTTTCCAGTGCGTGAGCATGGAACGGCTTTCCATTTCTTTGCACCATTTTGACTTTCTTTTGTCAATGTTTCATAGTTTTCAGGATACAGGTGTTTCACCTCTTTGGTTAAGTTTATTCCTCAACATTTTGTTGGTTTTGGTACAACTGTAAACAGAGTTGTTTTCTCAATTTCACTTTCTGCTCCTTCATTATTAGCGTATGGAAATGCACCAGGGGCACCTGGGTGGTTCAGCCGGTTAAGTGTCAATTCTTGATTTTGGTTCAGGTTGTGATCCCAGGGTCATGGGACCGAGCGCCACGTTGGGCTCTGCGCTGGGTGTGGAGCTTACCTGGGATTCTCTCTCTCTCCCCCTCTGCTCTGCCCCCTCCCCACCTCACGCTTTCTCTCTCAAACTAAAAATAAATAAAATGCTCTAATTATGCTAAAAAAAAAAAAAGAGGAGAAATGCAACAGTTTTTGTAAATTGATTTTGTATCCTATGACCTTACTGAGTTCATTTATCAGCTCTAGTAGATTTTTGGTGGAGTCTTTCGGGTTTTCTATATAATCTATCACGTCACCTGTAAATAGCGAGAGTTTTGTTTCCTCCTTACCAACCTGGATGCCTTTTATTTCCTTTTGTTGTTGGGTTACTGAAGGTACGGCTTCCAGTACTATGTTGAAAAACAGTGGTGAGAGCAGACATCCCTGTCTTGTTCCTGACCTTGGGGGAAAAGCTCTATGTTTCCCTACTGAGTATGAGGTTCGCCGTGGGTTTTTCATATATGGTCTTTATGATGTTGAGGTACGTTCCCTTTCGACCTACTCTGTTGAGGGTTTTTATCATGAATGGATGTTATACTTTGTCAAATGCTTTTTGAAAGCATTTTGACATGCTTTGAAATGATCTTATGGTTTTTCTACTTCCTCTTATTGATATGAGGTGTTGTGCTGATTGTTTTGCGAACACTGAACTACACTCGCATCCCAGGAATAAATCCCCTTGATCATGGCGTATGATTTTTTTGATTTATTGTTGGATTTGGTTTGATGATATTTTGTTAAGGACTTTCACATCTATATTCACGAGAGATACTGGCCTGAGGAGATAAAAATCCTTAAAGAGAGGGGTGCCTGGGTGGCTCAGTCAGTTAAGTGTCCAACTTTGGCTCAGGTCATGATCTCACGGTGTGTGCATTTGAGCCCTGTGTTGGGCTCTTATTGGCAGTGTGGAGCCTACTTGGGATTCTAGCTCTCTCCTCTCTCTCTGCCCCTACTCCAGTCCTGTTTTCTCTCTCTCAAAATAAATAAACTTAAAAAAATCCCTGAAGAGAGCATAGGCAGTAATTGCTCTAACATCGGTTATAGCAACATCTTTCTAGATGTGTCTCCCAAGGCAAAAGAAATAAAAGCAAAAATAAACTACTGGGACTACATCAAAATAAAAAGCTTCTGCACAGTAAAGGAAACAATCAAGAAAACGAAAAGGCAACCTACCGAACGGGAGAAGATATTTGCAAATGACATATCTGATAAAGGGTTAGTAGCCAAATATATGAAGAACTGTTACAACTCAACACCCCAAAAATGAATAACCCAATTTAAAAATGGGCAGAAGACATGAACCGACACTTCTCCAAAGAAGGCACCCAGATGGCCAACAGACACATGAAAAGAGGCTCAGCATCACTCACCATCAGGAAAATGCAAACCAAAGCTACCCTGTGATATCCCTTCACACCTGTCAGAATGGCTACAATCAACAACACGAGAAACAACAGGTGTTGGTGAGAATGCGGAGGAAGGGGAACCCGGGTGCACTGTTGGTGGGAATGCAAACTGGTGCAGCCACTCTAGGGAACAGTATGGCGGTTCCTTCCGAGGTTAAAAATAGAACTACCCTATGACCCAGGAATCACAACACTGAGTATTTGCCTCCCAAATACAAAAACACGAATTCGGGGGAATATGTGCGCCCCTATGTTTACAGCAGCATCATCTACAGTAGCCAAATTATGGAAACAGCCCAAGTGTCCACCAACTGACGAATGGATAAGGTAGATGTGGTATACATATACACTGGAATATTACTCAACCATAAAAAAGTGAAATCTTGCCACTCGCTTGCAGGGACATGAGCGGAACTAGAGAGTATAAAGTTAAGTGAAATAAGTCAGTCAGAGAAAGACAAATATTATACGGTTTCACTCACATGTGGAATTTAAGAAACCAAACAAATGAATAAAGGAAAACCAAAAAGAGAGAGAGTCAAACCAAGAAACAGACTCTTAACTATAGAGACTGATGGTCACCAGAGGGGAGGTGGGTGGGGGCAAGCGTGAGTAGGTGATGGAGATTAAGGAGGGCACTTATCAGGATGAAAATAAGTAAGTAAGTAAATAAATAAATACATACATACTAAAACACTGTAACTGTATTGTATTTTAATGTACTTAATGTGTTTTAATTTTGTAATGTTTTTATTTTATTTTTTGAAAGAGAGGGACAGAGCACGAGCAGAGAAGGGGCAGAGAGAGAGGGAGACATAGAATCTGAAGCAGGCTCAGGCTCCGAGCTGTCAGCACAGAGCCCAACGCGGGGCTCAGACTCACAAACCGCGAGATCATTAGCTGAGCTGAGTTGGACGCTTAACCAACTGAGCCACCCGGGCGCCCCTGTACTGGATGCATTTTAAATTGTCTTATGCTGTATATTGTTCATTCAGTCCTATATCATTATTAATCCTGTATGCAGGATGCCCATAATATTACATTTAAAAAATCTGCCACTTTTGTCCAAACCAAAGCTATTCAAATATTCGTTAAAAAAAATGACTACAAAGAGAAATCTGAGATGCGGAATATGAACAGAGTCCATAAAGTAGACAGAAAGAAACCGTCATCTAGTCTGTAACAGAATTAACTGCAAATTTCTTGTAAGCCTACTATCCTGGGTGTTTCAGATCCTGTTTATTTTTTACTTTTTTGTTTCTGTGCAACTTGGTAGAAGGACACAAGAAAGGCAGGAATATAAATATCTCAGGCACCTCCACGAGAAAGTCAGCGATGCAGACGTGCGACAATCAAGGCTGATGACGTAGGAAACCCTGGCCTAAAGCCTTGCTGCTCTTCTCAGCTTATACGGAAAGCAAACCGAGAGTAAGACTGAAATGAATCTGAATCAGAGACTCAAGAAAAGATAATTGTGTAAGAAGATAAAAGTTTTTCCAGCTTTAGAGTTTGAGCCACTTTCTACAAAAGTATTTCTCAGAGAGGGAGACAGGTGAGCAGGAAGAGTATTCGGCAAGAGATGAGAGCAGGGGCCTCTACCTGCTCTCAGGTAGAGGCAGGCCCCTCGTTTCGGGAGGCGCAGCCCCAAACCCTGAAGAACCTGCCTGTTTCTGGTCTGAAAAGGCCAGTGAGTTTCCAAAAGAGTGTCCACTTTGGCGGGTAGTGACCTCCGGTGGAGGCATGGGTGACAGAAGGGGGCGAGTCGGGGCTCCACCTCCACAGGGACCCTGACCTGCCCCCACCTGGGCACGGGGCTCCCTTCTCCAGTCTCCACAAGGAGTAGGAACACCGGTCTGGGACTGAGTCGGCTCCAGCACCTGCCGGACCAGAGGCTGAGAGAAGAATCTGGAGCCTTCGAGGATGCTATATAACACCGGTTCGCGAGTGTGTTATCAGCCAGGAGAAATCCGAATTCCATCGTCACTCTGCTCAGGAATTTGACAGAGTGGCTTTTGGGCTCACGCTCTCTACTCTCCACCCAGACATAAATGGAATATTCTACTTACAAATACTTGATTTTTATTAGATACATTAACATGTTTATTAAATAGAGTCAAAAAACCCAGACATAAAGAGCTCCTCGGTTCGTCCAGATAACATCTGAAGAGCCCGGGGGCCCTACCCTACCCTGCATTCCTGGATGGTGCAGTCCGTCCAGGGTATTGGGACTTAGTGGACAACCCGGGCCTCCACCCTCCACCTCGAGGCTGCCGTCCTCCCTCCCTGGGCCTCCAACTTCACTCCCCGGGCCGCTGCCTCCTTCCCTAACTGGCAGTTCTACAGTGGGCACTCACCAGCGCAGGGCCTGGTGGGTGAAGGTCGTTCCCCTGACTGCCCCTCGCTGGGGGATGCCCCCTGAGTACAGGGGCCGCAGAGGGGGAGCTGTACGTGCTTCCAGACCAATCTGAATTTTTCGTGATGCATCAGCGTCTTTGGGGAGGGGACGTGCCGAGAGGCCGGCAGGGTTCTCTGAGAGAAGCTGTCCCGAAGTCAGGGCGAAGGGTGAACACACACGGCGAACTGGAGTTTTCTTGGAGATGGAAACTGTGTCTCCCAAAAAGGAAAGCCGTATCTTTGATTCAGCCAGTGTCAGGGCCGACGGTCCTTCCTCCCTCTCTTTCCTCCTCTTGTTTACGTGGGACTTGGGGAGGGGGAAGAGCCCGCAGCAGAGGTCGACTTTTCCCCTTCCAGAAGGCCTGGCCACAGCAGCCACGTCACTACGCCTGTCCTGGAGAGGGAGCAGACGCTCGACTTCCTCGGGGTTACCCGGGGTTACGGGACCCAAGCCCTACGCGGCCCTCCTGATTCCTTTTCCCACTTTGTAGTTCTACCCTCCTTTTTCTGTCTTTATCGTTTACGAAACAAGATTGTGGATGCTTATTTGTTCTATTATCCACTTTGTACTGGGTTGAATAATGTCTCCCCCCCCAGCCCTCCCTCCTCCCAATTCAAGTCCATCCAGAAACCTCAGAATGTGACCTTATTTGGAAACAGAGTCCTGGGGCTGTAATTAGTTGAGGTCATACTTAGCTCATGTGCGACCTCAAATCAAATGAGATCCTAAATCCAATGACTGCTACCTTTATAAAAGGCCGTGTGAAGACACAGGGACAGGCAGGGCAGAGGGCCATGTGACCGCAGAGGCACAGCCAAGCCAAGGACTGCCAGCAACCACAGAAGCCAGGAGGCAGGAGGGGGCCTTCCCTGCACCCTGCGGACCAGCCGACACCTGGATCTCTGACTTCCAACCTCCAGGACGATGGGAGGAAATTTCTGCTGTCAGGAGCCCTACAGTTTGTGGTCCTTTGTTACAGCAGCCTTGGGAAACGGACACCATCCCATGCTTTCATTTTTGTGTTGTGTTACACACAGGGTTGTGGACACTAAACAGGAACGCTTACAAATGAGCTGCCTGACACTTTCATTCCTGGCCGTTCCGCCTGCTTTTTGTAGGGACGTCTGACGGTGGCCTCGTCCGCGTCTATCGGTACCATAAGAACAGTGTGCGGGTTCACAGCACGTCTCTAGCAAAAACAGAGCACATCTCGGCAGCGACAGCCCAGGACAGGTGTGCACTTCCAGAGCGTGCTTGGACGTGTTCTTGAACATCGCAGGTGTCCCCAGACGGATAGCAGCCTGCTTCCACCTGAGAGATTCGGGGCAGAGTATCCGTTTCCTCCTCTGAGTGTTATTGCTCTGAGTTATATGCAGCTAATGATGCATACTTTAGACGAGGGTAACGGAGCAATACGATGTGGCACAGACACCAGTCCACAGGCTTCATCTGGAAACGATGAAACCGCGCACAGCCGTGATGGGAGTCCTTTTCAGAGCATCCTAAAGCAGAGGCAGGATGTCGGTGTGGTGTTAGCAGTGGCCACTTGGCTAAGGGGCTGTCTGCCCCTGTCTGTCCCTCAGGGGAAGCCACATCTTTTCTAAGCAATTAACGGAGGATCCGTGGGGACATACGCGGAGACCACACGGCCGCCCTGTCCCTCCAACCTCCTCAACAATGTGCGCACGGAAGCTTCAGGCTTGAAGCAGTGATCCTGACGGTCACGGGACGGCGGTGTGCCATCGCGGGCCCGGCTGCTCTACTTAGCGGCTGGCACTCCCCTTGGGGAGGGGCTTCCTTTCTCCCGTTTGTGCATTCACTCAC
The DNA here is from genome assembly GCF_028018385.1 of Neofelis nebulosa. Taxonomy (NCBI): domain Eukaryota; kingdom Metazoa; phylum Chordata; class Mammalia; order Carnivora; family Felidae; genus Neofelis; species Neofelis nebulosa. The sequence continues at coordinate 156,068,650 of NC_080786.1, read as the reverse complement.
TTACGGCAGTGTGCATTCATTAGATTCTTAGTGTATCCGATGGGCTATGATCCGTTCCTAGTATCATTTATTTTCATTTTTTTTTTTTCTGGAGAGAGAACTTGGGCACGTGCACGTGAGCAGGGGAGAGGGGTGGGGGGGGGAGAGAGAGAGAGAGAGAGAGAGAGAGAGACTGATTGATCCTTAAGCAGGCTCCATGCTGATGGACTGTGGACTAGCTGCAGTTCAAGAATACTTCCGCCCGAGGTTCGCTCTACTCAAGACCCTCAAGACTGAATGTCCCGGGGGCTCCAGGGGCGCTCAGGCGGGTGAGCGTCCGACTTCGGCTCAGGTCACGATCTCACGGTCAGTGGGCTCGAGCCCCGCGTCGGACTCTGTGCCGACAGCTCGGGAGCCTGGAACCTGGTCCGGATTCTGTGTCTCCCTCTCTCTCTGCCCCTCCCCCGCTCATGCTCTCTGTCTCTCAAAACTAAACATTAATTAAATAAAAAAAAAAAGACTGAACGTCCCAGGAGAGACCAATAGCCCATCCTGGGTCCTACCCTGCCTCCCGGGGGACATGGGGTGTGTGAGAACTGCCACAGGAACAGAGCCTCAAGGGCCTCCACTGCCCACCATAACGGACCCGAAAGCATGAGACTTACCCACCTGCTGAGACAGGGAAACTAAAGGGACCCCATAAAAAACTGCTCTTTTCTGTCTTTCTCCTGTTTCTAGTTTTTTGCTAAGGCCTACACCCCCGCCTAACACACCTGTTACAGAACAGGTAACATATGTCCTCCTTGTCAAGGTCAAGGAGTTAATGACTTCTTTGGAGTCTTCTTCGAGCACAAGAGATGACATCTAAGGAGTGACTGGGCGGGTCCTCGTCCACGGCATGAATGTTTTTCCAACACTATGGACTCACCAAGACCCCTGGCCCCAGGGCATCATTGACTGGTGGACGACACCTAAGCACTCGTCTGGGTCTTTGTTCCTGGATTTTGAGAAGACATAGGCACTAGACCACCATCAATAAAAACCCCAGGCCCCAAGCAAACAGGAGACTCCCTCTTCTTTCCTCTCTGAGTCTCCCAAATGCTCTGTCTGTATCCACACTCTCTCCGTATCTTTAATAAGCTCTGTTTATTACTTCCTCTCGGCTCACGTTTCATTTCTATCCTGTGTGAAACTCAGAGCCCTTCTTGGCTGGTCCTGTGGGCCCCCCTCTGGGTCCAGGGACCCAGCCAGCCTGCGTCACTCCCACAACTGCACATGAAGGAGGGAAGTCAGGTCCCCAAAGGACATCAAGGTGCTGTTAGGAAGGGCAATGCATGCTGGGAGAAAAACATAAAGCCCTTCGGAGGAATCTTAAAGCCAGCTCTCTCCTTTTACAGGGAAGGAAGCTGGGTCCAGAAAGGTTCAATAACTTTTGAAGGTCAAAGAGCAAGTCTGAGGCAGAGATGGAAGTGATACTCTATACCCTTGCTACCCCAAGTGCTGTCTACAGACTCCGCATCCCCTGGGAGGCGCCGATTCTCTGGCCCCACTCCAGACCTCCCAAGTCAGCAACGCATTTTAACAAGTTCTCGGGGTGATTTACACGTGCGCTAAAGTGTGAGAAGCTCTGTTCTACCCCTGCCTCAACCTGAAAAAAGAAAAAGAATTTGTGACATTCAGGGGTTCTTCCAAGTTCTTTGTGATATCCTTGTAATTTTCCTCTGGGAGTTTAAACATTGTACCAAAAGAGAGTTACAAAACAGACAAAGAAACGGAAGAGAAGCACCCAGGAGATGAAAGGTAAGTGTGTAAAGGCTTGTGGCCGGGTTACTGGTAGACATGAAGTGAGCTGACGCCGGAACCACTCTGGAAAGGAGGCAGATGTCTGTGGCCACACCGGAGACCCCGTGGGTGCCCACCAACCAGCAGGGGCCTGAGAAGCAGGGAAGCGTGTGATGCCACCAGTGGGCTGTCGTGGCAGAGAAGGAGGGTCCAGAATACACCACTATGGCATAAGAACTATTTTGAATAGAAGGCATTTGAGTTCCCGAAATCTCTTCCCCGCCCGAAAGCACAGCCACCTAGAACAACTCAAGTGTCACAAAACCCTCCCTGGGCACAACCAGGGGAGACGACCCTTCTTACTGGAAATGAGAAGTAGCCACAGCACTATCATCTCTCTCGCCTAGTCCCTAAGGGCCCATTTCACCCTTTCCAGAACATCGTTTGTTTTCCCACACGTCTTCTCCTCCTCCTCTTCCCTTATTAAGATGGCAAATAAGCCCTTTTGAGTCACACCCTTCTGCATACATATGTGATCCCATACATATGTGATCATATTTGTCTTTTGTGGTTTAATTCGCATGCCCCCAAAGAAAGAACCTAAGAGGGTATGGGCAATCTTGTTTCTTCCCAATAGAGATCAGCAGGGAAGAGAAGCCTTTGAGAGGGCGGGCCGGACGATGCAGAGCCTGACTCTAGGCTGCCCTCACCCTCTTCTTCCTCCAAGGAGCCTGGGGTTCCTGAACCCACCATGAGAAGGACATGCCAGGAGAGGCTGCTCTCAGAACAGAAAGTGGTGTTCGGGTCTGCATCTAACTTTTTCTCCCAGCAAGTTCTGCCCCAGCTAAGCCACTCGCTGAGTTTGGAGTTAATGTACTTATTTCACCCGCAGCCCTCTTGTTTTTCTTTCACTCCTGCCGGGAGCCAGTGGCCATTTTTCTGTGCAGACTGCGGTCATTACAGAAACTACCAAAGACCGTGAAGGGGTCCAAACACCGTCACCACCAGAACCGAAGATGGAAGACGGTTTGGCAACAATCCTGCTCACAGTCTGCGCCACTGACAGGCCACTCAAAGGTCGCAGGGAGGCCGGTCGCCCACGGGACTTCCCAATGCCACCGGCCGTGCGGTGTCCCCAGCACAGGGCAGCGGGCCTGGCTGGTGCCAGCACTCACCACTGGTCCCGGGAGAAGGAGATGATGAAGCGGATGCCGGCAGGGAGGGGAGCCATTTACGCCGCTCTGACCACGGAGCTCCGGTCACAAGGCAGGATGCTTCCTCAACAGGCTCCTGACCCCGGCTCCAAGGATTTCCCTCTGGCCGCTGCGGCTCACGCGAGCTGGAAAGCGCGTCGAGGCGTCCTGCTGGTTCTCGCCGGCCCTCTTCCGTCCAGCAGAGGCTCGGCTCTCTACAAGGAGGACGAGGAATGGAAAAGTCGGCTGTCGTGACCGGCGCACGCCGGTGGGGTCCCCGGCTGAAGGAACACCCTGGACGGCTGCCGGCCAGCCCACGGCAAAGCTGGACGTCCAGCACGACGGGGAACTCCCGCCGTGAGCGCTGCAAGGCGGCCACAGAGTGTCCGCCCTCGGGGACGGCTTGTTCAAAGATCACGGGAATGAGTTTCACCTGATGTTCTGATGAAGCCTCAGGCGACCCAGGGCTCGCCTCCATGTGGGAGACGTGTACAGATCAACCCCTTGGCTCTTAACCACGGTGCTCCTCAGAGCTAGTATTAGCCTTGTGCCCGGTGGCTACGCCACGTGCTCAATTACCAGGGCACGCCGGGACCCCGGACACGCTCGATTCCGCCCACCGCGGACCAGGCCACGTCTGGGCCGCGCTAACAGAGAGGAACGCGGGCCTAGACAAGAGGGCAGATCAGCAAACCGATCGCTGAACTGTGGCCGCGCAGCTCAATGGAAACACACCGAATGCCACGGGAAGGAACTCGACTGCGTATCTGCCTCTCCGTTCCTCATCTCCTGTGGTCACCTCAGAGACCCCCAGCACCCCAGGGAGATCTGTCCCCTGTCCCAAAGCCAACCTCATGACTTGTGTTATTTTCCAGTCTCTCCGCTATGCTTGGCAACAAGGAGTCTTTTGGACCAACGCATTAAATCACGCGGTACACGGTGCATTGTAGGACCCTGGCCAAAAATTCTCCGGCTTATATACTTTTTCAAAGAAAGCTACTTTGAGTAAACATTAATCTCAATCTAAAGCAGCTGAAACTTATTTAACGTCTTCAAGCAACTTCCTTGGGATAACAAACAAGCAAAGCAAATAGGAGAGTCGGAGCACTCCAACTAAGCTCCTAAGTGCCTGGGCGTCTCCTCCTCTTTCATTCCAGCCCTCCCTTCTTCCTCCACACACCTTCTTCAAGGATCTCCCTGCATGACGGTAGAGAAAAATTCAAAATCCTTGCTGAGTTTTCATCCCAGAAGCCCCGACCCTGAACCCTCCACCCAGGGAGGCAGTGGAGAGGTGAGTCTGCTCCAGCCAGAACTGTGCCGTAACTTCCGCCAGCCTGCTGCACCACCCCTCCCAACCCCGCCACCCCGCCTTGGGCTGGGTGACCCTGGGCACACTGCTTAAACTGTCTGCTCCCTTGCGGTCCCTGCCTAAAAGATAGGGATGACGGCACCTACATTTTAGGGTTGCTATGAAGAGGACAGGAGATTGCCCGTGGAAAACCCTTCACACAGGGCCTGGTGTGGAAGATGCTTGGTACATAGCAGCTAGTGTTCTGTGAATACGGATGAGGGAGGCCCAGGACTGCCGGGGACGGCCCCGCTCCCATGACTGAGGTCTAGAACTTCGCACGCAGCAAGGGCTCAAGAGATGTGTGAAATGAATCTCCACAAATGCTTCAAAAATGTTTTTGCTCAAAATCTAGATTTACAAAATATTTTACTAAAACTCTGCTCAAAATGAGTGGGCCCCTGCTTGAGCCTAAATCTATTTTGAGAAACAATCTTGCGACAATGACCTCGTAGCGAACGATTTGATTTTAACTTCACAGTGCCTGAAAATGGATGGTCAGAGTCCAATTTCTTCCTCTGTCCGAACACTGCTTCTCTAGGCACGGCTTATCTAGGAATATTCTATTGTCACCTGAATCAATCAATCAACCGACCAATCTCAATTCTGGTAAAACCTGTAATTTCAAAAAAAAATTAAAAAATCCAAAAGGCACTGGAAAACAGCAGGGGAAGAAAACGTCAATCTCTTTTTAAAACAACAGCGGATTTTTCCCCTGTACAGTGGGTGAAAGCCAAGTGCTGTAATTCTCATAGCAAGTGCAGTTAAGCTGCACAAAGGTAGTGATTCTACACGCGAGATGTTAAGAGCTCAACTTAATGAGGCTCCTTCCTCCAGAGCCTGGGCGGTGCCCACTGAGAAGCATTCCACGGAGAGCCGGCTGAGCCCTCTGAGGTTCACGGCGAGGACTCCTGTAACCACCGTGAGGCATGGCGTTCCCTTCTACGGAGGACAGCAGGGACAGATGGCTCGCCTGGGCTGGACACTGGGCAAATTCAGGTCCAGATCCTCTCAGCCCCGTCCTCCCTCCCACCTCACTTCCTCCAGGCTGTCCTGTCCCCTCCAGAGAGCACAGAAGAACGAGGCAAAGCACCTGCTTGACATCCTGTGTTTGGCATGCAGCCCAATCACGTAAAAAGGAGACAGACTTTTCCCCCCAGTTGTTCTTTCCAGGCGCCCCTGGAACTCAACATTCGGGAGAGAAGTCAGAATGTCCAGTGTCATTCTATCACCAAAGACAGCAACTTTAGGACCCCCCACCAACTCTGTTAAAATCTGCCACAGGCACGTTTTTTACACCCACCTTCTGGAAGAGCCCAACCCAGCCAGCTAGGAGAGGAGTGACCCGAGGGAGACCTGCGTTCCCCAGGGCGGCCTCAGGCCCTCCACTGGTGGCCCGGCAGTGGCTCCGTGCGCTCTTCCGAGCAAAAATAAGGAGACTGAAAGGAGGTAATGGCAAGAGTAAGGCAGAAAGGGTCTTTCCAGAACTGAGTGCTGCTGTAAACGATCTACACAACCCTGAGCACATTTTAAATGACCTACTTAAAGACAAAGTTTTAAAAGTGGGCCTTATTTTAAGACAAACATGGATGGGAAGTGCATGCCCCTCCCCCCAAAAAGTTTTTCTTTTTTCTTGAGAGAGAGAGAGAGAGAGAGAGAGAGAGAGAGGAGGAGGGGAGGAGAGAGAACGAATACAGCTTCCTTCCCAGAGAAAATAATTTCTGCGGTTGGTACTTTAAAGGCTCTCTTCCATATTAAAGATTAATGACAATGGCCACTGGGTGTTTCCCGGGGTTTAAACACAAAAAAGGACTCCTCTACCTGCACCACTGTCCTTGCCCCCCCCCCCCCCCCCCCCCCCCCCCCCCCCCGCAGACAGAACATCAAAGGTGTACACAAAACAGAAGCTGCATGCCGGTTCAAGACTACATGGTGAGACACCGAAGGTCTGGAGCCTTGACCCACAAGGACACCAGCGAAGGGGCCTGGGAGGAAATCTAACACAGTCACCAACTCAAACAACTTGACAGGATTTCAGATCCGAGGCAGGCAGCACGTTCCCGGCAGCGAGCTCAGGGAAGCCGGAGGAGAGGCAGGCGTTACAATTCATTCCCCTTTTAGAAAGAAATTCCGACCTGGGGGCCGAGGGCTGGGGCTTTCCAGGGTCCTCCGTTCAAATGCAAATCCGGGCGGTGCGCCGCGGTCGCCGGGTCACCGGGATGGGCCGCGTGGCTGCTGGGGCGGGGAGGGCCGGAAGGTGGGAGAAAGAGGAAAAAAGAGCCCGATGGGTGGTGGTCGGCAGGTGGGGGACGTCCCGGCGCTCCCCTCTCGATCCACAAGGTCGCTGTCACTCGCGTCGGCCGGGAGGCTCACGAGCCCGGGAACCAGCCGCGCCGCACGCAAACCGCCCAGAGGCCCAGGGCGCCGGCGCCCCGAGCCTCCGGGACGGCTGTTCCGCCGGCTCCTCCCCGGCGGCCGGTCCCGGGGGAGGCGGACTCGGCGGCACGCCCACGTCCCCGGCGCGCGGCGGACAATGCGCGGGGCTCCTCCCGCGGCGGCCCCGGTCCCCCAATGCCAGCGCGGCCGGGGCGGGGTGGGGAGGGGGGCCCCGCAGGACCGCTCGGCCCGCCCCTGCCCCCACTTGCCCGGGGTCCCCGCGCCGCTCGGGTCCCTCCGGACGCACGGAAGGAGTCGAGACTCCCGGGCCCAGGCCAAAGCCAAGCACAAAGGCCGGCGGGGCGGGGTGCAGCCGGCGCGCCGGGACCGGCCCCGCCGCGGCAGGTGCCGCGCCGCCGCCAAGCCCGAGGACGCCCACCCCGCGCCGCTCTCCCCGCCCAGCCCCTAGCCCTGTCCCCGTGCCTCACCTGCGCTGCAGCCCGACCCGGCCGCCGCGGGCGCTTCCTGCTCGCGACTTCCTGGGGCGGCGCGCGGAGGCCCCGCCGGCCCCGCCGCCCGTTTCACTTTCCTGCGGGCCGTGGGGCGCCGGGGCCCGGGCGGCGGCGGGCGGCGCGGCCCTCCCTCTCCGGCTCATCCCCCTCCTCCGATCCTCCCCTCCCTCCCTCTATCCACGCCTCAGCTCCGGCCCCGGGGCGCGTCCAGGGTCCCAAACAGCCCCGGGGACGCCCCCACGCGAGCGGCGCTGCCGGCCCGCCGGCTGCTGGGGCCCCCAGGCCATCCCCCCCGGGCGGTATTTCGGCGGCCGTCCTGTGTCCTTGCACCTGCCGGCGGGCTCCCGGGCATTCATTGGCTTGTTCTCCACTGACCAACGGGGAGCCCCCCCCCCCCCCCCCCCCCGGGCCCTTAGTCCTCAAGGCAGGTCTTGCCGACCAGCAGCAAAGAGACAAAGCCACGCGTCCCGCGGGAAGGCCCAGCGCTAAAAAGGGCGTGCCTTGGGCTACTGGCCTTTATTCCTATCGTCCCTTCTCAAGGGTCAGAATCAGGAAAGTAGCATCGTATTAAGTGAAAGTGGGAGCCTTCTTTTATCACGTCTGGATGCGCATGACCCACGGCAGCTCACAGGGTTAGACGGACAAGCCCAGCCTGGCTCCAGTCACCTGCACCCGTTGCACTTGCTGGTGTCTTCACACATGGTCCCTGTCTCCCCCCCCCCCCCCAACCCCCAACAACAATTGTCCTCTGCATCCCGCTCTCACTTTTGGCCCACAGCTGACCTTGGGCAGCCGCCAGAGGGCCCCATGATGCTCCTACAGCACCCACAGAGCACCCTCTGTAGGCACAGAGCATCCAAGCCCAGCTCCCAGAGGAGCGCCTCCCAGGAAGAGCAAAGCGCAGCAGAAAACACATCTTGCAGATGAAATTCCAGGAAGTGGCTGCCCCCAGCTAAAACTAAAAACAATGCTTAGGGCTAAAACAATCCAGGGCCTCCCTGTGAAAACCCTGAGGTCTGTAGGCCCACACCGACCTGCCCTGCCCCGCCCAACATCTCCCTTGGGCCAGCTCCCTCCTCCCCTGCCAGGCTCGCGGTTTCCCCTGGGGCCCCGTTCTGTTTCTAGAACACTGTTATCCTTTTCTGTTGGCTGAGTTGAGTCGTGTCCAATGCACCGCTTACTTGGCTTCTGCAAAGGTTCTCCATGCAGAAAGGAAACCTGCGGGCTGCAGGTGGCCCCGGGGTTCGGCCACAGGACACCTGCTGGGGATGGCCACAGGCCCCTCGACGTCTCTCTGCCTTTGGCAGGGTCTCTGTCTGCCAGTCCCTTCTCCCTTTCCTGACTCTCCATTCTGAGTGATCCCCAAACCCGCCCAGTGTGGCTCCCAGCTCGTCCTAGGTCACCCCTCCTCTGGTACTCCTGCAGGGTCTGCTCAGGGCTCCTTGTCTGTCACTGAACATGTGCATTAGCTGTCCCCTCCCCCCACTTCTAGGCTCTCCCTCAGGCACCCACTCTCCCAGCTGCACCAAATCGCCCTCCTGAAGCAGCTGGGATCCTGTCATTCCCAACGAAAACCCTTCACGACGCCCCTTGGCCCGCAGGAACACGACCTGGTCCTTTAGTAGCGGGACAACAGGCCTGACCCGCGCTTACAGCTTCCTGCCCAAGCTTTGTCGCTTCCAAGAGGCGCGCTTTCTCCCACACAAGGCCGTTTCTGCCTTGCCCTCTAACCTCAGCCGGTCCCGGTGGGCTCAAACTCTGCGAGCCGGATCCACTGTCTCCGTCTTCCTAGTCTGCGCTGCGTTTCCTGGGGGCAGTAGAAACCAGTTTATCCCGACTTATCTCCAGGAACTGGTCCCAGTTATTTCTAAATCTACCTCCTGGCCCCCAGGCTGGGGTTGGAGAGATTCTCAGGGTCCAGCCCTGACTCAGAAGACACCGGTCTCTGTTTGCCAGCTGCGTGAAGGAAGGCGGTGCCAAGGGATGGCGTCTCCTGACGGTTTTCACAACATCTCCTCTCAGAGAAAGTGGTATTTGTATGGCACACAGAAAGACCGGAGGGAGCCGGGCGGTCTTCATGGTGTTTGCTGAGAGTGTCAGTCTTTTAATTGTAGAAATGATGACAGTATTTATCTTTTATAAAATATTAATCGGGTATGCGATCATAAGAAACACCTAAAAATGTATTAGGGGAGATAATAAATTTGCGTCAAACTCCCCAAATAAGACAGGCCGCACTTTGAAATGAAGACCTGTGATTGCTTCACGATGAGAACGCACCAGGTTTGACGGTGAAGACACCGCACGCAGGTTCAGGACGGAGGGCGCAGCTCGCACGGCACCACTGAGACGCTTTCTTTGTGCGACCAGATAATTTTAAAGCCATTTGTTGGCATCACAGATCTTACAACAGTTGAAATTGTAAAGAATCTAACAGCTCTTCCTTTCCTTTCATTGACACGTCATGTGGAAATTTCTTAGGAGAACAGAACGAATTCCAATCCAGTTGAACTTCTCATATCCAGCATTTCCAAATCGTGACCAGGCGCGCCAGGCCACAGGCGGTGTGCCCTCGGGGGGCCACTGACACAGCCGAGGGCCAGGGCTCCGCACGGACGAACCCAGGGCGGCCAGACTTGGGGCTGGTCAGCCGAACACACCTCGCCCGGCCGGGGGGGGGGGGGGGGAGGCTCTGCTTTAACCCCAAACTTCCATGCTTGCTGTCAATGTTTTGATGCTATTTCGGTAAAAGAGCCACAGACCAAACGAGGGGCAAGCTCTTTCTTATCCAACAGATGCTTACTGCTTGCCTAGAGCGGCCAGCCCTGTGCCAGGCGCTGAGGCCTCCAAGTCAGCAAGGGGCCTTGACTCTGAAAAGTTCATAGAGCAAGAGGCCGGGTGCACTCCAAAGCAAATCGACGTGAGCGTGAGGAAGGGGCATTTCTTAGGGCCGCCGTGACCAAGTACCTCAAACTGGGTAGCTTCGAACGGCAGAAGTTTATGGTCTCCCAGCTCTGGGGGCCGGAAGTCTAAGATCAAGGCTGTGCTCCCTCTGGAGCCTCCAGGGAAGAATGTGCTTCGGGCCTTTCTCTTAGCTTCCGGGGTTGCTGGCAATCCTCGGGGTTTCTCAGCTTGCGGACGCCAGGCTCCAAGCTACCGGTCGTCGCGCTGCGTCTCCATGTCTCCCCTCTTATGAGGACACCGGTCGTTGGATTTCGGGTGCACCCCGCTCCAACATGACCTCATCTTAACTACTTACATCTGCAGCCTCTTTTCCAAGTCAGGTCACGTTCTGAGGCTCCGGGAAGGACAAGGATGTGTGCGGCAGGGGGCAGAGCCTGGTACGGGGGGCGTTCCATAAGCTCGAGCAGGGCACAGGGTGTAGGGAAACTAATAGGGGAACGCATCCTTAGGCAACATCAGGAAGCCGCTAGCACGGCAGGCGGAGCTGAGGCTGCGGCCAGAGGTGCCCGGCAGGAGGGGGCTGGGGCTTGGGAGCGGGGAGGACTGCTGTCTGGTGGTGGCCTGGCAGGGACCGAGCAGGCAGTGAACAGTCCTCTCCCTCAAGTCCTACTCTCCCACTGACCCAAGCCAAGAGGCAGGTAGAGGCGATGGGGCCCCACTGCCACAGCACGGCTCTGGGAGGCAGAGACAGATGTGATGCTCGGAGAGCACCCGGCTAGGGAACATGTCACACAGATAACCAGCGATCACAGCACTGTTACACGTGATAACAGGGGGCATACAGGGTGCAAGAGAGCCACTCCTGTGGCTGTCCGGGCCCGAGATATGGCTGCTGGGGAGCACGGGTTGGAGAAAGATCTACGAGACCAGAGGGAGGAGGCAACGGAGAGATAGGAGGCAGGGCTGGCCCCCACATGCCTGACTTGGGCAGCTAAGTGAGTGGCGGAGTCGTTAGGGAGGCATGGATGCGGGACACAGACTTGGGGGGCAGGCGGGAGAGGAACATATTGGTACTTGTTGAGCATTTGGCCCAGGGGACCCGTCAGTGCAGATGCTGACCGGGGCTGGATGTGTGGCTTTAGAGTCTCTGGAAGAACCCTAGGCTGGTGGGGGCGGCTGGGTGTGGACAGCAATGCACAGCAGGGGAGAAGCCCGCCCAGGCAGGAGGCTAAGACGGAACCCAGGGAGGCCAACATTTAGGGGCCGGACAGAGAGGAGAAGCTGGAAGCCGCGGACACAGTGGTGGGAGAGGCCGGCAGGCGGTGATGTCCAAGGGCCCGAGGAAGGCAGTTTCCAGAAGGGGAGGGAGAAGGCCAGATGCAGCACAGGAGTCAGGGTTTACAGGCTTGGCCCAGAAGGCGGGGACTGAAGCTTCCGGGGGCGCGGGCAGACCTTCGTAGGGGACTGAGTGGGAGCAGCAAGCAGAGGCCGCATAAAGCAGACAGACCATTTCAGGAGGGTTCGCTGAGCCTGGGAGGAGAGAGGAGGACCCAAAGCTGGAGGAGGACCCGGGGAGGAGGAAGGGCACGTTTGAGGCGTCTGGACGTTTCCAAGCACAGGTGGAAGGGGACAGGACATGAGAGTGAAGCCCCGTGGGCCCATCACGACTTCATCCACTGCCAACACGTGGCCGACTGCGCCTCCTCCTTCTGTCGACCCCCTTCCCGTCCCAGGACCGTTCTGCCACAAATCCCAGACACGGCCGTATTTCATCGGCAAATTTTCAGGATGTGTCTCTAAAAGATAGGGTTTTAAACACCACCACAACCCCATCGTCGTGGCTCCCCAAACAAGAATAATCCCTATAACAGCATCAAATACCCAGCCTGTGCTCTCTCCTCCCTGACTCCCTACGTTCTCACTAATGTATTTGTTTTTAAAGTGTGTCCATTTGAGGGACAGGGAGAGGGAGGGAGAGGGAGGGAGAGGGAGGGAGAGGGAGGGGGAGGGAGGGGGAGGGAGGGGGGAGGGAGGGAGAGGGAGGGAGAGGGAGGGAGAGGGAGGGAGAGGGAGGGAGAGGGAGGGAGAGGGAGGGAGAGAGAGAGAGCAAGGGAGGAGCAGAGAGAGGGAGAGGGAGAATCCCAAGCAGGCTCCATGCTGCCAGTGCAGTCCAACGCGGGGCTTGAACCCAGGAACCATGATATCATGACCCAAGCCTAAATCCAGAGTCAACGCTTAACTGACTGAGCCACCCCGGCAGGCACCCCGCTATCGTGTCTGTTTTAAAAAAAAATTTTTTTTTTTAACGTTTATTTATTTTTGAGACAGAGAGAGACAGAGCATGAACGGGGGAGGGGCAGAGAGAGAGGGAGACACAGAATCGGAAGCAGGCTCCAGGCTCCGAGCTGTCAACACAGAGCCCGACGCGGGGCTCGAACTCACAGACCGCGAGATCGTGACCTGAGCCGAAGTCGGACGCTTAACTGACTGAGCCACCCCGGCAGGCACCCCACTATCGTGTCTGTTTTTAAATGGGGTTCCAAACAGTCCACACGCACCTTGTCCTGATGTGTCTCCCAGGTCTCCCCATCTGGAGGTTTGCCCTGCACCTCTGTCTCTGCCCCGCGCTCTGGTCGCAGAGTCCGGGCCGTCTGTCCCGCAGCTTCCCACACCGTGCGGTGCAGACTCCGTCTTCACGATGTGGTCCAACATGTCGTTTTTGCTCCCTGCCCTTCCTGAGCTGGGTGACGAGGCCTCGAGGCGGGGGCAGATTCGGGCAGCGAGGAGCACAGCAAGCACGACAGCAGATGTCCGGGCCGAGCTGGTTACTCACCGGGATGAGAATCGCAGGAGCAGTGAAACTGTGAGGTCCTCACCCCGTGACGTCTTCCTGTTGGCAGCACGTGTCTACAAGGACGGGCCTCCCCTCACCAATTATTTAGCTCTGAGGCGCGGTGCATACAGGCAAGGAGGAATAAATGCGGAACTCCTTAGTGGCCAGTTTGCAAAATAAGATGTAGGTCTTCTAGCATTCTTCCCCACGTCACCAGTTTCTTCCCGCTTTGTTTTGCCCTTTTGTTACGCACACCGGTGGCCGGCGCCTGGCTGTGCTCTGACCCGCTGCCCTCGCCCCCCTCATTCACCCATTCCGGCCTCTTCTCGTTGGCTCCCGACTCCTTCCGCCATGACCCGGTCCCCCGATAGCGTCCTTGCTTTCTAGTGTGACAACACGTTCTGGGCTCACCTCACACGTCTGCCCCAGACCCGGAACCAGCCACTTCTCTCAGGAGACGCCCGTCCTACAGAAGCCACCAGAGGGAGTGGGAGTCGGTGCGCACAGGACAGGGGGCTGTCAGCTTAAAGGACACAGGGCCCTCCAGAGGCAGAAAGACGAGGAATCCAAAACACGCGTGGAGGAATGAGCCCCGGGATGGGGACGGGACAGATGGAGACAGAGGCCATTTTGTGGGCGGGAAGGGGGGAGGTGAGAGTTATCTGCTCTCCCTTCTTGCAGAAGGTGAAGTCGGGGGCTGAAAGTGAAGAGGGAGGAGGTGGCCTCTGGTGTTTGGGGACAATCCAGAGGATTTAGCGGAAGGGCAGCAAGTGCTGGGGGAGGGCAGCAGGTGCCGAGAGACAGAAAATAACGAGATCACGAATTTCTATCGGTGCCAATCTGTGCGCGTGATGGAGTGAGCGTGTCTGTGACCCGAGTGACCCCGAGAGAGGACGAGGGTGGGCAGATCCAACCTGAGGGGTCAGCTTTTGTCACCCCCCCCCAATTTGCAGGGAGGAGTCGCTCCACCTACTGGGAGGTTCTGTCTTTCATGACAAAGAACCGAAGAATGAGACCCTACTGTGTGTGAAATAAGCCCTGTGCTCGGGGGCTGGGGTTGCAATGAGAAGTAAGGCTTAAAACCAGGACCTCCTGTCCGAGAGCTCAGTGTCTGCAGAATCGGAACCGGGAGGCGAGGCCAGGACGCTCCAGGGAAGGAGCAGAGGCAGACGTTCCCAGAGAAGGCCTCCCCGGAGACAGCTCTGGCGATTCTGGGCTTCAGAGCTTGAGGAAATGCCTCAGGCTTAGAAAGCATCCAAGCATTAACCATTATTAGAGAGGTAAAATCAGCGGGGCTCACTTAACTCGGAGAAGAGAAGCTTCATTTCATCTCCACTCATCAAAAACTCAGAATTCTGGCAGCTCTGGGGCGCTCAGCGGCGAGCGAGGTGATCTCTGCTCAATTATCCGCGTTGTTGCTAACGAACACAATGGACGGCGGTGGCCTGTCCTTACTGGAGGGGCACCCTGGGAACATCACCTTACCCTCCCGAGCGCCAGCTCTCACCCATGGTTCCCTGGGGCTGACGTGAGGGCGAAGGAGGTCACGTGTTAGGATGGCACCTGGGCAGAGATTTTTTTTTTACCTGTTTGTCCACCGTGAATCCTTAGCACCTAGAATCAAGCCTGGCACACAGGGGACCCTGGCTGAACCCCTGACGCTGACTGGTCACAAGCGTGCAGTGGCTCCACCGTAAATACTGGCAAACACGGCCCATCGGCATGAATGCGTGACGGTTCCCGGACACACGCTGGGCGCTGGGTAAGAGGGAACTACAAAGTCCCTCTCCGCAGCTTATTTTGTGGATTTGCCAGTTTCTTCTAAAAATGGAGTTCGGGGCACCTGGGTGGCTCGGTCGGTTAAGCGTCCAACTCTTGGTTTCAGCTCAGGTCAAGATCTCACGGTTTCGTAAGCCTGAGCCCCACGTTGGGCTCTGCGCTGACGGTACGGAGCCTGCTTGGGATTCGCTCTCTGCCCCTCCCGAATCACACCGTCTCTGTCTCTCTTGAAATAAATAAAGAATCCTAAAAAATGTTTAAATTAAAATAAAATAAAAATGGAATTTGATTTCCTGCCCCCGATCTTTAATGTAAGTCGTGTTAAGGTTCGGCTCGGGGGCATAGAGCTAATAGGTTTTAAAGCCAAATGTGCTACGGGGCGCCTATGTGTTCCTTCACAGCCATCCCCCTGCTGGCAGACACGGGCGCATCTGTGAGGGGACGTGCAGTGTGCCACGTCAGTGGCCGGGTACCAAAGAGTGGCCTGGCTGCCCGCGCCCACCTTCCTCCTGCAAGCGTGCTCCTCGCGATCGCCGCTGGGCCGATCAGCACTTACTGGATGTGCCACTGTGGAATGTTCCTGAACGTGTTTATACCTCAGTGTTTCCTCCTCTAAGGCAGGGTCACTGAGCACTTCTCTGTGTAAGACACTGTCCCTGTTACACAGAGGGAAAGGACAGGGCGCTCACCATCTAGCTGGCATGAAACGACAGAGAACCTCAAGCCACGAAACCCCCAAATCCCCCCAAAGATCCTTAAACAGGTTACACATTTTCTAGTTTTAACTTAAAAAAATTTAAAAAGTGTTTTAGAAAAAACAATCATGCATTTTGTTGATATCCCAACTTCTGTGAATCAAACAGGATTCTGAACGTTCTACGGAGCCAATCAAAGGAGCACACTGGTGAGATGAAGTCGTCTTCGCCCAACTGACCTTGCTTAATAGACGAGGGATTTTACATTTCCATCCCGTTTCGGTGGGGAAACTTCTAGGGTCCCCGCACTGAGAACCTGCCCCTCATGCCAGAAACGGCGGCAGTGGCGCGGGTGGCGACCAGGACCCCCGGGGTGGCCCACAGGGGGTCCCAGCCACGATTTCAGTGCCAAGTTGTAGCGCTCACATGGTGTTTCAACCCTCTGTGGCTCTCCTCTTTGTGGAGGGGGAGGGAAACGATCCCGCAGCTCTCCTGACTACTTACTGTGCTTGGCCCCAGCCTTTTAGAGGCTTCTCCTAGCAGCTGGATCATTAAAGACCAGGCCCGGGAGGGAGAGACAGACACAGTTACACGCAGGTATACCGGGGCCCGAAGCAGAGGCGAGGCTCGCACCCAGAGCCGAGGAAGCACTTTTGATGGTCGCCCCAGAGTAGGGACTGAAGGGGGTGCCCAGAAAAGACAGCTGAAAAGGTATTTCTTTAAAAACGTAAAGGAGTACAATCTCCTTAAGGAACGCTCCGTACCTCCTTCAAACTTGTATTAAACATTTCCACTCATTCTTTTATCAAACCTTGATTGAATGAAGATAATTTTGACATATCCTCAAGGCAAAACATTGTTTGGTCATTTAAAACATTCTGAAGTGGGGCGCCTGGGTGGCTCAGTCGGTTGAGTGTCCGACTTCGGCTCAGGTCATGATCTCACAGTTTGTGAGTTCGAGTCCCACGTCGGGCTCTGTGCTGACAGCTCAGAGCCTGGAGCCTGCTTCGGATTCTGTGTCTCCCTCTCTCTCTCTGCCCCTAACCCACTCGCATTCTGTCTCTGTCTGTCTCAAAAATAAACATTAAAAAAAAATTTAAGACACTTCTGAAGAAGCTCTGACACGTGTGCCATAGAAGGTACACGGTAATGGCAAGTGAGAAATGAAAGCATTCCAATCAAGTACAAATATCTGTGCATTTAAAAAGCCTGGAAGGATTCACGCCAAAATGCCAGGAATGGCCGGACCTGGGAGGCGAGGTTCCTGGTCGTCTTTCCTTTCTTCTTTATACTTCACTGCATTTTACCCACTTTGCAAAAAACAGTTAGTAATTTTTAATAATTTGAGCCTTGACCTTGTGTCAGGCTCTGTGCTAGACAACGGGGGTCAAGGCCCTGGGAGCACTTAGGGAGGCAGACCTGGAGGCACCAGTCAATCCGATTGTGGCAGGAACGCAACAGAAGGGAGGGGGACCCAGGGGCTCGAAGCAGGTAGGAAAGCAGCCCCCCAGGAAGCTGCGTCTGGGTAGGGTATTCAAGGTGAAGAGAAACATGAGAACCGGGAATCGCGTTTCAGAAAGAGAGAACAGCATACGCTGATCTAGGAGGGCGTCCTGGAGAAAAATGATCTAAAAAATTAACAGTAGCTCATGTAGGTGAAGAATAAGCCTTTGGCGGAAAAGTCCTTGTCCTCACGAACACTCCGGGAAATACAAAGTAAAAGCACCATGAGATGCCCTTTTGCCCATCAAATTAGCAAAGGAGAGACATGACTTACAGTAGGCACGGGTTCCGCGGGCAGCAGTCGCCGGGCTGGAGAGCGGGGCGGGGCCGGCCATTCTAGGAGGCAACACGGTAGTGCGCATTTAGTCTCCATGTTCCTCCCTCTGGTCGGTGAACCCTCAACCCGCACACAACCAAATCCCACACAGGTGGATGTGAGGTGTGGACAGAGACCTATGCACGCAGATATTCACACGGATACATTTCTTCATTCGGGGGAGTGGGTTCAGGGTGACCACTGCATCACTTTGCTACATCGCTGGCATGTGGGAACACGTTATTCTTCCGGATTCTTCCGGACGGAGCGAAGAGTATGTGGTCAGTGATTTAAAAGCCCGAGCGAAATATACACGTTCCATTTCTACAGCACGGGGCGTTTCCAGAGCATCTCATCCTCATTATCTTTGGTTCTCATGACCTTTCTGCAAGTTGGGCAGGACAAGCCTCGTCGCGGCAGAAGTCACTCAGCTCGCAGGCTCCTCCCTGCACCTTGCTCAGAGAGCCTGATGTATCCTAAGTCCTGCAGGGTGCAGCCCCTTGTCCCTTGAGCTGTCCCTCCACCATCACTGGCCACACCAACGTCATCTGTGACGGCAGAGTAGGACCAATCTTACATATCCACTAGGACAGAGGAGTGACATCTTTTTTAGAATAGGGGTCCAAGATGAAGCCACGAAGCATCAGAGTTTTGGTAATTTTTTTTTCATAGCATGGATTAATGTTGAATTTGTCCTAAATAGTCTGCACATTTTCCTCCTTTCCTCAGAGCCCTCTAATATCCAACCCAGGGGCCCCGCACACACACACACACACACACACACACACACACACACACACACACTGCTACAATTACTTAACTAATGTATTGAGAGGGCCCCTGGGAAATCAAACCTGATTTAAGAGGGGTAAAAAACCCAGATCATAAAGCAGAAGAAAAAAAGAATAAAAACTGGATGTACTTTCCTTTTCTTTCTCTTTTCCAAGTGTTGTGTAACTTCCAGTGCTGTTACAAAATGATACCTAACATTCAGTTTGATCAGCTTGTGTTGACCGAACCCTTACTATGTGCTGGGTGGTGAGAGCAGAGCACAGAGGAGCCACAGCTCTTCCCGAGTTGCTGTCCAGCAGACAAGGCCAGTCTGCACAATTTCCAGACATCTCGCCTCCACCCCGGCTGACTCCACTACCCTCCCCGCCGCCCCCCCCCCCCCCATGCACGTTACTGAATGGTTTCGCTTCCTGGGTGGTCAGGAATTTGTTTTTGTCTCTCGATGACACGATTCTCAACATCCCTCATTAAAGCACATAACTCAGGCAGGTGTGTCTGTGTTTCTTCTTTGCTGACTGCCCTCTGCATGAGAGAGGCGTGACTTCAAACTGTTCAAAGAGTCACTTGCGCTTAAGAATCTACAAGTCAAGGGCAGCCTGGGCGGCTCACAGTTAGGTGTCTGATTCTCAGTTTCGGCTCAGGTCATGATCTCATGGCTCGTGAAGTGGAGCCCCACCTTGCGCTCTGCGCTGATAGCACAGAGCCTGCTTGGGATTCTGTCTCCCCCGCCCCTCTCCTGCTCACGCGCGCTCTCTCTCTCAAAATAAAGAAATAAATGTTAAAAAGAGAACCTACATGTCTGTATGTTTCCAGAAACCGCAGTCTCTTCCTGCCGTCAGGTGTATTAGCACTAACGAATACGAGCATTCAGTGAAATCTCTTCATCACAGCCTAACCTCTGATCCTCACAATTACCTGGCTGACACCTTGGCAGTTTGGTCCCTCTTTAGGAAGAAACGACAATTGAAGATAATTAAGATAAATTGGAGTCAAAAGTTCACCAAAGACCTACCGATAGAAGGCGCTTAGTTTACTACACGGTTAACACAGAATACTTATTAATAATAGCTTGCATTTACTAAGCACTCCCCACTGGGCTGAGCTCATCAGAAACATTTTATTCAGACATGGCAACGGCCCTAAGAGGGCAGTTAGCTAGATCTCCATTTTAAACATGGACAAACTGACCAGAAAGAAGTAAACAGAGCTAGGGTTCCAACCCTGCATCTGACTCCTATCCACTAAATGTCATTAAAAGTCTTTTACTTTTATTTGTTTTAATGTTTATTTATTTTTGAGACAGAGAGAAAGAGAGAGCGCCAGCAGGCGAGGGGCAGAGAGAGAGGGAGATACAGAATCCTAAAGAAGCTCCAGACTCTGAGCCGTCAGCACAGAGCTTGACGCAGAGCTTGAACCTACGAACTGCGAGATCATGACCTGAGCCAAAGTCTGAGGCTTAACCAACTGAGCTACCCAGGCGTCCCTAAAATCTTTTATTTATTTATTTATTTATTTATTTATTTATTTTTCAACGTTTTTTATTTATTTTTTTTTTTTGGGACAGAGAGAGACAGAGCATGAACGGGGGAGGGGCAGAGAGAGAGGGAGACACAGAATCGGAAACAGGCTCCAGGCTCTGAGCCATCAGCCCAGAGCCTGACGCGGGGCTCGAACTCACGGACCGCGAGATCGTGACCTGGCTGAAGTCGGACGCTTAACCGACTGCGCCACCCAGGCGCCCCTAAAATCTTTTATGTTTTAAAAAAAGAAGTTGCAATTCCTGTTTTTAAAATATCTATCTGTTGGAGGGGGGGCTGGGTAGCTTAATTGGTTAAATGACTCGACTTTGGCTGAGGTCATGATTTCACAGTTTGTGAGATCGACCCCTGTGTCAGGCTCCACACTGACAGCGTGGAACCTGCTTAGGATTCTGTCTCTTCCTCTCTCTCAGCCCTTCCCCCGCCTTCTAAAAAAACAGTTCCAATTCCTATTTTAAAATGTTTTTTTATTCTTTATTTATTTTTGAGAGACAACGAGACAGAATGCGAGTGGGGGAGGAACAGACAGAGAGGGAGACACAGAATCCAAAGTGGGATCCAGGCTCTGGGTGGGATGCGGGACTTGAACGCACAAACCACAAGGTCATGACCTGAGCAAGTCAGATGCTTAATGGACTGAGCCACCCAGGCGCCCCCGCAACTCCCGTTTTTAAAATAGCTATACATCTACATCTGTATACCCACATATCTGTATCTACGTACCTATATCTGTACATGTATGGTCATATGTGGGAATACCTGTAACACATGCATACGTTTCCAAGAATAAAAGCAATTTTGATACACAGCCTGACGTTTCCATAACTGAGATGGGTCTGAGTTCATTTTGTTGCTCATTCTCTGAGCGGCTGCCGCAAAGGCAACACAACAAAACAGGCCTGCCGGCATGCCTCCCACCGTCCTCAGTTCTTGGGGCTTCCCATGCAGGGTCCTGAAGAGCTCAGAAGGGACGGCTCGGGGACTCCCCCAGTTGCCATGGCAACCGCCAGGCCTCCAGCCCTCCGCTCAGAAGTGGGTCCGAAAGGTGTGCACGGTTGGGTAACAGACGCCCAGGAGGCCTTCCAAGAGCCCTCTCCCCCCGCTCGGGAGCACCCCCACGAGAGGGGCTCGGGGCACCCGCTCCAGTCGGGGCCCCTGTGCTCTCGTTCTTTGTTTTGGAGGAGGGCAGGCGGGTAGAGAGGTGGCCTCCGTCACCCACACGGGGGGAAGGGGCAGAAGAGGATTTCCTACCCGAGAAAGGGAGCTGGGCGGACCCGTGGGCGCGCCCCGTCCGCACTCACCCGAGGCCCCGCCGGCAGCGCCCTCCCGGCTTCACGGAGCGCTGCCTCTGCGCAAGCTCGCCGCGGGGGTGGATGGGAAATCCCTCGTGGGGGATGGTGGGAAGAGCTCCCTGGGGGATGATGGGAAACGCCTGGTGGCGGGGAGGGTCAGCTGGGGCGCGACGGGAGACCCTTGCGGGGGAATTATGGGAAGGGCCTCCCTGAAAAGGTTTTGGAGGAGTAGAGGAGGATTTCTTCCTTTTTTTCCCCTCCTGGTGATGGCCTCACCTTTTTGCCCCTCGTTCCCCCAAGGAAAGGCAAAGGATGAGTGAAGCGAGCATTTTGAAGGCCTTCGGAGTTTGAGGGCGCTGCTCTTGTGATCACCGGGCACTTCGGGGTCACCTGGGAGTTAGGGGTCAAGCTGCCAGGAACCGGCTTGGCCCGATGAAGTCTTCCCGGGACTCCCCAGGTCTCCTGCGAGGGAGAGAGCCTGATCTGAGCCAGGGAACTCTTCTGGAAGGAGGAGTTTGGATCAGGTCCCGTGTTGCTGTGGAAGGCTGGGGAGGCGGCCCTGCTGTCACCCGGTATTGCTTTATTTGGACACTTGCTAAACCTGCCGTGTAGTGAAATTACTGTAGATCGAAAGATGGGGGCAGGGGGAACTCTGACTCCTGTGCGTGGGACGTAAGTTGTAAATTTTAGGGTTCACCAGTGCTATGGCCGGACACCCAGCTGCTTACTAACGATGTGATCCAGAACAGGGTTTGTTTATGCCACTTGCTGTGTTTTTCCAATCTAAAACGTATCGAGCCAGTGGTTCTCTGCTTGGTAGATGGTTAAGGCCACTCCTCAAAAACCATAGTTACTCCTTTAAATCAGAGATCTGGGAGGCAGTAGGGGTATGAGCTTTGAATCCCGCTGGCTCTATGATCACAAGCAACGACTTTACCTCTCTGTATGGTGGGGGAATGGCAGCAAGGATTTAATAAGATAATTCATATAAAACTCTTAAAACACCACCAGCCCAGGGGCGCCTGGGTGGCTCAGCGGGTTAAGTGTCTGACTTAGCTGGTGTCATGATCTCGTGGTTCGTGAGTCTGAGGCCCACATCCGGCTCTGTGCCGACAGCTGGGAACCTGCAGCCTGCTTCGCATTCTGTGTCTCCCCCTCTCTGCCCTTCCCCCCCTCAAAAATAAATAAACATTAAGCAAAATTAAAAACAACAACAGAACACTGCCAGCACAAGTTGGAACTTAGCAAACCGTAGTTACTGTCATTGTTAGAGCAAATCTGAAAGTTGAGTTTCCGACAGTTTCACATGCATAAAAGCAAAAATTTATTTCCGTTAGTATTATCATCACAGATTTCTAACGTTAAAATACTGTTGACATTTTATTATAAAAAGACACAATTGTAGTCAGTGTGGCAACCGTCAAGCATAAAGTAGATCTTAATCATCTTTATCGCAAACACCTGACTTTTCTTTACACCTTTTTTTTCTTTGCAACTAACAAATAATGTTAATTGTAGGGTCTTCTGTGTTAATCTGCTCGTAAATTGTTTCTTTGTTCAGTAAATGATGTGTTTGGGCCTGAGGTTTGGTTAAGATCGCCATCTTCCATTCTGTCACCGTTTCTGAGGGAAAGGCCGGCAAAGTGTGTGTGACCTGGGAGATCTGTGGATGTTTCCCTTCTTGGATGTGGCATCCACAAGGCTGTCGGGCAAGATCAAACTCTGTTTCCTCAGCCACTCCTCCCCTACTCTGACAGCAACAACAAACAACACACCTTGGGGTGGGTGTGTGGGGAACTTTCTATGAAGGATGTGTGATTTCTTGGTAATATTTTTGTTGTTAACATGATGTAGCTATCATAATAAATGACAATACGTTAATAAAATACTATCTTTGGTCCCCATGGCGGCTCTTTGAGATTAGAAGGGCGTATTCTCCTCAGTTTACAAAATAGGAATCTGAACCTCAGGGACAGCTGAACTGCCTGAGGTCACCAAAGCCATGGGGACCCAGAATTGGAACTTGGGCATTCTGGCTCTAGATGAGTAATGTTTCCACTGGACAATGATGACTTTAGGACCGGTCTCCCCCCTCTCCCCATTTAGGTCATTTTTTTTTTTTGAGTACTTAAATGGGTTTAAAGAAATAAAACTATTGGGCTATTGTTATTGCTGAAGGTACTAAATCTCAAAAAGCAAGGGTATTTAGATTTAAGATGACACAGTTATTTGTATAATTTGCAAAAACGCATTAGAAATCAGATACACAAATGTATGATGGCCAAGTCGTATAGAAAAATAGAACTCTGATGCACAAGCTACAGCCCAGGAAACCAGCCCATTATTTATAGAAACCAGCCCAAAAAGCCAGTGTGCTGTAAGTCAGGCTTGTCGGAAGTCAGTCCTCCGTCTCTACCAATTGGTCTAGGAGCAAATCATAACTTCCGTAACAATTGGGCGGGACTTGATTAATAACTGAGCGGTTCCTGACCATTTTCCCTACTTCCAGCTTAGGACCAACCAGAGGGAGTCCAATTTGCACTGATAACCAATCATTTAGGGATGTCCCACTGATGAGGTTTGGGGGTGATGGTGGGGTCCAGAGCCCAAGAAAGAATTCTTGAAGACGTCTTTGGTGCAAAAAAGGTGATTTTGTTAAAACATGGGGACAGGACCCAAGAAAGGAAGAGCTGCCCCAGACCCTGAGAAGAGACTGGTTATATACTTGGGAATTGAGGGAGGTAAAGTCAAGGGGAAGTTCCCTGAAGGATTTTCATATGCTAAAGAAGACTCCTAGGATATGGAGGCCTAGCTATTGTCAAGCTAAGGTTGTTTTTCCCTCTAACAAAGCATTAGCATTAAGACAGCAGGGAGTTCCTGGAGAGACGTTGGATTCTGCTGGCCTCAAGTGGTTGTCAATGGGCTGCAGGTTAGAAGGAAATTAATCTTACCTGCCATTTCCTTCTTGCCTTTGTTCCCCACTAATGGAGGGGGTGATGTTGGGGCTCCAGGAAATGGAATCTTTAGGTTTCTGGAGATTAGCTATTGATAAGATTGCCTTTTTCTTGTAATTTACTAAGATATTTGTAAATAGATGGAGACTCAGGTCGTGCAGGACGATGATCTCTACCAGTTAACCATTTGTTTTCTGCTTTCCTTTGTTCTTGGGCAGTCAGGAGTGCCCGAGGAATGTTACACAATCCCACCCGGGGGTGGGGGGTATTTGTGAGGTGTCAGCTTGCCTTGTGCTCCCTCATCACCACTTCTAGTTAGCCGCCTACAGCTTCCCGGGCCAACAGCCTCTGACGGGGCGCACCTGGAGCCTCCCTGTTCTCCACTGTCAGCTTTGCCAAATCCTCTGCCTGCCTGTGAATCTCTGCCAAAATGCAAATGATGGTGGCTGAGTCCCTTGCTGTAGCAAGCTCTGAATAAGTAGTCTTTGCTTGTTCTCATTTGGGTGGTTTTTCTCTATTCACACCACAAGATAGAGATTCTGTTAAGTGCAACTGATGAAGAAAGACCTCGACCGTAGTTCCATCTCACCGGGCATCTAAAGGCTCAGGTGGACTGATTTCACTGGCTTGGCTGAGCACCGGCTGTGGGGAAAACACCTTTCTAGGGGCTGTGGGGGCCGATCGCTAGATGGATGGGTGGTAGGTAGCTAGGTGGATGGATGATAGGTAGATGGATGGATGGATGGATGACAGGTGGGTAGATCATACATGGAGCTGAAGTCCTTTCCTCCTTTGGGTATAAAGGGGACTACACCCATGTTCAGGGTGGAGATGGGACGTCAAACCCTGCAGGGCATCAGTGTGGAAGCGCCTCTGCGAGGAGCCGACTCCTTGAGCTTCAGGAGACGTTTATAAACATGAGAAAAGATCTCAGCGGACACATGTCTCTGGACTGCTAACGCTGAAGGGCCAGAAGGGCCCAGACAGGTGAGGAAGAGCGGGCAGGGCCCACGGAGGGACTCAAGAAGCCAAGGGGAGGGGTGGGAAGGGGCAGTGCTCAGCGCGGGGCAGAAATGAGGCCCTCTCGAGAGCTGGCCCGGTGTATCTTCTGTGCACCAGCTCTTTAGGGCCCTGGTCCAAAGGTGGCTCCACGTTACAGGATCACCCAGCCTCCAACTAAAGAGTCCCGGGACCTGTCACACTGTCACATGCGGTCCAGGTAGGAGAGCTGGTGGGTACCAAGCCCATCCCAAGTCCCGCCCCCTCCCTCTTCCCGGGCGGCGATTGGTCGAGGTGGCCCTCTCGTTGCTATGACAGCACCGAGAGCTTCCAGTGGCTCCGCCCCGCGCCTTCCCACCCCGCCCCTTCCCGCCCCAGGCCACGCCCCCCTATCTTCCCGGGCCGCGATTGGTCGAGGTGCCCCTTCCCGTTGCTATGACAGCACCCGAACGCGGCCAGTGGCTCCGCCCCACGCTTCCCCATCCCTCCGCCCGCGCTGGGGGGGGGGGGGGAGGCGGGACAGGCCGCGTCTCCATGGCGACGGCGGACGCTGCTGTGCGAGCAGCGTGTACCTACCTACCAGAGACGCGCTGGTGGCGGCGAGGACCGAGACGGGGGCGAGGCCATGTCGGACCTGGGCTCGGAGGAGTTGGAGGAGGAGGGAGAGAACGATCTTGGGGTGAGAGCTCCGGGTGTACGGGGTGGGGGGGTGCTTCCCAGGCGCACCCCCGGAGGCCGACCACAGTCCCCCGGGCGGCCCAGCCAGGGACGGGGACGCGCCGGCCACCGCGGCCTGGAAGTTGGCGGTGAAAGGTGAAACGCTGTGACGTCTCTGGCCACATCCCTTCTCGCCGCCTCCTCCCCTCCCCAGCCCGCCTCCCATTAAAGGCAAAGATTTCCAAGTCAAAGACCTGGGAAGCGGCCTCGACCCCGCTGCCGCAGTCCGCCCAGGCAGTCTCCTTGGTTGGCGGGGTCACCCCGACCTGCCATGCTGCTCTGTAATGGAGCTCGGCTGCTCGGGATCAAGGAGGATGGAGGAAAGTCCTTCCTGGCAGCCTTCAAGAAACGCTCAGAGGGTCTCAGGCTCAGCGAAGGCTTCCTGCAGGCCCGGAATGCCGTGTGCTTTCTTCAGTGTGGTGGGAGGTGACCCGAGTCTCTGGCATTATTCCCTGGTTTGGGCAGCAGAGAGGCGGTATGGGGTGCACATCCCGCGATGTGAGCTGGGTGCAGGGTGGGCATAGGTGTGTGTGCGTGTGTGTATCTATCTATCTATCTATCTATCTATCTATCTATCTATCTATCTCCATATCCACAGGTTAACCGTCTAACCCAGGGGTGATCATTTCTTGGCTGACAGGCTGGGAACCCCAGCCACGGTGCGTGTGTTCAGGGCACAGAGTCGAGATAGTTTCAGAATTAACTGAAAACCTAGCACCTCTCCGGGGCCGGATGTCTTGGTGCCTGCTCAGACCTTTCGGCAGCTCTGTGCGCCCGTCTCTCAGCCTCTGCCCCATTTTCTGCTCAAGACTAGCCACCTCCATCGCGTGGAGCCGCCTGGCCAGGTCGGAGAGCCAGAAGTGCCTGGAACCTGCACACTGTCCCCACAGCCAGCGGCTAGTGCTAACAGCACCACAAACCACAGGATTTGCGCTGCAGGGTCCCTCGTGCAATGAGGCCGAGTCTGGGACATCTCCTGACATCCCCATGCTGGGCGGCCTCCTCCTTCATATCTGTTTCCCCGTCCCCTTTACCGATTCCTCGGGGAGGGCTTATAAAAACCACTTGCTCGGGGTCTGCTTCCGGGGGAGCCCGACCTACAACATCAGCCCAGGAAGACTTCAAGTTTGTCTCCTCAAATAGCCCTGCTGGTTTGTCACGTTTTAGTGCCCGAAATTTGTAGCTTCAATCACAGCTGGGGTCGTTTTAAAGGGTTCCCTTCCTGCTCAGTCACCCCAGTGGCTCAGTAGGGGTGCACTGGGAGTTCTTTTGAGCAGATCTCAAAAGCTTTTATACATTTTGATTTAGACTAACCCCGCAACAAGTGTGTAAGATCATGCCATTTTTGCCTTCTGTCCTGAGCACGGATTTCTGAGCTGGATCGTGCTGGGAAAGGGGGTCTGAAGCCCCGGCAGGAACTTGAACTTGTGTTTGAACTTGTGTTGTAATAAGTCCATGCAGATGCGGGTCTATGTCAAATCGTTACTCTGTGCCTTGGCCCTTTTATTATCTGTTACGTGCACTCTGCACTCGTGATCAGGTGCTGGAGGAAGGTTTATTTTATGAAGGGTCAGAGGAAACAGGTGAATTGCAAGCTTGTGTTATATATATATATATATATATATATATAGAGAGAGAGAGAGAGAGAGAGAGAGAGAGAGATTGATTTACTTTTAAGATACGTCATTATTTCCATATGAGTCTATGAGTGTGTGAAACTCAAGTCTCTTGATAAGGAAGTTAAACTAAGTGGACTTAGGGACTCTTGGGACAGTTGAGCCCTGTTTACGCCTCAGCTCCCCCTTGCTGCTTCCTCTCCCACTGGCGCCTCCTGAGATCACGTGCGCCCAGGGACTCATTTGAAGGAAGACTTGTGTTTGCATTTTAAGTCCTGGATTGTTGAAGGAGGCACCAGGGAGGTACTTGTGTGACCGAGGACCGATTCCACCCACATATGTTAGTTCAAACGCGTTTCTATAAAGAACGCAATTTGGAATACCTTGAATTTTGTTTACAGTGTGAAGGGTTATCATGATAAATTACAAGCTCAGATGTGGCAGAGAGAGAGTGAGGCTTCCACCAACGACAGGTACTAAGTGTGTTACGTTGGACAAATGCCCATGTTGCCCGGGTGCAGTTACCTACCTCACCTGTAAGATGGGGCTGAGGATTGGGAGGGCTTCAACGAACCACTATTTACAAAATGCTTTAACATATCGTTAGCGCTGAACACACAGTAGCTGTGATGATCCCGCTTTCTTCTGCCCAGGAGTACGATGGGGAACGGAATGAGGCAGGTGAACGGCACGGACACGGGAGAGCAAGGCTGCCCAACGGGGACACGTATGAAGGGAGCTACCAACACGGTAAAAGGCACGGCCAGGTCAGAACTGGTGACGTGAGTGGGTCGTTTTCTCTAGTGAATACTCTATGGGTGAGTGTTAAATTCGGGAATGATATGAATTATGTAACCAACGTGTTTCAGGGGATCTACAAGTTTAAAAGCGGCGCTCGATACATAGGAGAATACGTTAAAAACAAAAAGCATGGCCGTGGCACTTTCATATACCCAGATGGATCAAGATATGAAGGTAAGGGGCGCCTGGGTGGCTCAGCTGGTTAAGCCTCCGGCTTCGGCTCCGGTCACGATCTCGTGGTTCAGGGGTTCGAGCCCTGCATCTGGCTCTGTGCTGATAGCTCGGAGCCCGGAACCTGCTTCGGATTCTGTGTCTCGCTTTCTCTCTCTGCTTCCCTCCCCTGCTCCCACTCTGTCTCTCTTTTTCTCAAACATAAATAAAAACATTACAAGATGTGAAGGTAAAATGCACTCACAAGGCAGATGTTTGTGCTGTAGTGGTGTCCCCTGGGGACTGGACTTGGCTGTGGATGCTGAACTGTAGGAGAGGGCTTAAAGTTCTCCAGATCAGTCAGTCACTCAACAAACACAAGCTGTGCCCCTGTGTTCACAGGGTTGACACAGAAGCCAGAAAGGCTTAATTAGCGAGCTGCCCCAGCCCCCCATGGGAAATGTGGCCGTCGCTGCGGCCCACACACTCTCTTGTGAGCCCCTGTGCTGAGGCACGGGGGGCCGCACAGATCCCCATGGGGTCCGGACCCATGATGTTAGATGCCCTGTAGCTTTCTTCTCCTTGAAGCTGCTTCTGCTGTTTTTCTCTCTGACCATCCCCTCTTCTGCTGAACACACGGGTTCTTTAGACCTGGTGGTTCCTTCGATGAAGGCTTCTGGTCCGGGAGACCCTCTGCCTCGTCAAGCTGGCATTCCTATGTCTGGCGATTTCTTAGCCGCCAATGTTATGTCTCAGGAAGATGCTAATCCCCTTATTTCCGAGACCCCCACTGCAGCCCTCACGCACCGTCATCCCCCACAGTGACTACGGTGTGGATCTGATCGCAATGGGAAGGGGGCGAGCCTGGGGGGAGAGAGACAAGTGGAGCGTGCACGTGAGTCTTCAGAAACCATGCAGGGTCCTGTGTTCCGGCCTTTTTCTGGGAAGAACTTATCTAAGTTTTCCAAGGAGACCCGTGACCCCCAACCCCGGAGCTACGGTGACAGGTGTGACCTTGTGCGGGGAGCCTCGCACCTCGTCTGCGGCACCAGGACTGAATGGACGAACGCAAGCCGGACAGGGCACCTGACAGGTGGCGAGCGCTCAGTGTGCGGCGGCCTGGGAGGTGGCATCACCTCCCGACGGGCGACGCCACGTCCCCCGGGTGCGAGGCACAGCCGCCTGCCCCGTTGCTGAATGAAGGCAGGGCCCCGGAATTCTGCGGCAACCATCCAGCCCGCGTCCGAGATGCAGGTGTCGGGTGTTAATGCCTCCCCGTCAGAGGGGGCATTTCTGCTCGTTCCCTATTTCTCGGAGGGCTTATTCCCGAAGGAGCCCCATCTGCTTTTGGAATCGACTTTCAACAATTGAATTTATAGAGTTCGACTGAATTCTTTCCAAACCGTCACGAGCCTGGTCTCGTTGCCGTCATGTTCTATTTTCATGTAGACGTTAATACGCCTGGAGCCACACACAGATAGAGAAAAGAAAAGATATTCAGAACAAGAGATGGAAGGAGTTTCTAACGTGACCGTCTTTGGAAAGAGCTGTGCGTTTTTGTGTCTCCCTGTGGCTTTGTCTCTTAGAGGGTGCAGGGTGTAGTCGCTACTCGGGGAGTTCTTCTCCGAGGTCAGAAGCTGCCACATCAATCTTAGCTCAGGGAGCGAACAACCTTCCGGCCACCAAGTCCGTGTGAACCCATGGCCGAATTCGTCACAACTGAGCGTTGGCTGACTGCCACCCTGAGGGACACAGAGTGGTTTCCCGCAGGCTAGCGAGCGCGCTCAGCCTCGGCCCGAGGTATGGGGCGCATTCCTGGTCTCCCAGACACTGAGCTGAGCCTGATGGGGAGCCCGGGGACGGAGGGGACCCTCCCGGTTTGCGGGGCCACTTGAGCGGAGGCAGGAGACGGGGGTGCTTGGCGAAGCAGGGGATGGGGTTGGAGGGGTGAGTGAGTGCCGGACTCTGGAGGGGCCTCTGGACCACCCGCACAGATTGTGAGGTGAGGGGAGGGAGGGCCGATGAGGGCTGGGGAAGGAGAGGGGGCTCCCGTCTCCAGCGCTGGTCCTGCTCCCGGCCGCAAGGAGCGAATAAAGACGATGATGTTTAGCAACAAAGTTGCAGAGAAACAAAGCGCCATGATGACTTGGGGTCGGCTCTTCTGGAAGCTCTCAGGTGGCAGGAGCCGGAGGGAGACACAAATGCTTGGCCGTTGGGGTGCCTGTGGAAGAGAGCCAGAGAAACCCGGATTTTCGTCTCAGCCCCGCTGTGTGGCCTTGGGCAAAGTGCATGACGTCTCTGGTTTCCAGGTGCCGTCCCTATAAATGCATGTTTCGGTTATTATACCTGTTCCAGGAGGCTACCTTTCCCACTTCTGCACCGTTTACTGCGGCCGGGGTACCGGTGGCTGGGCCGGGTCTCCCAACAGGTAAACTGGGACTTTAAAAAGAAAAAAAAATTTTTTTTAAGTTTATTTATTTTTGGAGAGACAGAGAAAGTACGAGGCGGGGAGGGGCAAAGAGAGAGAGAGAGAGAGGGAGACAGAATCCCAAGCAGGCTCCGCACTGTCAGCGCAGAGCCCAACGTGGGACTCGAACCCACGAACCGTGAGATCATAACCTGGGCCGAAATCGGGAGTCGAACACCCAGGTGCCCCTAGACTGGGACTTTATAAAAAAAAGTCCTCTGGGACTCCTGCACACTCTGTCTATCCTCATGGTTACATTAGGTGCGAACTCCTGTGTTTACTGAATTATTTCAGTTTGGGGATTCTCCGTTCCTTCTGCTCATGGGGGTTCCTGACACGTGTCATACCATGGAACCCAGTCCTCTTCCTTAACTGCTACCATTTGCCGAATCCTCCTCTCCGGGCAGGCTCGGTTCGCCCGCCCTGTCCCGAACCTGGGAGCTGCTTCCCGAAAGCACAGTTCTTTCTTCTTTATGGTGTCTGCCTCCTGCCCAGACGAGGGCAGGCCCTCCCCGCGGGCTCTGTCACCAGCCCAGCTGCTGGTCTATCTCACAGAGTGCCGAGGACCCTGTGGGACTGACAGAACGCGTACAAGTTCCTTTTGTAGGTGTGTTGTCGGTCGTGGTGAACATGGAGTTTATTCACGCGAACATGTATTTCTTGGACGATCAACGTATTCTAGGCATGTGAATTCTTCTTTGTGCGGAAGCGGGTCCAGGTTTCCTGTAAGCTGGAAGCTTGTGCAAGTTTTGGGGGCTCTATTTAAGAAAAAGAATATAAAATTGGCATCAAAGTGAATTTCGATTTGTAACGAGAAATCAAAATAAATGTAGAGATTTTAAATACTGTGACCATTACAAAATCTGAGGAAATAATATATACATTTTTATTTTATTGCTATTTAGTTATTATTTATCGCGATTTTTAATAGAATTTATTGTCAAATTGGCTTACATACAACACCCAGCGCTCATCCCCGCAAGTGCCCTCCTCAATGCCCATCGCCCACTTTTCCCTCTCCCTCACCCCCCATCCACCCTTGGTTTGTTCTCTGTATTTAAGAGTCTCTTATGGTTTCCCTCCCTCCCTCCCTGTTTGTAACTATTTTTCCCCCCTTCCCTCCCCCCATGGTCTTCTGTTAAGTTTCTCAGGATCCACGTAAGAGTGAAAACATATGGTATCTGTCTTTCTGTGCCTGACTTTAGCATAACACTCTCCAGTTCCATCCACGTTGCTGCAAAAGGCCAGATTTCATTCTTTCTCATTGCCAAGTAGTACTCCATTGTGTATATAAACCACAATTTCTTTATCCATTCGTCAGTTGATGGGCATTTAGGCTCTTTCCATCATGTGGCTATTGTTGAAAATGCCGCTATAAACATTGGGGTACGAGTCCACTATGCATCAGCACTCCTGTATCCCTTGGGTACATTCCTAGCAGTGCTATTGCTGGGTCATAGGATAGATCTATTTTCAATTTCTGGAAGAACCTCCACACTGTTTTCCAGAGCGGCTGCCCCAGTTTGCATTCCCACCGACAGTGCAAGAGGCTTCCTGTCTCTCAAATTCATGTCTGATGTGCCTGTAGCTTGCCTTTTCCTTGCCTTTCTAGCGAAGAATGGAATGTCTGTCTGACAACAATTTTGTGATAACACTTTCTAGAGAGAAAATAAGAGAACTCTATCTCTGGTCTTTGATCAAAAATCGATAAAAATTACCTTTTTAAAAAAATTGTTCCCTGTCTAGAGAAGAGTCGTTCAGCTTAACAGCGTGTTATTAGCAATGCCGTGTGAGTTTTCAGGATAGCTGTCGTCTTCGGAAATCTGTATTAAGTTTCTTTCATCTGGGGGCTGGAAGGTTTGAGGACATTGGTTGAGGACGCTGTGAGTCTCCCAGGGCAGGGATCAATCTTCAAGAATGGGCAGCGATCACTAGCTACTTTGCTGCGGTCATTCTGGTAGAGGTGTTACGAATTTTATGGTATCTTTGCCGGTTCCAGTATTTCAGAAATCAGCAGGAACCTGCTCGGAGGTGAGTCGGCGGGGACAATCAGTGAGGGAAGAGTCCATGCACAGACGCTGGTTGGCAAAGGTGTGGCGTCCAGTCACACGGAACAGGTGCACAGGTGGGGCGCCCTGGGCGCCCAGGCTGGGAGAGTGTGCTGGGGTCTGGTGAGGAAGGAGGTGGGAAACGGCACGAGATGGTTGCTGCTGGATCGGTCAACCCACGCAAGCAGAGGGAGGGTGGTGTGGGGACTGCTGGCGGCCGGGCGGACAAAACCCTGGTTTGAGTCCTGGCCACACCACTGACCGGCCGTGATACCTGCTGTCGGCACATGCGGGTGACCGCGGCCCACGCGCCCAGACCTGCAAGCAGTGAGCCCCTGACCCAGTTTCCCCTAACCAGCGCCTGACGCCACGCCATCCAGCCAGAGGGGCAGGGGGACAGCGGGGAGTCACGGCGGGAGGTGAGGGTCGCAGCAGGTGGCGGCTGTCCTTCCCTTCTCACCCGGGCCTGCTTTTGTGTCGTCCCTTCCAGGGGAGTGGGCGGATGACCGAAGACACGGTTACGGCGTCTACTACTACGTCAATAACGACACCTACACCGGAGAGTGGTTTGCTCACCAAAGGTGCGCATTTTCCCCTCAGCTCTGTAGACCTACTTACGTAACGAGAACAGGATGCTGTCTTCGTAAGAAGCAGAATCACGATAAAAGCCCACTAGCCGGCTCTTGCCAGGCAGTTCAAACCCCTCATGGCTTTAAGGTGAGCGCGCCGGGTGGCACGTCACGGGGCAGGTGCACGTTGTGGGGAGGGTATGTGGTCTTTCGTCCGGGAGCCCCGGGGGGACAAGGAGGGCACAGAAGAACCCTCCTGGGGACACGGCCACAGCTCCCCGGAGCGCTGCCTGTTCCCCACGTGGACCGGCCGAGCTGCGGGAAGGTCGTCCTTGCGCAGCCGGCGATGCCCCTCCCGCGAGCGGGCACACGGGGCAGGAGCGCGCTTGGACGGGGCGCAGACAAGCCACGTAGAGGCCACGCCCAATTTTAACGTCTGTCTCAGAAACCCGGGCGGTTTTCCCCATGTGGGAACAAAGCGCATTGCGCTCTCTGTCTTCACCAGGCACGGGCAAGGCACCTACTTCTATGCCGAGACGGGCAGTAAGTACGTAGGCACCTGGGTGAACGGACAGCAGGAGGGCATGGCCGAGCTCATTCACCTGAACCACAGGTACCAGGGCAAGTTCTTGAACAAAAACGTAAGTCACTGGGCAGCAACGTGTGCCCCCTCCCCCCGTCTGTGTACACATGTGAAGGAAGAACCCGAAAATCTCAGGGAGTCCTCCCGCCCCCTCCAAGTATGGGGAGCAGGTGGCCGTGCCTCTCCCCGGGCCTCTGGTGCCTACAGAGGGCAGCGTGGAGGGGGGCAGAGTAGAGAGCAAAATCCTCCCTCCCCGCCAGCAGCGATCCAGCCAATCCTTGTAACACGGGGGCATCCTTCCTCTCCTACGTGCTCCCCGTCATGGCTAGATCGGACGTGAAGCGTCTCCTGCGGTTGCACGTGCGGGTGTCTGGACTTTCTTTGCCCCGGGAGGCCCGGGGCCAGAGCCCTGGGGAGGCCGAGGTGTGCGTGAGCTTGCCTCCTGCAGGCTAGGCCACCCACCCTGGGCCTGGACTCAGGCGTGCCCACGTCCAGTCTGCAGTGCTCGCGACTGCTCATTTCTGTCTGGAGGGCTCCGCGGCTTTGCCGAGCCCTGGTGGGGATACAGAGAAACCCCGGCTAATTCAGCACCCACCACACTGCCATCCCCCGTGGCTTCGAGCAGGCGTTGGGCAGAAACTCTCCCTGAAGAGCTTCCCGAGCAAATTCGAGGTGTTGGAAGTTGACGTGGGGAATATTTAACTGATTTCAGTGAGTCGCCTCAGACTCTCTTAAAACTCAGTTTTCATTTTCGTATCGTTCATGCCCTAACTTTACAGATTCTCCTTTCCAGTGTTTGTAAAACAGCACATTTCCCCCAAATCTATATGCTGCATATATGTAATTATACGGAATTCCCGGCAGAATTCTCTTGGGACATTTTTTGGCATGGGGAGGTATGTGGAGGGAAAGAGAAGTCGACAGGAGTTAATCGGGAAGAATCAGCGAGGCTAGATGAGCCTGGAGGACAAGGGCTTTGTTCTGCCAGGTAGTGAAAGTGTGCTAGAAACACAGGAGTTCAGCTGACCCTTGAACAGTGCGGGGTCAGGGGCGCTGACCCCCACACGGTCGAAGATCCACAGATAGCTTTTGACTCTCCCAAAACGTAACTGCTAACAGCCTGGTGTCGGCTGGACGCCTTACCAGTGACACAAACAGTCGATTAACACACACTTTGTACGTCGTAGGTATTATACACTGTGTTCTTACAATAGAGTAGGTAGAAGAAAGGACACATTATTAAGAAAACCATAAGGAAGAGGGGCGCCTGGGTGGCTCAGTCGGTGGCGCGTCCGACTCTCGGTTTCAGCTCGGTTTCACGGTCTCGCGTTTCGTGGGTTCGAGCCCCACGTTGGGCTCTAAGCTGACAGCGCAGAGTCTGCTCGGGTCTCTCTCTCCCTCTCTCTCTGCCCCTCCCCCGCTTGTGCTGTCTCCGTCTCTCTCAAAGTAAGTAAATAAACTTAAAAAAAAATAAAAAAAAAGAAAACCACAAGGAAGAGAAGATACATTTACAGCACTTTCCTGTATTTATTGAAAAATATCTTCGTGTAAGTGGACTCGTGCAGCCCAAACCCACGTTATTCAAGGGTCAGCTGCCCATTCCAGTTGTAGGGCACCCAGACACGTGGCCCCCTCTGCTGCCCACCTGAGCTCCAGCCTCCAGCCCTCCCTTCTTCCCCCGGGGCCGTGTGACGCCCCCCCTACACGTCTTTCTGTGCAACCCGCATGCACACACATACGTGGGATAACATTACATCAGGACATGAAAACATACACATTTGCGCATTTGGGGATATCCGTGTAGGTTAGACCCTGCAATCGTGGAGTCCACAAATATTGACATTTTAAGTTGTGATCGATGCTGCCAACTTCCCTCCAAAGCTGTGCCAGTTTGCACTCCCGCCAACGGCAGTCTTTAACTTTTTTGCAAATCCGATGGATAAAAAAATATTTTCACGTTGTTTTAATGCGCTTTTCCCCGATTCCTAGTGAAGTCCAGCAACCTTACACCCTTTTGCTACTGGCTTGACTTTTCCTCAGAGAATCACCGGTTCCAACCCTTGCCGGCCAATTGTTAAAACAAATTTAAAGCTGTGATAAACGAAACCGAGATACGCGAATGGAGAAATACAGATCAGTGGCGTGGATTAGAGAGTCCGGGGACAGATTCAAGTGCCTACAGTAATCTAGCTCCGGAAAAGGGCGTCGTTTTAAGTCAGTGAGGACCCGACAGGGACAAGTGAAAGAGTGGTCCCAGGACCCTTGATAACCACTGGGGGTGGGGCAGGGAAGCAATGTCAGGGTTCCCCCTCTAGCATTGGATGGAGACATGCGAGGACAGGAAGAAAGGTTTAGGCGTGAACAAAGTCACAGAAAAAAAATAGGTGAATGTTTATTAACTTTGAAATGAGGAGAGAGGACTCTCTAAACAGAAATAGAAAAGGAAAACCAGATAGAGCTGGTTGACAAAAATAACCCCTTATAGATTAGAATGCTCTATAAAGAAAATTTAAGAGGGGCGCCTGGGTGGCTCAGTCGGTTGAGCGTCCAACTTTGGCTCAGGTCATGCTCTCGTGGTTTGTGGGTTCCAGCCCTGCGTCAGGCTCTGTGCTAACAGCTCAGAGCCTGGAGCCTGCTTCAGATTCTGTGTCTCCCTTTCTCTCTGCTCCTCCCCTGCTTGTGCTCTCTCTCTCTCTCAAAAATAAACATTACAAAAATTTTTTAAAATTTAAGAGACACACGACCAATGGGGTTAGGGTATTTGTAACATTAATAAAAATATAAAGCACGTATATCAATCAGTGTGATTTAAGTGGCCAAAAAATGTTGAAAAAAAATTCAACCCTACTAATAGCTTAAAAATGTGACTTCATGGTGAGATCCTGTTTTCTATATGTTAAAAAAAATGTAAAAGTATTTTAAAAAAAAATCTAAAAGTAGAACAAAATGTTAATGCCCAGGAAAAAACAAGGGTTTGAGGACAAGGTGTTCTTGAGTGCTGTTGTGGGAAGGGACATTATTGGAGCCTCATTCTGGTCAATATATTTTAAAAAATACGTGTGTCTATATCTTTTGTGTGTAAATATGTGCGCAGTGTATGTGTGTGCGTGCGCGTGCTGTTGCCCAGAAATTCCACTTCTGGAAACTTCCCCGCGGAAGATGTCAAGAGGGGACATAAGATGTGACTCCGCTTACGTTTCCTGCAGTGGCCTTTGTCCAAGACTAGTATTGGCACACCAAATATTAGCGGAATAAATGGGTGAAATAGACTATAATAACTCTTTTTTTTAATAGTTTTTTAATGTTTATTTATTTTTGAGAGGGGGGAGGGGCACAGAGAGAGGGACAGGCAGAGAGAGAGGCCCTCTACTTGGCAATTCTGGGCGCCACGAGTACAAAAAGGCTTTCTTTAACCCGCACCGGCCTTCCCGCGACGTGACTTTGGGCGGGATTTCTGCAGCAGGTGCATTGGACGTTGGGCGGTGAACTTGGGAATGAGGTGCTTCTCGGTTTCCCTTTGCTCGCAGCCCGTCGGCCCTGGAAAGTACGTGTTCGACATTGGATGTGAGCAGCACGGGGAGTACCGTCTGACAGATGTGGTACGTGGCAGACCGCATACCGTTTCTCTTTTCGTGGGCGACCGAGCTGCCCGTGACGTGGACCCTACGGCCCCGACGAGGTCGGACGGGAGTGGTGCCAGCCCTCGGCATCGTTCACGCTCTCCTCCTCCTTCTGGGCGTGCGGGCGTTGGTTTGGCCCCCAAGTGCCAGGACCGAGTGGTATCGCGACACGGTTCTCGCCGGAGCCTGCGCGTAGCTCTGGCCCCGAGTCGGGGGGCTGTGGTCCCCCCAAGTCTGTCCAGCGACACTGCTCCCCGCGTGCGGCGGGTAGCTCTCCTAGTTTTGTCTTTTTGTCCCTCTCCGGTACTCAACAGTAATGCTAATGCGACCTCGGTGCTCCCTGGTCGGAGCGGAGATTAGCCCCGAATGATGTCATTAGCAGGCATCCGTGTGTGTGTGTGTGTGTGTGTGTGTGTGTGCGCGTGCGTGCGCGCGCGCGTGTGCGCACTTGCTGGGGGAGCGCTGTCTGTGCTGGATTTCCTGTCATTGTCACCTGATGGGGCCTGTAGGTAACAGACACTTTATCTACAGCACCCCCCACGTCCCCTGGGCACCCCCGCACCCAGCCGCGGCTCAGCCCCCTCTTTTCCTGCCGGGCTCCACTTCCTCTTTGTCACTCTGCCGGAGCCCCTGTGTCCCCCAGACAGCCTGTGGTTCCCCGAGGTCTGCAGAGTGAACGTCCACCTTCTCCGCAGTGGCCGGGATGCCGTATGAGCCCACAGTGACCCGTCCCCTGGCCTTACGGCCCCTGCTTGCCTTCACGGCCCCTTCGGACCACCTGACACGGACGGAGGTGGGGCCAGCATCCTAGCTCACTACCCAATATGAACCGGCCCAGATGCTCGATTCTGTTGCTAAAACATAGGCCCCGCCCCCACGCCCAGTAGAGGACGCTTCGTCTGAGCCAGGGGCTCCCAGGAGCCGACGCGCCGACCAGCAAAGAGAGGGGTTTGACGCGTCACCCCCACGGGGTATGGCCCCCCGCACCTACGTCTGCGCGGAGCCCCGTGCGCGCGCCTGAAGTGCGAACGCAGTTCATTGCTGTGCTGTTGGATCGTGACAGCGACGTGGCGCGTGCTCGCTGGGCTCCGCCTGGGGCGGAAGCCTCTTACCCACCCCCCGGAGGAACCCGTGGGCTGAACTCATTACACTGCCCCCCCCGAATCTGGCCTTTGTGGTCTCATTAGTGGTGGTGCAGTTATTTTGCTTTGTGAAGTGATAAACACTAAAACAGCGGCGTCGTGGGCGGTTGTAGCGTGTCTGGGGAGAAGTTCTCAGAGGTCGGGGCCTCTAAGTAGGGGAAAGCAGGAAGAACATTCTAACAGCTTTAAGGGGGAGAAGTAGTGCCGTAAGCCCCCAGACTGCTCCTGTTCGGGAATAAGCCCGTGTCCGAGGCCACCCTTGTGCCTTCTGGGACGGTGACTGGTCTGTGAGGAAGCAGAGGAACCCCGAGGAACTCGCAGGACGCGAGCCGACGGGGGCTCCAGGGGCGGTCCCCCGGGCCCGGTCCTGGGCCTGCATCGTGGGCATCACCGGGGCCTCCGCCAGAAGCGCAGGTGACCGGGCCCCACCCCGATGTCCGGACGCGGCCGCTCTGAGCCGTGTCTTCACGGGTCCTCTGCTGATTCTGGGACGGTTCCCTTTGCAGCACGGCCGTCCTGGGGCATGGGTGCCACACGACACGGGGGACGGGGCTCAGATATTTTGAAACTGCCTCCTCTATTTCCGAGTGACTCAGCGGAATAGGGAGGTGTCCGTCACTCTTTGCCATAGGTATCATCCTCTATGTGACAGTGACGCTTTCCACACTTGTGGACTGATATTCAGACCTTTGGAATTTCGGGATAGCTGTAAAGCTGGGGAGGAGCTGGTCTGCTTGGCCCGGTGGGCGTGTGCCGGCCGCTGACCATTGTCGGGATTATGCACTCTTACAGAAGACCCCACGTTTAGAGGTGATCAACGCTCGGTCCGCTTTCACAGAATTCCATTTTCCCTGCAGAATCCTCGATTCCAGAGCTTTTAGTGTTTCGGCCCTTTCATATTATATGGTTGTCTCAGGACCCTCTCTGTCCTGTCCTTATAGTGATGGTGGTCTTGTTGCATATAAAGAATCTGGGAGCTGGAAAGTGCGGCCAAGCACTGGAAGGCGCACTGAGCCTGGGTCAGTTCCCAACTGTTCCAGAGGGAAGGCTTGGGAGTGTTGGGTCTGAGAGCCGTTCATGGCATGCATGGGGAGCGGGCAGGTGCCGTGTGGTGATGCCCGTCCGCACCTCGTCCTAGCGCTTCCCAGACCCACCCTCCAGCCCATATCACCACCAGGGCCAGCTGGCAATTGGGCCGACCCCTGAGCTGTGCGGTGACAACGCCCGAGTGGCCCCTCACTGTGAGTATCCCATGGCGAGTTCACAGAGACGTCAGTAAGTTTACATTTTCAAACTTAAAATAGGAAAGAGGAGAAGAGGAAGAGGAGGAGGAGGTGACCCTGATGACCGTCGTTCCAAAATGGAAGGCCACCAGCATCACAGAACTGGCTCTGTGGACACCGACCCTCCCCGAGGAGCAGCCACCTGCGGACGGGACCATCCAGGAAGAGGCTCCGGGACCCGAGGGTGCGGGGTGTGGGGGAGGGCGCCTCCTCTCCGTGGGCCGGTGGCCGGTTGAGCTCTGGGAGTCAGACTCATCCTGTGTGCAGGATGTAGTCGGGGGCCGGGAGCCTTGGGGGTCGGACCCTCCCGGCGGGGCAGGAAGGAGCAGTGGCAGAGACTGGCTGGAGGGACAGCCTGACTGGTTCCGCGGGAAAGCCCTGTGGTTAAGAGCCCCCCCCCCCCCCCCCCGCCTCGGTCAGCGACCGTCTGTGGGCGCGAGCTCGGGCAGGGCCGACAGCAGCTGGGCGGCAAGTCCTTCCCGAGGAGGGTGCGGCCTCTGTGCCCGGCCCGGGGTCTTCCTGAGAAGCAGCCACCGTGCCGTGGGACGATGAAGAAGGTGACACCGTGCAGGGGTCCTTGCGTCGCAAGTGATTGAAACCCAAACCCGAACTGGCCCAAGTGAAATTATACTAACGCGCTGGGGTCCCTACCGCTGTGGGGTCGGGGGTGGAGGTGCCTCCCCGGGCCTGGTGGGGTCAGGCCTCGGCTCTCTGGTCTCTGCTGTGTGCGCTCCGTCCCCTTTGGAGAGCGGTGCTCACCGACTTCATCAGATTGTGGCCCCATCAGCGCTGGAACCCTGGGGGACAGAGCGTGTCTTGTCAGTGGGGAGTAGAGTTCCCCCTCTGCGCCCCTCGCCGGGGAGCGGGACAGGCGCTCCTGGTGCAGGCTGGACTGGGTGACTTCGGGAAGGGGGGGGGGTCCCCGGAGGGGTGGCGGGCGCCCTATCAGCAGGAGGCCGCCTGAGACAGGCCGCAGCCCACACGACAGCGGTTCTCATGGCTCCGTCTCAGGTGGCGGGGAGCCCGCGGAGGACGACCAGGCTCTGGCGGACCTTTCCGAGGGGGAGGCTGACCTCACGAGGCCTGGGGAGGGCGACGAAGACGCCACCAAGGAGGAGGGGCGCGAGGATGGCCGAGAGGAGCTTCGATACGGCGCCATCGACCAGGGTGAGCTCTGTAGGTCTGCTTGGGGCTACAGGTTCCTGGAGCCTTTGAAGGTCTTCCGAGAGCTGTGGGCACCAGCAGTCCAGGGAGGGCTCTCTTCAAACCGGATTTCTTTTATCTGATTTAAGGCGGGTGTGTTGGCACTGAGGGGGCCTGTGGTCTGGGAACGGCCGGCTCTAGACGGTGGTTGGAGGGCCAGGGGCCCCGCGCAATTTAGTTTGTCTCTGTTGCAGAGTAAGAGCAAATGTCTTTCCCGGTTTTTTGGAGATACCTGAAAAGATGAACTCCCGTAAATCAGGTTTCAGTCTAAATGCTTGAGGCGCACGGAGCGTTAGGCTTTTGTTGGCAAGTGATTGTAAGCGCGCTGCAGGGCCACACCCGAGAAGCCTGCGCTGGTGGCCGGGTGGCCTGTGGCTAAGGGGCGGCCCAGTGACATCTCACTTGTCCCCCTGCCTCCTGCATGTGGACCAGATGCCCCGGGGTTTGTGAGGGCGGAGTAGGCTGCGTCCGTAGAGCATGGAAACAGCACGGAGAGGCTGATACGGAGCATCCCCGATGGGATGACCGGGTGCTTCCCAGGGGAGCCGAGAGGCACTGAGGGCCCGACAGGAAGTGAGCGGAGAAGCATGTGCCATGTGCCCGCGTGTGCCTGTGCACGCCTGTGTGTGGTTGCGTGTGCCCGTGTGTGCTTGCACGTGCCTGTGTCTTCCTGCCGTGTGCCTGCGTGCACAATTACCCAAACTCGAGACTTAACGTGATTCTGACAGTGTGTCTGAGGTTCACCCTGCTCATCACTTCTGACATGTTACAGAGCCCACGTCCCAAAACAAGGTAACTCTCGATTTCATGAAGCATTCAAGATAACATCTTTCCAGAATGTAGCAAGTCCCTGCTTTTCTTTTGATTGATGCAAAGGCCAAATAGTGACTCCTCGCGCTTGTAGAGCTGCCCATGTTTGGACGGCGTGTGCGGGCAGAGACGTTCCCGAGCTCACGCTCGCCGACGCGAACATTCTCAGCCTGGACTTGGAATACAACTTTGCTTAATTTATTAACCGGTGCCAAAGAAAAAACCCACCAGCGTCTGTGTGAGATAAAATTGAACATTCCTTTTTTTTTTTTTGCCCGAGAAATGCTTAATATTTATGATATTATTCATTGCAAAAGACCTGTTAGCTCACAGAATTTCAAAATAGCAAGAGGGACGTGGGATATACTCATGTTTCTTTGTCCCCCTGCCCTCCAGGAAATGTTAACTTTGAAGAAGAGGAAAGTAAGCAGGGAGAGCAGCCCGCGTGAGGGGAAGCAAACGGGAAGAGTAGGAGAATGCATCACAAACTCGCTGTTACTTGGCCCGCTGACGCGAGTCTATCCAACTGTCTTACTAGTTGTTTATATGGTGCACTATAGTGACAATACGAATAAATTTCTTCCTCATCCTTTGCTTACGGAGGAGCTTCTGCTTCCAGTGCTTTAAGCCAGAAGTCGCCAGGTTATTCTGCTGTGTTTGCCCAAGGGTCTTTTGTCTTGGGACAAAGAAAGAGGTCCCACGACCCGGACTCCACAGAAGATGGTTCATGGCAGAGGCCTCCTGGCCGAGCTCGTGGAGTAACTACTCACCAAAGCTTCTCTCTCAGGCCTTCCTCGACAGAGCCAGGAAGACGCCTGGAAAATAACCCCGTGTGCAACGCGCACGAAACACAGAGTGATGAATAGACTATGGGCTTGAGCGAGAAACCATTGGCTGCCATTGGAGGGGGCACTCCTGGCCATCCTAGGGCTGCAGCATCCCAGTGTGGGTTTCGGGGGTCCCTGCGGACGGTTGAAGGGCAGGGCTGCCCACAGGCGTGGCTCTGGCCTGTGGTGCCAACTCTTTGGGTCCTCCAGTGGGCCGGGGGCTAACATGTAGACCACGAGCCCTCTGTCC
Organism: Neofelis nebulosa; assembly: GCF_028018385.1. Taxonomy (NCBI): domain Eukaryota; kingdom Metazoa; phylum Chordata; class Mammalia; order Carnivora; family Felidae; genus Neofelis; species Neofelis nebulosa. The sequence continues at coordinate 156,025,769 of NC_080786.1, read as the reverse complement.
CAGCCCCTCCTGACTGCCCAGCACTGCTGTGAAGTCCTGAGCTCCCGGAGGAGCCCCTGTCCCCTGTCTACCCCAACTCCACAAACAGCATCTGTCTTCCTCCACCCCCAGAGTGGCTCACAGGGGGGAGGGGGTCTTCATCACCCCAGAATGGCGTTCGTAGCTGGTGTGGCTGGCACCGTGCCCTGCATCTGGTCATCCGGTCCCCAGAGCAGGGGGCCTCTTTAAGAACAATGCATTATTAACATGGCCTCCGAGCCTCTCCACAGAAACGCACACAGCATTACGAATCTAAAATTACACCAAGGCAGATACTGTTCTAGGATAAGAAATTTCAAAAAAAAATTACCCACTCAGAGGCCAGCGAGTCCACAAATAGCACATCTAGAAAACTATCGGAATGCGGTGTGAATTCACCACACGCCCTGAGCCTGTCTCTTCCTACGATGATAATTTTGCAAGATTTCCTGAAGGGAGATCAGCAAGGTCATCACCGTTTTCCCTTGAATGCGGTTTGTAATTCCTGGTGGTTGATGGGCTAGAGCATTGCCCCTCACACCCCACATCTCTTGGCTCACAAAACTGCCTTCGACTGTGCGCTATGTACAGGCGGTCTGATAGATCCTAATGGGCGCCGAAAATTGTGCACGGCGCATCATCAAGTTCCCGACGGGAGAGCGTCCTGTAGATGAAGTGACGTCCACACTCTAGAGCCTGGTGTCCCTCAAAGCTCATTCCTCCACTCCCACAGACGTGGTGCTGGGTCCACGGGACAAGGGCAGATGGAGACCTGACCTTTGACCCCATACCTATGTGTCAGAGTGCAGGGTAAGTCACCCAAATGGGTGGCAGGCAGGAATATTTCCGGAAGCTATTCCGGAGCAGCATGCAAGAGTGGAACCACACGTGGGAGTTACTGCAAACCAGTAACACGCATGTTCCAGAAACCCACACCTGCCAAATCCATCCCCGATTGGGCCCTCCCTTAGCGTGTTCTTTTTTTTTTTTTTTTAAGTTTATTTATTTTGAGACAGAGAAAGGGAGAGCACAAACAGGAGAGGGGCAGAGAGAGGGGGAGAGCGAGAATCCCAAGCAGGCTCTGTGCTGTCAGCACAAAGCCCGACAGGGGGCTCAGTCCCGTGAATCCTGAGATTGTGACCTGAGCTGAGATCAAGAGTGGGACGCTTAGCCGACTGAGACACCTGGGCGCCCCATCCCTTATCATGTTCTAAAAGTGCTGTGATGGCTATATTGCCACCCATCACCAGGGGACAGGTGTCAGAATGCCTCAGAGGGAAAAGAGACAGAGGACTTAGATGGTCATGGGGAAGATACTTGTGCCAAATGCACAAGAGCCTGTACCTGTGAGAGCACACCGTCAGGGTGTGGAGGGACCTCGGGCTCGTGAGCCTTCACACCCTTTATTGGGCACAGTCCCTCCCACGTCGCTGGTTTTCAGGAAGGAGCTGCTATCTGCAGACTGTTGCAGCCCCTGGTTGTGTCTGGGCTCTCTTAGCTTGTTCTGCTATCCCCTGTATTTCTAATTTCTAGAAGTTATGGCCAAAGGCTTGGTGGATTCACCGCTCATGAACAGTTAGCTAAATGCACCGTTTTTTGCTGTTGTATACTTCCTGTGTCATCTGATCAGAAGACACAGTGTGGCTGGCTGGCCCCTACATTAGCTCTGCCACCCTGCACTGAGCAGCCCGACCCCTCTTGTCCCATGCAGCCAAGAGCGGCGTGTATGCTGTGAACGCTGACATCATACAACCTTCTGCTCTCCATCCTCACTGCCCAGTTTCAACACCAGCTCCTGATCATTGTCCGAATCTGTTTTATTGTTACCTTACTTTCTCGTGGCTGCTGTCTCAGATTACCACAAACAGGGTGATTCAATCAACAGACGTCTATTCCGTCACTGTGCTGGAGGCTGGGAAGTCCAAACCTGAGGTCTGTGCAAGGCAGTGCTCCCTGAGGAGGTCTAGGGGAGGACCTGTCCTTGCAGCTCCTGGTGGGTCCGGTGCTCAGTGACTACCCTGACGCCCCCTCTTCCGTCTCACGTCTCCCTCTGCTTCTCTCTTGCAAGGACCCTTGTGATTGGATGATCCGGGACCACGTCCCCATCTCAGGTTGCTTGATTTAATCACACCTGCAAAGACCCTGTTTTCAAAGAAGTGACATTTACAGATTCCAGGGATTAGGACCTGAAATCTTTTGGGCCACCCCTCAGACCATTACAACCATGGTTTAAACAGTGGTTTTCCTTTTTTTTTGTTGTTATTAAAAATTTTTTTTTTAACATTTATTCATTTTGGAGAGTGAGAGAGACAGAGCATGAGCGGGGGAGGGGCCGAGAGAGAGGGGGACACAGAATCCAAAGCAGGCTCCAGGCTCCAAGCTGTCAGCACAGAGCCTGATGTGGGGCTCAAACTCACAGACCACATGTGAGATCATGACCTGAGCCGAAGTCAGATGCTTAACTGACTGAGCCACCTAGGTGCCCCCGGATCTCTCTCGCTCTTTCTCTCTCTCTCTCTCTCTCTTTTTTTTTTTTTTTGTTGAGCGATCCTTGTGGCCTCATGGATTTTCACTGAGTCAGTGTGTTTCAACCCAGTGCAATCCTCATTCTTTACTGTGCTGAAACGGACGGCTTTGGCCACTGGGAGCTCCTCATACTTACTTCTGGTCCTTCTGACACAACCCCATCAGTCCTTGAAAATTTTATTACATTTTCCCAGTGGTTTTGATGTTTTGTAATTTATTTTTATATAATTCCAAACTCACAGAAAATTTGCAAGAAGAGGAAAAGGAACTTGTATTTTCTTCGCCCAGACTCCGGAATTGTTTCCATCTTGCCCCGTTTGCTTTAAAGAGAGCAAAAGAGAAAGAATAGTGTGTGTGTGTATAAGTATATACATGCGGTTCTGTGGTCACGCTTATCCGAGGACGATGTGTTTCCAGACCCCCGCACATGCCTGAAACATGGGTGGTACCTAACTCCACATAGACTTATGTTCTCCCTATACATACACGCATACACATAATAGAGTTTAACTTATAAATCAGCACCGTAAGAGATTAGCAACAATAAGTAATAACAACATAGAACAATGATAATATTCTCTAATGAACGTTATATGAACGTGGTCTCTCTCTCTCCCTCTCTCTGCACTCCCCCCTCCTGTGATGATGGGAGATAATAAAATGCCACGTGATGAGGTGAGGTGAGTGTCGGAGACGTTGTGACCTAGCGTTAGGCTACTGTTGACCTTCCGGTGACACATCATCTGCTTCCAGATGGTGATGGACTTTTGACACAAAATGAACAAAACTTTTAATTGTTTTAAAGTTTATTAATTTTGAGAGAGAGAGAGAGAGTGCACAAGTGGGTGAGGGGGCAGAGAGAAGGGGAGACAGAATCCCAAGCGGGTTCTGTGTCACCAACACAGAGCCCGATTCAGGGCTCAGGGCTTGAACTCTCAAACTGTGGGATCATAACCTGAGCCGAGATCAAGAGTCAGATGCTTAGCCGACTGAGCCACCAGGGGCCCCTGCCTCTTTGTCTTCTTGTCAGAGTCCTTGATGTGCAGGACTTTGAAGCCAGGCGAGTCTAACTGGGCAGATGTACCCCCGGCTCCTGGATTCTCCGCTCACTTTCCAAGGCTGTGGCTGCCTGAGCCCAGCCCTCTGGCTCTTCAGACTGGACAGGGGCCGAGGTCGCTCTGCGTGGTTGCAGCGGGTACGGGCTGAAGCCACAAGAACGGAAGTCACCCTTACCAGCTTTTCCTGCCGCTGTTGGCTCTCCTAGAAGCTGGCTGCTTTTCGTTCACTGTCCACTGGCACCGGGGCCTTGTTTTGTAACCTCCTCAGAGCATGTAGCTATCGTCCTTGGGAAGGCTGGGTCCCGAAGGTGCTCGCCAGGTATGGAGCCTGCCGTGTGTGACGCTGGGCCGAGCACAGAACCGTTCACCAAATGTCTTCATCACAAGTGGAACAATGGCGACGTTCTTCTTGACCTCAAGATGGAAACGGTTCCTGTCCCCTGGCCTCCGCCAGCCTTACGGCTTTGTCTCCGCTGGAGCCGTCCTGGGGGCTGCTCCCCGCATGTTTGCCCTCCTGGGTGATGCTCTTGGGGCCCCATCTCAGAGAAGTTCCTGCACCTGCCCATTCTTCTCCCTGACAGTCCAGAGGGATGGCCTGGGCCCTGGCCAGGCCAGCTCTTCTCTCTCATTGTGGACCCAGCCTCCCAGGGCTCTCCTGTCAGATGCACCCCTGTTCTTCCCTGCTGACTTGGTCTGGTCTCAGTTTGGGCAGCAGGTAAGGTCTTCCTGGTGACCAGCCCCCACCTGGGAGCCATCCTGAACCACCTCGTTCGAATAAGAGATGCTCCTGACATCCCGGAAATTCCAAGGGACTTAGGAGCTCAGTTTCAGGACTCAGGGTCAAATACCGAATATCTCTCATCACCTAAGAAATTATAAGGGTTTTAGGATTTTAAAGAACAAAAACTCAACCAAGTAACTTTATTTATTTAAAATTTATTTTATTTTAGAAAGAGAGAGAATGTACAAGCAGGGGAGAGGGGCAGAGGGAGGGGGAGAGAGAGAGAATCTTAAGCACGCTCCACACTCAGTGCAGAGCTTGCTGCGGGGAACGATCTTGTGAACCGTGAGATCATGACCTGAGCCAAGATCAAGAGTCGGACGCTTAACCGAAAATGTACAGATCTAATTGGCTTTACTGGCAGGTTCGTGAATGGGGCAGCATCCCACCTGCCAAATGGACGGGAGCTCTGAGCAGTTGTACAGAACGGAAGGCTTTCGGGGGCAGAAATGGGCGGGACCAGGAAGTTATTAGCAGAAGGCAAACCATTGTCTGAGGCAAGGTCACTTTCCCCTGGGAAGGCAGGGGGTCTCATCAGGCAGGCCACCCGCTCCTGCCGATCAGGAAAGCTCAGGCCCACGGTTCCCAGTCCCACCGCGGGGGAAGGCTGCAACTCCTGTCAGGTCAGTATTAAGCCTTGGTGGCGCACAGCTATGACTTTGCACGATTTCCCTCTTGGCGAATACGAGGTAAAGGTGACCTGTGTTCATCATTTTTAGTTTATCAAACTGAAGTCCGATCGAGCCCGAGCTTTCACAAATAGTGAAACGTGGATTTCGCTGTTTCACCTAGACTGTCCTTGGGTGACTTTTTCTCAGCGCCCTTATCTTCTGGTAAGGAGAGCTTCCTGATGTGGTTATTTTTACAATGGCCCCGGTAGTGACCACAGCCCCACCGGATACTGTCCTCTGAGAGGGGGATCCCAGCAGGAAACGGATGACCCTCTCCAAACGGGTGGTTCAAGGGAGCACTTGGTAAAGGGAGGGCCTCCCTAGAGAGGTGTAAACTGGGTGTAGAAAACTGGCTGGGAAAAAGCCATCAGTCAGGTCCCTTCTTAGCAGACCACGGCTTCTCGTACCCAAACAGGTCACGCAGCACTGTGAAGGTATCTCCTTCGTGTCCAGGGACCCCGTGGACACGGAGGCAGCCACACAGGCCAGTGGGTCAAGACACCGTGCCCTCTGGAGGCGTCCAGGCCCGCCTGACCCCTGGTGGCCGGATGCTACTCCCACTCTGGGATCCCATTATCCCTGCTGACATCGGAGTTCAGTGCAGGGGCTGTGCCCCCAGCACCCCCTCCAGGCTGCAGAGGACAGCCCGGGGCTCGGCAAGGACTCCCATGCAATCTTCTTGTCCTCGGGTCCCCCAAAGGCGGGAGGCTATGACGAGGCAGTGGCTGAGTCACTTGCAGAGAACAAATCCGTTTCCCCACTTCTGCGTCCCTGAGCCTTCGACCGCTGTCCTGGACAGCAGCCCAGGACCTCAAACAGTCTGCCCTCATTAATTCCACACCATCCTTGTTCAGGCGTCAGGTAGTCAAGCTGGTAACTCATTGACTACGCCTTCGGGGCTTGAGGCAACGCGTAGATCCCAGGCGAGGGCGCTTATGTCGAACATTTCAGCGAATCTCGACTAATTCCACCGCATTTGGTCTGCCGCTTGCTCCCGGGTTCCTGCTGGCGTGCTGGGGGTACCCGACGTCTTCCCCTGTGTGGGCAGCCCCCTCCTGGAAAGGTCTGTGTCCCCCGACCCGGGCTCCGTTGACCTCAACTCTTCTCTGGGGCCGGAGCGATGAGAGGGGGCGGGGGCCCTGAGAACCCACAGCAGATCAGAGGAAACTTCCCCAGAAGCAGGTGTGGAAAGGCTTGTGTAGCAAAGAAAGGGTGGCTTCCTTCCCTGGGGGAGAGCAGGGTGGAGGAGTAGAGGGGAAAGGGAGGAGGGAGGGGAAGGGAAGAGAGGGGGATGTTTCTCTACCGACAGGGGAATTTGCGCTTTCAAATCTTCAGCCTCTCATCCACTTCTGCCCAAATGTGTCCACGACGTGTCTCCACCTCTCACTCCCTTCTAGCACCTTCTCCTGGAAGCGATCTGACGGGGTTGAGCGTTTGATTGGCTCTCAGCTCCTTGCCGCCCTCCAGTCCTATAATCAGGCCCATGTCCTTGGCACATCTGCCCGGTGATCAGCGGAGGAGGACCCCTGAGTCCCCGTGCTTGGTCTTGTTGGTATGCCCACGGTTTTTCGTCTCTCTCTCCCCGGGCGTGTGCCTCCAGGGCCATGAGACGCCAGGTGACTGACGGTGCAGTCTGTGTTGTTAGTTGCTATGGTGACAGCCACAGCTAAAGTGAGCAGTAGGGATGCTACTGCTCGCCGTGGGTGACCTACTCCCTGTCCCAGCCAGCGATGGGGTGACCACAGCTGGTTGGTGTGGAACCTGATAATGGGAGAAGCTCTTTCTTGAGCCACTCTGGTATCGATGACTTTATTAGTCAAGGCTGCGGCAGGAGTGAATGCACGAAGGTGAGGGTAGCTTGACAGAAACCTCGTAAGGGAGTGCGCTGTGGAAATAGATACCCCAACCCCGCCCTCCTTCCGGGCGCCCCCCCCCCCCCCCCAGGCTCCCCATGGCCCCGAGGACACAGGAGCCTGGGTGATGTGTCCACGCAGGTCAGCCTGGAGACAGAGAGGCAACTGGAAGTCCTCGAGCTCACTGCCTACCCAGCCCTTGGCCTGGTACCCAGCCTGGCACAGTGTGGACCCCCAATGATGCATGCTGCAGGAACACTTCTGGGGGAGGAGGAGAAAATGACCATCCAGTGAAACACCGGCCGTGCCTCCAGCTTCCCTGTGGTTCGGATTTTACCGACGGGCAAATTATGTATGTGCCTAGATAGCTATAGAGTCACGGGACCGTCTTCCCCTCATACGGGGGTCTTGCCTTTGAGCAAAGCTGACATGAACACCTGGTGGCCAAGTTCAAGGGGCTGATCTTTGTAAGGGATTTGCGATAGGATTCCTTTACAAAGCAAGTCCCCCTACAGCGGTGGCTCTCAAACTCCAGCGGCCGAGCACCAGAATCACCCGGCGGGCTTGTTAAAACACAGGTTACTGGGCTCGACCCCAGAGTTTCTGACTCAGTGAGCCTGGGGCGGGACCTCGGAGGGTACGTTTGTAACAAGCTCCCAGGGGATGCAGGTGCTGCCGGTCTAGGGACCCCACTTCGAGAACCACCTGCTTAGGGCCTCTCTGACGTGCCTCGGGGTCACGGTGGTCAGGACCCACGAGTTGACGCGTCCGGGTGTCGGGATTCGGGCACCAGCCTCACAGCCAGCCAGCCTCACGACTGCCTCTGCACGTGATGTGATTTCTTCATCCTAGATCTGAGTTGCCTTGAGGATTCGGTGAGATAACGCAGGAACGTGCTTATCACAGCAGCTCCAAGGACTGAACCTTTGCCTGGCAGTCGCTGCCATCGTAAGACTCAGTCCGCTCAAGTTCGTTTTATACAGCAGTGGCCCAGAACACATCTGCTGAACGAAACGGACTTGAAAACGGTTGCCTGGAATCTGGATTGTTAAGAGTGCGTAAAACAGATCACACGACACTATTGGATTTCATTGCCTTTTGCAGATGCAGTACAAATGCGTTTCATGATGCCACGGAGTTCGGAACGTTGGCAAGTCGCAGGGTATGTTAAGATCACAGAGTATTATGACGGGGACAATAAAAACAACTGCGGAAATGGACGATAAGCCATTACACTCTGGGGGTTTCCTTCGTTGCTGTTCCTAGGACCCAGCAGGGCCAAGGACCAGGTCGGATTTACAAGGAGGGGCCCAGTCTGGTCTGAACGGGGAACAGTGGGTAGTTTTCTCTGTGAGTAACCCCGGGCTGTACCTGTCATACGCAGTTCACCGGGGCTCAGTCTGGGGGCGCCTGTCTGAGGCTCGTTTGATCTCTGGCTCATACGAAACGGTGAGTGTTTTTTGCTCGAGAGTCCTCATTGGTTCGTCCTGCCTTGTGCGCTGGGCTGTGGCGTCAGAGTACACGCTTGGGGTGACATTCACGACCCAGTGACAGGGGCTGTGCTGGGCAAGGTGGGCACGCCCCCTCCATCTTCCCTATCATGGTCCCACCCACCTGCCTGGAGACCCACCTGCCAGGGGACCCACCTGCCAGGAGACCCACCTGCCCGGAGATCCTGCAGGACAGGGTCCGAGCCTGCATTTCTTTTTATTTTTTTTTATTTTTTTTTTATTTTTTTTATTTTTGGGACAGAGAGAGACAGAGCATGAACGGGGGAGGGGCAGAGAGAGAGGGAGACACAGAATCGGAAACAGGCTCCAGGCTCCGAGCCATCAGCCCAGAGCCCGACGCGGGGCTCGAACTCACGGACCGCGAGATCGTGACCTGGCTGAAGTCGGACGCTTAACCGACTGCGCCACCCAGGCGCCCCCCGAGCCTGCATTTCTGTTGCCAGGACCTCGTGGTGCGCTGCCCACAAAGACACCCCATGATCGCCTCACACAAGCCGCGTGGCTTCCTATGAGGCCTTGAAGGGTGAGGACAGCTTTCCCTCCAGCAGTAAGAATATGAGTTCACTTATCTCACGCAATAGACAAAGCAAGAGGAAGACTTAGGGAGCTGTTCAGGTGACCAGCTGTGACCTAGGGGACAGTAGCGGGTTTCTCTAACAAGACAGTGTCCCTCCCCGTCACCGTGTCCCTCTCTGCTTTATTCTTCCTCATCTCCTTACGGTATATCGCATTGTGTACACTTCGGGGCAAACGGCCCAGCTCCTCGTTGGTGGCACGCAGACCCCCTGGGGACGGTGCTAACGGCAGCTTCCGGTCCAGCAGCCTGGCAGGGGGCCTGGGTCTCTGGTTTCTTTTTCTAAGTGTGTTTATTTTGAGAGAGACAGAGACAGAGCAAGTCGGGGAGGGGCAGAGAGAGAGAGAGACAGAATCCCAAGCAGGATCTGAACCATCAGCACAGAGCCCGACACGGGCTCGAACTCACGAAACTGTGAGCTCATGACCTGACCGGAAACCAAGAGTTGGAGGAGCCCCCCGGGGTGCCCCAGAAACGGCATTTCCAGCAAGCTCACAGGTGACACCCAGGGGACCACACGCTTGAGAAGCAAGGTAGCCAATGACTTACGGGGCCTTCCTCACCTTTGCTCAAGGCTGGTTCTATTTCTCCGGATACTGTGCTCTGGGAGCCCCGTTTTTTAATCATGTCAAAGTGAACCAGGGCACAGGGTTCGCCCTCTCTAGCTGCACCCAGACCAGGGAAAGCAAAGCGGTCCAGGGCTCACTGAGGGCAAATCAAAGGTGCATTTCCCCAAATCAATCACTAAAATCAGCTGTGTTGCCTTTCTGGGAGGCGTTGGTGGGGAGGTCTGCCTGTGGGTGGCTGGTTCACAGACTTCTCCTTTGGGATTTAGGTTCATTTTTGCTGTACCTTCTTTGGAAAATACTTTATTGCACTGACGAATCTTTACCTCATTAGGGGTGGCACACAATGAAAGATGAGTTGATAGTTAAAAGAAATATGCTTTTGGAGAGAGAAGGAGACATCTGACGTTTCCAGATCGTTTATTTGCCGAATGACTTCTCAGAGAACTTGCTCGCAGGTTTCAGCAAGAAGAGGGGTGTGTGTGTGTGTGTGTGTGTGCGATTCTTGGCTTATTTTGTGGGCTCGAGTTTTAGGAGCATATGGTCCTCAACAGCTGCAAGTCGCATCTGCTTGGAACCAAAGAGGGATGAAAAGTTAGCAATTCCGCGGCAGCTTACAAACACCTTTTGACACAGCCGGCTTCTGGTTACACTTTGTGATGGAGCATTTGTAAAATCCCTCACGTCTCTAAAAATTCCGTCCGACTTAATAGTCCGATGCCCGCCTGCAAATTCACTGTCAGTAAACCTGACGTGCTGGCTTCGTCTTGCCTTGGTGGAAGTGTGTGACTTCCTGGCGTGGCTGAGGCAATGCCACCAGGAGAGGCAGAGACATCCAGTTGCACAGGGGGGTGGGGAGGCAAGGAGTAGGGCTCCCTGCAGGCTTGGTCCGGGTGCCAGAGTCGCTGGCTGCTGGGGGGAGCTTGGAGGAGGCATAGCCTTGGAGGGATCCCACGTGGCCTTTCGCCCACTCTCCTCCCCAGCACTGCTACCCTCCCAGATCCAGTGTCCCTGTTTCCCTCTCCTGGCCCGGCCCGAGCCCAGATCGCGGCCCCTCTTCCCCCCGCCCCGATCCCCACTGGGGAGACTGTTCACTTCCTTGGCGGGGGAAGGGGGCGGAGCCTGAAGCGCATGCCGTGTTGTCCCAGGTCCCCGGCAGGCCTGTCCAAGCACCTTCTCGCTAAAGGTGACCTCTCCCCACAGAGCCTCTCCCCACAGAGCGGGGGGCTGAAGCCGGCTCACACCCGCTCATGAGAGCGGATTCCTACATTTTCAGGCATTTTCTAAACGAGCTGTTAAAACACTGGTGGCTCAGGATCAGCCACGGTGGGGGTGGGGGGAGCAGGTACACCATGGGGACCGGCCGACACCGCACACACTCCAGATCAGGCCACCACGGCTCACCACTTGGAAGATTCTTCCGGGACAGGGGATGGGAGGCTGTGACCCAGCTGGCCTGCAGCTAAAGTCACAATGGGCGAGAGATGGAATGGGGGCCCAAGCCCAGGTGTCCTGAGTCCCAGTGTGATTCCTTTGCACAAGATTGTGGCTGATGTTCATTTATGTTGACCGATTACCATCTCCCTCATTAGTGGAAACTGTTTGTTGCAATTCCACAAATCCTCATGCCTGCACCGGATGGGGCTGACAAGACTCCTCTCTCAGAGCATCTGCGGTGCTGGGATCGTGCCCCCCGCCCGAGGACTCTGCAGGCTCTGGATGATCCTGGTACACTTTCGAGATCTAGAGTCTGGGCGGGGGGCTTGGTCAAATCAGGCTCTGCTGTCATCCGGATGTAGGCGCCACGGCAGAGTGGGCCCCTCCTCAGGCTTGCCGGCGCTGTTCTTGGTGGCCCTGGCAAGGTGTCCCCACCCGGGCTCACGTCTTCACCCGCATGCTTCCGAAAGCCTGGTTCGTGCCTGGACGTCCTCCGTCTTCATTTCATGGAACCCTGCCCTTCGGAACATCACGAGCCGCTCGACTCAAGATATAGGTATATTCTGGGGTGCCTGGGTGGCTCAGTCGGTTGAGTGTCTGACTTCGGCTCAGGTCATGATCTCGTGGTTCATAAGTCTGAGCCTCACATCGGGCTCCCTGCTGTCAGCGCAGAGCCGGCTTCAGATCCTCTGTCTCCCATCTCTCTGCCTCTCCCCCGCTCATGCACCCACTGTCTCAAAAATAAACATTAAAAAAAAAAAGAGGGGCACCTGGGTGGCTCAGTCGGCCGAGCTTCCGACTTTGGCTCACGTCACGATCTCACAGTTTGTGAGTTCGAGCCCCGCGTCGGGCCCTGTGCCGACAGCTCGGAGCCCGGAACCTTCTTTGGATTCTGTGTCTTCCTCTCTCTCTGCCCCTCCTCCACTCATACTCTGTCTCTCTCTCTCTTTCTTTCTCTCTGAAAAGTAAATAAACATTAAAAAAAAAGATACAGACTTATTATTTTTTTCCTGGCTTTTGTCTCCGTAATAGTGTGTAGATTCAGCCAGGGTGTGAAATAGTTATTCCAGGCTCCCCCGCGCACCTGTGCCATCATGTGTGCGCCCGAGGGCCTTGACACACCACCGGGGACCAGGGCTCTCGGCACCTGTACGAAGGGGACACGTCAGGGGTTTTCAGCGGGGGACGGTTTTGCTCCCCAGGGCATGTTTAGCAAGATTTGGAGGCATTTTTGGTTACTGTAACTGTCAAGGGGGGGGGGTGCCACTGGCATCTCACTGGGTCAGGTCCAGGGGTGCTGCTAAACCCCCCACGATGCCCAGGACAGCCCCCCACAATGAAGAGTTGTCGTCCCCAGAAGTCAGCGGTGCTGAGATTTCGAAACCCTGGACACACAGCTTTGCAGGTGAGTCGTGATCACAGGGGCTCCGTGGTCACTTTGCGGATTGGCGCAGGGAGACGTCGCCTTCCGGGTGTCGAATCTTGCTGCAAAGGAACACGGTGCACCTGCCCAGCCAGTGGGCCTTCTTCCGTGCCCCTCGGTGGCACGTTTATGTGCTCAGGTGTTCCTGCAAGCATGTTCCTGGGCATTTTATGTTCTGCTGTCAGTGCTGGGCAAACGGGCCGTTCCTGTCACCACACGTCCTGGCGATGTCGGCGTGCACGACATCCACCAACGTCTGGGCTTTATGTTTGAGCTCAGGCACTTCCTGAACTTGCTTCCTGTGGCTCTAGGATTTCGGTTGATTTTCTTGGGGTTCCAGGGCCGTGGTCTTGGCGTCTGCAAAGAGTGTGCAGGCTGGGGGGAGGGGGCTCTGGGTGGGTGCGGAGTGAGACCTGTGCTGCCCACCTCCATCCACCACGGCTCCTTGTGCTGATCTGGGGCTCTGAAGGGTGCAGCAGGATTTTGTGAGCCCCTGAGACCAGGTGACAAAGTGGCTCAGAGTCAGAGCGGAGAAGCCCGTTCCCTCCAGCCGGGCACTGGAGGCTCTGGGAGCACTGGGTGGTGACCCCAGGTGGGTTCCTGGCCTTCTTCCCGGCGGGCAGGCTGGCTAAAGCAGCAGAGGCTTCTGGAACTGGGGGGGGGCTGGGAAGGGCCGTGGGCTCTGCGAGGAAGCTGGGGGGCTGTGTCACACAGACTCCTTCCTGAGCACCATGAGCCCCCCGGGGGCTCCCGGAACGCGTGGAGCGGGGACAGAGGAGCCCAGGAAGCACCGCGACAAAGCTCTTCCCCAAGGCTGGAGCGGGAGGCCACACGGGTGACCCGTGTTCTTGCCTTTGCCCCTCACACTAACCTCATCTGCCCACACGGAGTCGGACTCTTGTGTTTCATGCTGAAAAGCAAGGACAAAAAGAAAAAGCAAAGGTCAGGAGAGGTGGTGCACGGAGATGGGCATTTAACAGGCTCGGGTGATGGTGCCGTTTGCCACGCGCCCTGTGCTGAGCTGCGCGACGTGGCCCGTGCCCAGCTGTCCAGAGCTGTATCTTTTTTTGGTGTTTATACTGGTACTTTTACGCACAGCATCGTCCTGGGGCTGCGGTGACAAAGTACCACAGTCTAGGTCTGCCTCCCGCGGACACCGGCCAGGTTGCATCAGGGCCACCCTAGCGACCTCACTTTACCTCAATCGCCTCTTTAAAGACCCGGCCTTGACCTCCTGAGGTGCTGGGGCCCGGCCGTCAGCTTACGAATTTTGGGGCACACCGTTCAGCCTGCAAACTTCGCCAACATGACTCACGTCTAAAAAAAGCAATCTCGCATTCGGTTCTAAGATAAGACTCGTTCCAGGGAGAAATCACGGTGGCTGTTTCTTCTCGGGTAACACGGGGGAGGGTGTTTGCCAGGGGACGGTGGCCCCGGGCCTGTCACCACACACGTGTGTCTCTGAGGCACCAGGTGTCCCATCAGACCAGGCTCAGGCTCCTGGATCCTTTGCTGCTGTTTCTTCCCCCCTCCCCTCCCCCCTGCTTTCATCTTCGAAACAGCCCGTGGTGGGGCGGAAGGGGGCTTTGGTGACTGTGCACAAGTTATTCGCCACATCCGGGCAGGCAGCAGACGCGCGGGGAGCTCTTTCCAGGTGTGTTTTTTCCAGCTCACAGCTGAGAAAAACCAGAGATGACTTAGGTGGCCCAGGCGGTGGGGGGCGCCGCGGTAATAGGGCAAGCATTTCCAGAGGACGTCAGCAGGGGTCAGTCTAGGCTCACAAACACAGGGGTGCTGGACAGACCCTCCGAGAGCTTAGGGGATCGTTCTGGGTTTCCGGGCTCCTTGCTCACAGAACTGAAAACTGGCACCAACTGATGATAAACTTCCATTCCCGCCCTTCTGCCGGGCGGCTCTGTTCTCAGGGTCCCGTGCTTATGATGAGGCTTGTTCTGGAAACCAAAAGTGACAGAACTGGGCTTTCCTGTGATTGTGTCAGAATGAGGGGCTAGCGGGGACCAGGATTCTAGAATAGAAAGAAAATGGCATTTCTTGCTATTTTTGTTATAGGTTTTTTTTTAATGTTTATTTTTGAGAGAGAGAGAGAGAGAGAGAGAGAAGGAGAGAATGAATGCGTGAGCAGAGAGGGGCAGAGAGAGAGAGGGAGACACAGAATCTGAAGCAGGCTCCAGGCTCTGAGCTGTCAGCACAGAGCCCAACACGGGGCTCGAACCCACAAACTGTGAGATCGTGACCTGGGCTGAAGTCAGACGCTTAGCCAACTGAGCCACCCAGGCGCCCCACGTTTCTGGCACTTTTGACCTTGGAATCTGAGATTCAAACCCATCTCTCCGTCCCTCGCCCACCCCCACCAGCAGCCCAGCAAGGACGAGGGTCAGGGGCTTGTGACCCAGAAGCTTCCCTCCTGAAAGGGTAAATCCAGACACCTTGGGACCGCCCCAAAGAAGGGGCCACTATTTAAATGCCATTTGCTTGATTTGTAAGGTTTCTAATCATCATCATGATTAGTAGTGTCCGGGTGGCACCAGGGGGTATCCGGGAGAGAAAACAAGGAAATACTTCTTCCCAGTCACATACTTGCTGCAGAGAAAGGGGCGGCCGTCCGGGTGCTCCGAGGCAGGACGGACCCGTAGGAGGTGCCCCAGGGCACCCATTGGCTTTCTGGTCAGTTCCTGTTGGGACGTGTGCAGGGTTGTTTCCCCGATACTGTGTCGTCGACCAGATATGGGAGCCGCCTGTGAGCCGGCTGCCCTCTGCTCTCTCTTCTGTGTCAACCTTAAACTGCTTTATGTTTGGAGACAGAAAAATGATGTCACGAGTAAGTAAAACAAGGGACAGACACTTTTGTCTTCCTCTCCACAGTTAGACTCCAAAGCCTGTGTGTGTCCCTTGGGACGTGGCGCTTCCTGTGCGGGTTCCGGGGTCCACTCTGGGTTCACCGTCTCTGCTCCTCAAGAGCTCCACGGACTGCGTGGCCCCAGCCTTGCCCGGGAGACAGCAGGGGAGAGCTGGGGACGGGGCGGGCACTTCCCCGAGAAAGGCCAGGCACGGGTCAGCCACGGTCCCCCGTCGCGACAGTGAAATGTCAGAACTGGAGCGCGGTGGGAGAGCAGAGAGTCCAGTCGGGCTCACCGCACCGTGGTGGGATTTTGTCTGGGGCACTGAGTGCACTGGCGGTGGGGTCCGCTGTGACCAGTGGGTGGTGGGGGGAGAGACTCCCATCGGCCACCTGGACCAGCTGCTTCGGAGTCAGAGGCACCCCTGGATTTGCAGCATCCTGGCAGGTGTCCCCGTGCCGGTGGGCGTTCCTGTGAGTCAGGGCAGGACACGCTCCCCCCATTTGCAAAGCCACGCCCCCCCCCCACTTGGCCAAAAAGGAGCAAAGGAGAAGCTGGGGCAGGCCTGCACGAGGGAAGCGCGTCTCCTCCTCATACCGGGGGCCCCCGTACAAGCAGCCCCATGTGTGGGGTGTGGGGGGTGACGACTGTCCCCAAAGACATCCACATCCCAATCCCAGACCTGCGGGCGTGTCCCTCACAGGGTAAAAGGGGCCGTGCAGATGGGATTAAGCTGCAGATCTTGAGGCAGAAGGTCGTCCCGGACTGTCGGGAGGACCCTCTCTAACTGCAAGAGACCTTAACGCAGGGGGCTGGGGGTGTGAGGGTGTGGGGCGGTGCAAGCGGAGGGCAGGGACAGACCTGAAGACGCTCCATGTGCGGATGGAGGCGGAGAGGGCAGGGGTCTCTGCAGCCGGGAACGGCCAGGAGACGGACACCCCCCACAGCCTCTGGGGGCCACGGAGTCCGCTGACCTGTCTTAGGAATCCTGACCTGCAGAGCCGGAACGGAAGTGATTTGCGTGTGTGTGTTCGAAAATGCGTGTTGCCCCGACCGCCGCTCCATGGTGACTTACTGTGCGGCGATAGAACCGGTACCCGGGGGGCGGGCATCGCGAGCTGCGGGGCCCTGATTTCCAGCTGGTGGGTGGTTTCTGGTGGGATTTTATTGCATATTACGCCCCCTTTGGGTCTGTGTAGACATAGCCCAAAGGGGGTTGAAACAGAACTGGGAGAATGACGGGGAACCCACGAGCCACAGTGGGCAGGTCCTTCTGTCCTTTGTGGTGGGTCACGGTGACCCGCTTCCCTCCGGGCCACGCGGCACGTCCACACCTTACAGGGTCTGAGCTCGCAGGACAGAGGTCCACCTGCGGCGGCTACGAGGGTGGCGGCAGGTGGCTGAACATCCTGGGACGTGAAAGTGCGTCTTGTGCGTCTCCAAATCACACCGAGGGGGCGTCGGACCCCCTCAAACGCCGGCATCGCCCAGCCCCGCCGAGAGCTGGGCCTCCTCGGCACGAGCCGCGCAGAGCACGAGCGAGTCTCTTAGCTGCCCGGGATCCAGTTCCTCCAGTTGAACGCGGAGTTCGAGCCGTGGGTCAGCGTCTTCACGGGAGGGTTCACCAACTCCCATTTCCCTTCCTCTTTATTTTCTTCGCAGAAGCACATACCCAGAGAAGGAATCTAGGACAGAGTTTTCAATCACTTGTTAATATCTTGTAGGAGGTCGATCGATTTTATAGTCGCTCTAGACCCAACAGACAGGCCCTGCTGGGCCGGGGAGGAGGGCACGATGGGCCCTCGCTGGCACCGCTGCCTGAAACACGATGCTGGCGCCTCACACAGCCGTCCCCAGCGGGGCCGCGCCCCTCGCTCCCGCGGACCAGGGCGATGTCTGCGGACCAGCAATAAGCCGGTGGCACTGGGGGTGCTGTTGGCATCTGAGGGGCAGAGGCCAAGGCTGCTGCTGCTGTCTACGGTGCCCAGGACGCCCCGCGGCACAGAAGCACCCTGCCCGAGGCTCAACGGTGCCCAGGCTACAGCTTGAAGAGTGACTTACATTCTCAAAGTTGGCATCGCAAAAAGATATGGGTATTGTTTTCAGAGCCCAGGAAAAAACCGCAAAGTGAGACTTTAGACCTTAATCCCTTCATCTGTAAAATGAATGTGTTTGTGGAAATCTTTGTTTTTAAGGCTTTGTTGTTGTTGTTGTCGTTTGCATGTTTTGCTTTCCTGTTTTTCTTCTCTCTTTTGATGTCTGGAAATTTCTTGGTGAGACAAAATTTGCAGAAATTCCAACGTGCGGTGGGGGTCCACATGGATGATGGCGCTGACTCAGGATGACTCTCTCCTACTTAGAGAGACTGTGCATGTGTGTGCGCATGCACGTACATGTACGCACACGTGTACACGTGTGTGCATGCATATGTGCGTGTACACACGTGTGCATGTACCTGTGTGTACACCTGTGTGCATTTGTGTCTGTGAGTGTATGTGTGTGCATGTGCACATGTGCATATGCGTGTGTATATATGTATGTGTGCATGCATACATGTACATGTGCACCCCTGTGTGCATGCGCATGTGCATGTGTGTACCTGTGTGGGTGCATGTGTGTGCATGTGTGCATGTGCACATGTATGTGCACACATATATGTATGCACATGTGTACGCATGTATGCATGTGTATGTACACATGTGTGCATGCACCTGTGTGTGCACCTGTGTGCATGTGTGTCTGTGAGTGTATGTGTGTGCATGTGCACATGTGGGTGCATGCATGTGTATATATGTGTGCGTGCGTGCATGCATACATGTACATGTGTACCCCTGTGTGCATGTGCGCACCTGTATGCACGCATGCATCTATGTGTGCACATGTACACATGCATGCATGTGTGTGCACATACGTGCACTGCACATACGCGCACGTGCACATGTATGTGCATACATGTATATGCATGCACATGTGTACGTGTGTACCTGTGTGCATGTACCTGTATGTGTACACCTGTGTGCATCTGTGTCTGTGAGTGTATGTGTGTGCATGCACACATGTGTGCATGCATGTGTATATGTGTGCATGTGCACGCATACATGTACATGTGTACCCCTGTGTGCATGTGCCTGTGTATGTGTGTGCACGTGTACACCAGTGTGCATGTGTGTGTATGTGTGTGAGTGTATGTATGTGTGCACGCGCACGTGTGTGCATGCGCATGTGTATGTGTGTGCATTGCGCACCTGTGTGCATGCATGTATGTGTGCGTGCATGTGTATGCACGTGTGCCTGTACAAGTGCACACATGTGTGTATGCATGTGCACACATGCATGTATGTGTACACACATATGTGTATGCATCTATGTGGGTGCACATGTATACCAGTGTGGTTGTGTGTGTATGCGTGTGACTGTATGTGTGTGCGTGTGCGTGTGTGTGTACACGGGGAGGCAGCGTGATGGGGTGGGCAAGGGGAAGGTCATGAACGATCTGTTTCTGTCTGCCCTCGATTTGAAGGCCCGTGGCTCCACAGAGCCCCTTGGTAAATTTCTGCTGTGTGCAGGCGAGTGCAGCTTATTTGGGGATGGGGTGGGGTGGGCACCAAAGTGTCAGGATAAAAATGTCGGAGGAATTTGGAAGTTCAAGGCTGGCCAAGGGTCGTGGCAGTGGGTGGGAATGGGGCTGCAAAGACTAATAGGGCTTTGGAACAGCCCCCACGTGCGACGGTCAGGAGCTGGCATGTGCGGTGGCCATCGTGGGGGTGACCTGGAGCCCCAGGAGAGGGGGGAGGGGCGCGGGAGCAGGAGCGGGCAGCACGGGAGCACAGGGGAGGTGGACGGGGGATAGAGCAACAGACGGGGAGCAGGTGCGCAGGGGCCGACGAGGAAAACCCCAGAAAAGTGCATCCTCACCCAGTGTGGCCTCGAGCCCTGTACTCGGAGAGTGGTAGTCGGTGGCCCAGGACCCCTTAGGGCTCGGGAACATCTGGGTCACAGTTGGGAAAGCACACCTCGGGGGCACTCTGAGGGGCTTCCACTCAGGTCCAGAGGAAAGTGAATGGGAAGAGAGAGGGTGCACGCAGGTATCGCTCTCTGACTCGCCCCCCGTGAGGGAGGACCCGGCTTTCTCTGGCAGGCAGGGCGGGGCTCCGAAAGCCGGGAACTTTGCGTAGGCACAGAGCCCGTGTGGGCCGGGCAGGGCACGGGGCTGCCCCTCTGCAAACAAGCTGGGGCTGGTCGTGGTCCTGTGACGATTTTGCACAAAGGAACCAGCTCAGGGGCCCATCACCCATCCCAAGTGTCGTTTATGCCACTGTACTCCTGGCCTCAAGGTCACTGGCCAATTAGTTTGATAAAAAGGCCAAGGACAGTGGGCAAGTCTGGCCCTGAGTAGATTTTCGGTGCAGGAGCAGAGGGTGTGTCTGAGCCCCCAGTTTGCCTGCCTTGAGTCATTTCACCGGGTGACGGTCAACAGGTCGGTGCAGACCACTCACTACCCTTCTCCACACATCCGTCACCTGTTAGCTTTTCTTGTGAGTGTTTGCAGAGCCCCAGCCCGGCCCCGGACACGCTGGCCGTCACCGCAAGTGCTTGTGTGTTCCATGGTGGGATGACTCCAAAGGCGAAGGGTGGGGGTTCCTTTTGTCCTCTAGCCCCCCACCCCCTGCCCTTGGGTCCCCAGAGCAAGCCAGCCCCGCAGTTGTCCTTTGTCCTTGTATCCACATGGCTTACTACTCCCTGGACCATCTGGTCCACTACAGGGACTGCCTGTTTCTTATTTTTCATATTATCTGGGCAGCAAATGGCCAAAGTTGCCATAATGATGATAAAGAGGACAAACCGCTCCCATCAGCCCCCCACCCAGGACCGCCCTTTGTGTAAGAGCAGGTGCGCACATTCTCAGGACACAGGGCGGGTGGGGTGGGGGGCGTCCCTGCTGCCCCGGGTTGTCTGGACGCCTGCTTTCATTCTGAGAGGGGAGCGTGATGACCCCGTGTGCTCGGGGTGCTTGACTTCACGGCCCGAAGGGGAGGAAGGGGCGGGCACATACCTTTCTCACGAGCTGGGCGAAGTCTCCGCTGTCGCGGGGAGGCAGCCCAAGGAGCGGGCGGGTGCAGGAGTCCAGCGCTGAGCCGTGGCCCACGATCAGGATGACGCCTACTGTACAGAAAGGGACACCTCGGAGTCAGAGCAGGCACGGAGAGCGCCTTCTAGTAGAACGAGAGTCCCCAAAGTCGTCGGGTGGAATCACCCCCGGGGTACACAAAGCCTTGAGAGATCCCGGGTCGGAAGCGGTGCGGCAGGTAACCCCGAGTTGCGGCTCCCCCATGCGTGTGCACGGTCCCTGCTGTATCACGTCCTCGTGCACCTTCTGGGGGCAGCCGCGCCTGTCGGGAGCTTCGGGGGCGGGACTGCGCTGTGACCTGAGGGACCACCTCTTGCGGGATGTGGTGGCTGCCTCCCAGGCTGGGTCCTTCAGCTTGAGAGGCATCAGCCACCACGAGCCTGCTGATGCCTCTCGCTTCAATAACGACACCCTGAGTCCACGGGTGGAGCGAGTCTTCTGCTGGCGGGCGTGACTGCCGCGGGGACCAGTCACAGCTGGGGGGAGCTGGCGGGTCCTGGTGGGTCCACGAGGTGCTGTGGCCGGCCCCACAGGATCCACCTGGAAGAGGCAGTCGGGTGGAGAGCTTCCCTTGAAGGTTCTGGCCAACACAGAACGATTCATTCTTGCTGCTTCCTGACACTGAATTCTCCAGCGTGACCGAAGCCCTGATGTACTATTTCCTGTTAATTCCGCTCTCACATCTCTGGCCTCCGAAGTCACGGTGCGGTGGCAGCCAGGATGCCACCTGGGAGGCGGACGCACTGCTTCGACTCTGGGCCTGTGCTCTCGGTGCTCGGGTGATGTGGGCACGTAGGCTTCAGTCCTCTGGGCTGCAGAGTCATGCGGTGTGCGTGGAGGTGACACCAGGCTGTGCAGGACGGTGACCAGTTCACAGATAACGTCTGCCCGGGGACCGGTGGGGTCGGCTCTTACCCTCCAGCCCGCCTGGAGTTTTTACTCCTCCTCTGCCGCTGGCCACACCTGTCACGCTCCCGCCTGCCTCATGCTGTCCCCTCTCCGGCACTGCTCACCTTCCAAATCCGACTTGTCCTGTCCCTCAAGCATTGCATCCTGACAGCCTCAGCCACACGGGGACGGATGGGCTGTGTTCCCTGCGGTGAGCGTCACAAGACAGTGTTCAGAGGGGTTGGAGCTGATTGAGCAGATCCCCATCCCTGTTCCGGAAGGCCTCACCCCTGTAATGGCGGGGAGTGTCCTCGGAAGGGCAGAGCATCCTGTGGACACTGAAATTCAGCTCAGGACGGAGGCTCAAACTGGAGCAGCTGGACAGCGGTGGCCTGAGGACGGGCCCCCGTTGTACAGCGAAAGGCTCTCACGTCACCGTCTGTCCTGAGGCGCTCTGTCGCAGTAACTGTGCGTAACAGGAGTTTGAGAATCAACCAAATGCCACTAAGCTGTGGCTTCCGGAAGCACATTCCCCAGGGTGCCAACCGGTCAAAATGGGCCATTTGTAAAGCAGCCTCGTGGCCGGCTGTGTTTGGGGGAGCTGGGCGCGGCCAGGTTTGGGTCTCTTCCTACAGGATGTGAGGGAGCGTGTCCCCCTGGCGCGTTGGGACTGTCCGGGGAGGCCAGGTGCTCAACTCTTCCCTGAGAGCAGAGACGGTCTTCCCTCGTCAGCAGACATCTCTGCCTGAGTCTGCGGGATGAGGGACGAAGGATAACCAGGTGGGGAAGCGGGTCTGGTGGTCTCTCACTGCCTCGGAGACTCTTCCTCGTGTTATTCAAAACTCCTAATATTCTGGATGTCATGCCTTTCCCCAACAATCTCCAAACTCTTTGAGGGCAGAGCGCGTGCCTTCTTCGCGTGGATTTTCCCCACGACGTTTTATTTGGTCTCTGACACGTCGCTGATGTTCAGCGCGCTAACTTAAAATTCTAAAGGCTCACGTGTCAACTTTTACCACGGATGTTTTCAAATATCCCCCAACAGGCCCACAGGTGGGTCTAACGCATCCCGGAGCCGCCATGGCGTGACATTGGCACATCGCGCACCATCCGTGAGTACACCGCCCCTCCCCCGCTACCCCCACTGTCCCACATTCCACAGACTATACCTCAGTCTGCCCCTTCACGTGACCACTTCCCACCCTGCCACGCCCAGCCTGCCACCGCCACACCTAACAGAATTCACGCGGTTTCTCAGGCATGTCCACATTCAGACTCCACACTCAAATTCCGTATTCAGGTTTCTCTAACGGTCTCAACCGTCTACACGTACAGATGTTTTGTTCGAATGTGACCTGACATCTGGTTCGAGTTCCATTCTTAGTCTCTTGTTTCCTAGGAAGCGGACACGAGCGGTTTGTGTTGACCCTGCTATCCTGGATCCCATCGGCTCTCGGTGACAGAATCGGGACCCCCCCCACCCCCGGGTGGTGGCAGCCACGCGCCCGGTGACTGCAGAGGCCTCCGTGTGACACTGTTGGTTGGGGAGGGGGCGGACGAGGTTGGGGCTTTCCTAAACCCTAAAAATTGGCCAGTTTCCACCCCAGAGGTAAGACCCCACCTCCCCGGGGGGCTGCCCATCCCCAGGGCCCGGGGGCTGGGGGACGCGGGAGGCCCTTACCGTCCCGTGGGCGGATGCTGGTGATCCATCCGACGCTCACCGCACACCTGTTCACATACTCGTCGTAGCTCTCGGCCGGCATGAGGGAGGCGAGGGGAAACGCAGGCCTGGAGGAGGAGACGGGGGTGGCTGCCACGCCGGCCTGCTGGCCGTGTGGTCAGCGGGAGAAGGAGAAGCCCTTCCGGGAGGGCGGGGCTCTAGGTCCACGTGACAGTCCAGTGTGGGCCCCAAGCAGGCCGGGGGCCGACGTTCGATCTCTAGCAAGTACGCTCACTGAACCCCAGGAGGGTTTGTGACGGCAAAGAGTGGGCCGTGGCAGAGAAGGACAAACTGTGTCTCCTGGACCGCACCCTGGCCGGGCTCCCGGAGCCCGCGTCTCACGAGGCCGACCGTGGGCTTCCGTGTCCAACCGCGTAGGGTCGGTTTTAGCGAGACTCCTGCTATCACAGGGAGCCGGAAGCCCTACCCTTGGTGTCTGCTCCTCCTCGAATCCTGAGCAAACCCCACCTCCCCCGTCACCCAAAGGTGATGCCTGTGCACGCTCACTCTGGCCTGCCTCAGCAAAGCTACTGCCCCATCCCTCAGTAGCGTCCCACCTCTGCCCTGCTCCTTCACTAAAATCCCTCACTTGTCCCCATGATGTTCAGAGCCGGGTCCAGTCCTGGTCCCTGGTCACACCCCTAGTGTAGTGGTCCCCCAAATATAGTCTTTAATGCTGTCGTGAATGTTTCTTCTTGGGCAGGAGCTACGGAGGTGCCCCACCCCGGCAGAAAGGGAGGGAATGACCCACCTGTAATCCATGCTGACGTTGAAACCCGCCTCCTGCAGCTCGTCCAGGGTCATGAGGGTTGGGGTGGTTTTGCCGGACTCCCATTTTGTCCATTCAAAGATGCCGGGTTCCACTCTTATCTTAATTGTTTTCTCCAGTTTGAGCTCTGGATCCAACGGAATACAAGCGTTTGTAATCCTCAGTGTCCAGATTGGTTTTATGTGAGTCTCTTAAACAATACTTTTTAAAAAAAAAAAAAGTGGGTTTTTTTTTCCCTTGGCAAATATTGTTCTGTGATTACTTACAGCTGTGCTATTTCTTTTTTTTAAAGTTTATTTATTTATTTTGAAAGGGAGAGAGAGAGAGAGGCAGAGAGCGGGAGAGAGAGAATCCCAAGCAGGCTCCGAGCTGTCAGCGCAGAGCATGACTTGGGACTCGAACTTATAAACCATGAGATCATGACCTGAGCTGAAATCAAGAGTTGGACAGTTGGCCAACGGACACACCCAGGTGCCCCTGCTATGCTATTTCTAAGACAGAACCCGCCAGATGGTTGAAAGGCATCTGAGGAGCAGTGACACCTGTCCGTAAGGAAGGGGACAGAGTCTGCCCGGCCTGCGAGATGCCACTATCAGTGGGTCACCCTGATGGTCCCATATATCTCTACAGCCAGACTAGCACTGGGCCTCATCATTGATCAAGAGTGAGAGCACACCATGTCGACCAACCCAGCGATCCATGGAAAAGACTCGGCCAATCGAGGAGCACACTAGTCACCACTGAGGCGCCATCTTGACAGACACCCAGATTGAGGAGAAGGTGAAGGGTGAAGGAGCTGTCTCTTGGAACACCCAGATTTCTCCTAGCTACCCTTCCCGAGAATTTCATACCTCGACCAAGAGAACACCTATAGCATAAGGCCATCTCTTTGAGTGGGGGAAAGAGGGCCTGAATGCTTTTATTTGAAATGGAGAAAATGTCATTAAGCTCCAATGCTGGAAATAAATCAGTTCCCCAAATGTATTCCAGGTCCACGGAACAAGTTCCTTTGCCAAAGCACATTGACGAAAGGGAGTTACACGGTCTAACCAGACTCCTGAGTTCCCTCCAGCCTGTGGAGGGCCCGTGTCCAGTGCGAACAGTTGGAGAGGTTCCCAAAGGGTCTTGGCCACTCCTTCTGTGGAGCCATCTTGCAGCCACTTTGTTCTGTGGGTCACATTTTGGGAAATGGCCCATCTGGACAGTCACTGACATGACAGTGAAACTAAGGGTAGCATGTAAACCTCTCAGATGTCAGTCTGGAAACAGGTCTGTCCTGTTCCAGGACCTGTGAAGAGGGTTGAGCGCCCTCATTTTCCTGAACAACCCAGAATTTATACACTTGGACTTTAAACAGCATCGTGATAATTAAAAAAGACGTTCTGCATATAGACCAAAAGTCCATGAGACATCGTATTAGAGACATTGACGTTATCATCACCGGAGAACATTTCTGAGAACTTTGTACTTCACTTGTCGAGCCCACCCGTCATTAGCTCCAGCTCTCTACCTGGTCCTCCACATCTGCCCCTGCAGGAAAGCCCCAGGCCCTGTGGTGGCTGGGTCTCCATGTAAAGTCAGTACTCAGTGACCACCCTCTATCTCTCTGATAGACATGTCGTGCCTTCCGTGCACCCCAAACCTCCAGAGGTCCTTCCCTTTCTCACTTCCAGCTGGTGGCCTGACCCCCACTGTCTCTAAGAAAGTAGAGGCAAGCCCCCTCCCCCACATTAGCACACCTGCTGTGTCTGTGTCCACGTCTTCTGCCCTCTGTCCCATCACTGTGGGGCTTTGGCCTGTGCTCCTGCACTGCTGACTACATCATGTCCACTGCCCCCTCCTCGCCCCCTCCCTCCAAGAGGGCAGGGCAGGGCTCCAGCAGCAGACGAAGAACCAAGGCCCCCAGGACAAGCTGCACTTCTCTGGCAGGAACTTTCTTTTTCCTGCAGGCAGAAGCTGCTAAAGACGGTCTGGGGGCTTCCTAAGGGACATCAGCCTTCAGTGGTGCTGGACAGCTGCCAGCAGCCGCTCCCCTCGCCCTGGCAAGAGTCATGAGCTTGGCCCTCAGAAGGGACCACAGCTGTTCCCAGCTCTGTGGGCTTTTGAAACCCCTCCTCAGGTGCTGTTTTGAAACCACATGGCAGGGGCGCCTGGGGGCTCTGTCAGTTAAGCGTCCAACTTCGGCTCAGGTCATGATCCCACGGTTCGTGGGATCAAACCCCATGTGGGGCTCTGTGACAGTGCAGAGCCTGCTTGGGATCCTCTCTCTCTCCCTTTCTCTCTGCCCCTCCTCTGCTCTCTCTCTCTCTCTCTCTCTCTCTCTCTAAACATATGTTAGATACAAGCAGATGCAGGTGGACAGTGTGATGACAGGCTCCTGCACTCGATTAGAATCCTGGCATTCCAGAAATGTTGATGGGCTCAGTGTCTGCTAACAGCTCTCGGAGGACTGGTCCAAAACTGTCTTGCGACTTCTATGGCCATTCATTGCCACTCATCCGATTCTTACCCCCCTTCCCTTCCCTCCCCCCTTTGGAGAATAACCATGAGGTCAGGGCCACCTGCGATGCTCACTGCAGCTCTTACCGACCTTCCAGGATGTGTTTGGCTGTCTGCACACAGCGGAGGGCTGGGGAGGTGAAGACGGAGGTGATTCTGATGCCGCTGTCCAGCAGTGCTTCTCCTGGAAAACAGCAGGTGCAAAAACCCCTCTTCACAATTGTAACCTCCCATGGGGAGGACTCTGAGGGCTGGCTCACTACCTGAGGTAGGCAGGATCTTAAACGGCCCCGAGATTTCCAGCCCCTGGTGCACCCACCCGTAAGGTCCCCATGAGTGTGGCTGGAGGCTGTGAATGTGGGAGTGTTGTGTCCTACGGCAGAAGCGAGATAATTGCAGGTAAGCCTCAACCATCCGGGTGAGCCCGTTAAAAGCAGAGATTTATCTCTGGCTGTCACAGAAAAAAAGTCAGAGAGTCCAAGGTATGCGGATTCCGCATGCAAGATATTCCCTACTGCAGGCTTCGGAGATGGAGGGGGCCACATGGCAAGGAGCGTGGGAGCTGAGAAAAGAAAGCCCTTTGGTGATGGCCAGCAAGGGGACCAGGACTTCAGTCCTACGACCGCAGGGAACCGAATTCCCCCAACAGCCTTTTGGGGGAAACTGCAACTGCTTCCAAGAGGCTCCAGATGGGAGCTCAGCCCTGCTGACAGTTGGAGTTCAGGCTGTGAGATCCTGAGCAGAGAGGGACAAGCCCGGAGCTCACGTTTCCTCTCGCAAAATTAGAGGGCCTGGCCCCTGGGAAAGAAGGGGACCTTTTTAGGAAATGCACGGTGCCAAGCTGGCGAGGCTGTAGGGGAGGCTGTCACGGGCTGGATCGTACCCCCAAATTCATCTGCGGGGGTCCTCACGCTCCGTTCCTCAGAGTGTGACCTTCTTTGGGCACAGTGTCTTTATAATGGCAGTCAGATTACGATGCGGTCACTGGGGGGGGAGGGGCTCCGGTTCAATCTGACCGGCGTCCTTCTCAAAGGGGGGAGTTTGGACACAGCCATGATGGGCACAGAGGGAGGCGAGGAGGCAACGGAGGCGACGTGAAGACCCAGGGAGAAGGCGGCGTCTATAAGCCCAGAGGAGGGGCCTGGAGCAGCCGCCCTCATGGCCTCGGGAGGAACTCAGACGCCTGGCTTCCAGAACCGCAAGAGAACAAACACATTTCTGCTGATGGAGCCACTCCACCTGTGGTACCTCATCAGGGCGTCCCCGGAAATGAGTGCAGAGGTCAAAAACTGCCCGCATGGACACCCCTTCAGAGACCCTGAGCTCCTTCCGGTAACCAGCAGTGTGCAAGCCCACACACCTCCCTCATTTCTTGATTCGGGTCTTTTCATTCATAAAATGAAGACCAGATGAACCCGTTGGCTTTTTTGGCTCTAAAAAGTCAACCATGTGGGACCAGAACCCCAGACATAAAGCATAAGCCCAGACTGAGAGATTCTGAAGTAAAATCAGAGAGGATATGTTCTTTAAAAAAAATTTTTTTAGTGTTCATTCCTTTTTCCTCCCCTCTCTTGTATCTTTCATTCCTTCTGAGCCCCCCAACTATCCATCCTGGGTCAAACCCCTGCACCTGCTCTTACTAGCTGTGTGGCCTTGTGCAACTTCCTTAACCTCTCTGTGCCTGAGCCGCTTCCTCAGCAGAATGGGGTTAATGCTAACACGGACCTCCACGGGCATGTAGCAAGGGCTCAGTATGCATTAGTGATCATCATTGCTGTGATTAATGTTACTATTTCTACCAGAATGATCCCCAGACATACCTGCTATGCGGGACTGGAAAATTCCACACGATGATAGTGGAGGATCATTTTCAAAGTCTTTGATTCCACTGCTCCTTCTGGGCAGACTGCAAGGGAAGTTCAGGTCTGGCCGGTAGTATTTCCCTGAAGCATAAATAATCACCAGGCGTTCAGGCCCACCGACTTAGTGCAGGTTTGAAACCCCCAAGATCACGACCCACAGGGGAAGCAAGGTTATCATTTAAATTGTTGTCATCTGTGTTTTTTCTTTTTTTTTAAATTTTTTAATGTTTATTTATCTTTGAGAGATAGAGACAGAAACAGAGTACAAGTGGGGGAGAGGTAGAGAGAGGGACACAGAATCCAAAGTAGGCTCCAGGCTCTGAGCTGTCAGCACAGAGCCCGATGCGGGGCTCGAACTCACGAGCCGTGAGATCATGACCTCAGCTGAATTCAGATGCTTCACCGACTGAGCCACCCAGGCTCCCCTCATCTGTGTTTTTTCTTAAAGGTGCTCTGCGATTTGGAGTCAACCGTGACACATCTCTTCAAATGCACAGGACACAGGTGTCAGCCCCAGAAACCTCGAGACCCTCTGAGGTCTCCTCAAGAAGATTTACTCATACAATCTTCTTGATTAAGAAAGGAATGTCTCCATTACTGACTGAGCTAAACTTGATAGACATCTCAAGTTGGCATTAATTACGGAAGGGAAATTCTACCCATCCCCGCAGCAGCTGACAGTGTGTTACATTGTCCCCGGGGACAGAGTGCACATGGCCAGAATGCTCCTTCAGTCGATTGCTGGAAATCAGGTGGATCCGTGGGGTCTCCCCTCAACCCTCCAACCAGAGGCTGCAAAACGCTTACCCTGACTTTGACCTTGAGCTCTATGATCTGACAATCTGGTGCAAATCCTGGGACCACCAGTTACTAGTTGTATGATTAGAGTCAACTGACTTACTCTCCCTCATTAGTGAAAGGGAGAAATGATAGAGCTGTTACAACGAATCAGTGTGGTAATGCCCGGATCCCAACGCCTGGCTCAGGGGAGGTGGTCGATAAGTGGTAAGCTCAACCTCATATTGAGTTATTGATTACCCCTACAGAGGACACTATGCCACACCAAGCCCGCACGTCCCCCCAAGCAACCCCAAACCTTCCGGCTGCTGGTAGTTTCTAGCAGCCCAGCCTCCTTTCCTGAGACCTGCTGCACATCCTGGGGTAGACCCTGTCACTAACCCTGCCCGAGCACACCAGCCCAGCCCTCCACATGGCCTCCTAGCCCTTCACAAACACAAAGAGGCAGCTTGCTACTTTGAATGCCTTGCTTTCATGCATGACTTTCCTGGAAGCTCCCTCCTTGGCATTTCCATTGGCAGAGACTTTGTTTGAAGAAAGGCTTTCATTAAATGCCAAAACATATCTTGTGTTTTCTGGGGAAAGTCCTATTTGTTTTCTTCCCAGAGAAGGTCCCTTGATGGTATTGTTAACCTGTTCCACGTAGGTCTTTTGTCCTCGTTGACGCTTTATCTGTGAGAAGCAGAGCGCGGAGCTCAGAAGAGGATAAGGATTGGAGCAAAGTTAGGGTCTGATGGTGTAGAGCCTCAGATGGAGGGGGGTCAACTGGCTAGCACCACTGAGAAATGAAGGGCCATATGAGGGCCAGAAGTGAGCAGAAACGAGGAGGAGATCTGGGGTCCGAGGAAAGTCTGGCAGCACCCCCTGAATACCCCATTGTAATTGATTAAACAATGTAATACGCAAAGTTTGGACAAATTAGACTGTCAGTATTCACGTTATCAAGGCCTGCTCGGCCTGTGGAAAGAGCCACCAGGAGCCTCCTTCCAGCTGGGACTATCCGGTGTCTTTCCCCTGTAGATGACTCAGTCTTTTGTCAATACGCTTCCTCTTTCCATGATGTCCAATGAACGTCTTTGGCGCTGGTTGTTTTGTGTCAGTTCTCACACCGCCACGGCCACACGCACACTGACGTGGTGTGCGATTTCAATCTGTGGTTTCAATAATTGTTGTATTACAGGGAAGTTTCTTCTCATTGCACGTCTGAATGTCAATTTGTCCTCACAGCCACGTGTCATCCTGTTGTCTCTTTCCTGAGCCTTTGCGCCTGTGATTGATCTTGTTTTATAGAGACAAGCATAGCATCACTTCCGTAGGGTCTTGTAGATATGTTTGGCCATGATGTAATCCATTCAGAATTTTCCTGGTGCATGCTGGTCATCTGCCAGTGGTTTCCCCTACTCATTTCCCCCCTTTCTTATCCTGCTGGGCTCCCAGAGGAATTCCAAAAGAGCTTAGCTAGACCAGTTACTGTGAATAGATTTTATCACTCTGTTCATTCAGTATCTTTAGTTGTACAATTATTTGTGGCTTAGATGTTGTGGCATGCTGGGCTTTCCATTCAGGGGTGTGCATTGGTATAGATGCGTATCATTGTGGGTGGGCTGTACTTATAAGCACTGTCCTTTGTTCCTGGTATCCAGTGGGGTGAACTTGGGATAAGCAAGACACACGTTCAAAATATGTCCATCAGTTGAGTTGCACAGCTAAACATTGCAGGGAAGCTACCACAGCAGCGAAGATTATCTCAGAGAGATACAGCAATGAGACTGAGATAGGGTTGTGCCAGCAGCTGAGGGTTCAGAGACCGCAGGTCACGGTGACACAGTGTCAACTCAATGCTGCACTCGCTAACCAACTTGCCGCGTGTGCGTCCAGAATAAAGACGACTGTCCATGGGTCACACCAGCTAATCGCTTACTGTTGATAGCCATTCCCCCATCTTCCACAAAGCATTTGAAGTAAGATACTTACAGACAGTGTGCACGCATAGAATATCTCCGGAGAAAGATATAGCACGTACCCCTCCCACATATACTATCACCCTGAAGAACGGTGCCACAGGGGACCCGGCTCAGGAAACGGAGAAGTGATGTCATTTGTTAGATCTATGTACTTTCTGGGGCTAGATCCTGCCAGGATGTTACCTACCATCAGGAGTGGAACACTGCTGCAGCCACGACTTCCCGAAGATTTGATCCACTCTCTCCCCGTGGCGCACCACCAACACACTCTTCCTCGCTATTGTGGCCTGAGATGGTGGAGGAAAGACATGGGCAATTTAACACCCCCATTCTTAGACTTACTCAATGGGCACCTCCCCTCGTCATCCCACAGGTAGCCCAGAAACAGAGTCCTCGTCTTCCTTGCTCAGGGACTGTAGCCCATTTCACCAAAGTCATTGCAGTGAAAGAAGGTTGGGAATTGAAGGTGGGAATCTCTTTAATTTCTGGCCACTTTCTGTTTCCTGGGCATTATGACATTATCAAGGGAAAGAAAACCCACAGGAATAACCTATGCCATACACAGCACACCAACTTGTCTACCTTTCTGTTTCTTCTAGGTCCTTACCCCATGTCCCTCCAGACTGCTCTCATGGAACACCACAGGCTGGGGGCTCATCAGCTACAGATCCTTATTTCCCATAGTTCTGAAGGCTGGAAATCTGAGATCAGGGTGCCTGGCGACCTTCTGGGCTGACTTCTTGCTGGGTCCTCACGGGGGGGGGGGGAAGGGGCAAGGGATCTCTGTGGGGTCTCTTGTATTGTAAGGGTTAAATTGTAGTGTAGGGCTAACCTGTAGCCTTAACAAATAACAGCTTTGTTTTAACACTATAGGTTAAAAGATAACAGCCTTATCCTATCAATCAAGGGAGGGATTAGTGTTTGGATGGGGGCAAGGGCCTGTTTGAACTGTTTCCACCTGCGAACTCTTCCTTTGTTCTGTTCCCAGGTGATAATAAGACGATGTGGTCGGCTATAAAAGCTCTGTACCCCGGCTCTCCGAGACTGCACTCTGGTCAAGACTGTCGGTCCCAATCGATCGGTTTGCCTTGCCTCTCACTGCAATAAACTTTGTTGTGACTGTCACTGGTGCCCGTAGCATTCTGTTTCAGGAGTCGTGTGGATGCAACAGGATAAGGGCAGTAATCCCATCATGAAGACCCCACCTCCCCTGACCTAATTGAGTCCCAGAGGCCCCACCTCCTAATGCTAGTACATTGGCAGTCAGGATTTCAACATACAAATTTTGGGGGGATGCAAACATTCAGACAAGAGTATCGCTCCATAGTGACTTCTTAGGACATTATCTATATCTATACATATATATATTATCATATAATAGATACTGTGTATTTTCTCTGCGTGTAGATACTGCTGTCAGCATCCCTGGGGCCTAGCATACTGGGAGCATGCATGTCAGAGACTAGGACACAAGCTTCAGTTCACAGATTCCCCACCTAGGGACCTTGGATCTCATTGGGACCAAGGGAAAAACATAGAAAGATGAGTCATAGAAGAAGATGAGAGGCAGAGGTGGCAAGTCCTACCACAGCAGGAGGGCTGGGGGGACTTCAGGTAGGACATGGAACTTGGTCATGCCTGGAGCCAAGGTCACCGGGGATGGTGGGCCAAGGTCACTGGGGATGAATGGGCCAAAGTCACCAGGATGGGCTGGCCAAGCTCACCAGGGATGGTCAGAATGAGAAGGGCGCTGGGCAGGCAGCTGTAGCTGGTGGTCAGCTTGTCTTTGCCCAGTTCCTTTTCCGCAGATGGACCCTTTCCTCCTGCTTCCCATCTTTGGCCTCATAGCAGTTTGAGGCTGGGCTCAGGGGTGAGAAGGAAGGAGCCGATATTGTGTGTTTTTGCTGCAGAGTGGAGTAGGAAGGGAGGCGGCGAGACATGGCCCTCCTCAGCATGGAGCCCCATCACCAATCCCCAGGCCCGCTCTGATTTCTCCCAAATCCTAGAACGGAAAACGCAGATGCCTTGGACACCCAGCACCCTGGAGAGACAATGACACATCTGTACCCCAGGCAATGCTACTGGCCCTTCCCTTTCAGATTTGATTCTGCAAACAGAGTGGAGCCTGGAGGGTCTGCACCAGCTGCCTCCTTTCTCAGCACTTCTCTGAGTTTGTTGGCAGGGTCAAGTGGCACCATGTGTTGGCACGTGCTGAGAAGGAGGTGGCGGGCAAACACCACGTGCCTCATGGTGTTCTCAGGGCCAGCACCACGGACAGCTCCTGCCAGACCCTCGTCCCTCGTGAAGTCCACAGCCACGCACAGTCTCCAGCGGCTTAACCCGCCGGCCATTCCTGGCCAGTCTGGCTGCCTTCTGATGTGTGCATGAAATGTGTTGCTTGTGAGCCCGTGGAACATTCCAAGTCTCCATGCACAGGTTCTCAGGGCCTCGGGGCCCATGCTCCAAAGTGGACATATGGTCAAAGCAAAGCCAATATTATGATGGTCTCTTAATACAGGGTGCAGACATTTGGTTCTGGAGGCAAACACCCACCTTCTCGGGTAGAGCACCAAAGGGAAGTTGGTCTTGTCTTCCACTTGTGAAGTATGGTTGATGCCTATTTTCACCAGGATGCCTTTCCCCAGGAGGATGAACATTAAAATGTCTCATCCCTGCCCCCTGCCTGCAGGCAGATTGCAGGACACACAGGGCTCCCAGCCTTAGTCTGCTTACTGAGTCTCCAAGTACTGTTGATCGCTTTGGGCTGGGGTTTTGAGTTTGGAGCATCTTCTTCCCTGGGTTTTTTAATTTGGAGCATTTGAAATTCGAAATGCAGAGCTTTGTAACAGGCGTATCAGGAAAAAGTGCAGGGTCCACGGGGAGTGGAGTGACCTTGCTTTTGGGGTCCAGGGGATACCAGGGCCGTGTCGCCTCTTTAGACACGAGGTCCCCGGGTGGAGGTTAAGTGTTGCTGCTGTAACAACGCATCACCGCCTGGAGGCTGAGAGCAAAAGACATGTGTTCCTTCAGAGTCTGGAGGCTAGAATTCCGAAGTCACCGTATCAGCAGAGCCGTGCTCCCTCTGAGGCTCTAGGGGGTGATCCTCCCTGGCTTTCTCAGCTCCGGGGCCCCAGCAATCCCTGGATTTGGCTGAGACACTTCAGTCTCTGTCCCGATACTCAACACAGCCTCCTCCTCTGTGTATCTGCGTGCTCTTTTCTTCCCTGTGGGTCAGATCCCCTGTTTCTCCCTCTCCTAGTGGCTGCTGTGATTAGATTTAGGCCCCCCCGGGACACTCCCCATCAAGACCCTTAGCTCAGCCCCATACGCAAAGACGCTTCCTCCATATAAGAGACCACTTGCAGGTTCCAGGGATTAGCTCCCCATATCTTTGGGGCCGTTCTTCAGCCTACTGACGTCCATTCACCAAAGCTGATGCCACTGTATTCTCTCCTTACCATACGGAGGGGGGACCTCAGAGCAGGTGAGGAGCATTCGGCTCACAGGGAGACATCTGTCGGGCTTTCACCCATTTAGAGCCGCGGCAAGTTCAGACACAGGCCAATCTGTGGGCCGACCCTCCCATTCCAGCTTCTCCCGCCCCCCATCTGGAAAGGGGGGCACGGCCTCAGGGAGCCCCACCCCAGTCCATGCCCTCTCCCCTGCAGCCTACCAAGGGGGGCAAGTCCCGCCTCCGCTGTGCCTTCCGGAGTCTGGGCAGTCTGGGTAAAGGAGCCCCGGTTTTGTCTGTCTCTGGCTCCCAGCCAGTGGCCGCTCTGCCCGGGGCCGCTCTGGAACTGGAGATCCATCTACAGGGGACGATCTGTGGCCTCCCCAGTGCCCAGCGTCCTGTGCTCAGCTCTCGTCTGGACCAAGCCCACCTCAGCCTGGAGGCAGCCTCTGAGGGGCTGGTGGCTTCTTGGGGAAGGAGGGCGAGTTTGGATTTAGGGTGATTCGATCAAGAGTCCCGATGAGGGTCTTCATTTGGTCATTCGGTGATTCATCCAATGAGACTTACAAACCAGGCCCTGAGCCAGGTGCTGAGGACACAGGGACGAGCCAGACAGCACAGGCCTGCTCTCTGCGCAGGAACAGACTCTCAGCACTGAGGGCCTGGCCTGCGGCGGGCACCTTGTTTCCCGTAATCCTCCAAAACAACCGAGTTCAGGGGCGCTTACGTGCCTGAGTGGCCCCCGCAAGCTTCCTCCCCTCCATAAGTCTCAGTCTTCCCATCTGTAAAATGAGGACTGACATATCCCATGCTGGCTGCAGGTGGCCGGGATGAAGTCCTCGTGCAGCGTGGGGGCACAGGAGGCGGGACGTGGAGGGACCACTTTGGAGACTCCTCGGGTCAGAGAGGCACCCCCACTGAAGCGGGAAGTGGCCAAGGGCTGGTTGCACGTGCTGGCCTGCCCCCTGGGGCTTCCTGGGAAAGGAACCAGAGGGCCAGCCTGCCCACCGCCCTGACGGTGTCGGGGATACCATGTCACTTGTGTGCTTTGGAGGAGGGGCTGCCTGCTCCGAGGAGGTCCTGCGGGCAGCCTTCACCCATGCACGCACGCCTTGCGGGTGGCAGGGCCTCTGTGCCCTTGCTGTGCCCCAACGCCTGGCCCTGCGGCCTCTGGCCCTCACGATTACCGAGCACCAGTATCCTCTCTCCCAGTGCAGGCTTGAAAGCTCAGAACCTCCAACTTTTGGGGCTCTGGGGGAGGTGGCTTCTTCAGGGTCACACAACTTGCTGAGATCATTGGTATAAGAGTCTGGGATTCTGGGTAGGGCTGTGTCCCTGCGTTTTCCCTGCCTTATGTCCTGGCATCATTACTGACAGAATGACAGACACATGCTTTGTGTTCTTGCAATGCCCAGCAGGCTGCCGTGAAGGGCTCGCAGCCCGGCTCACAGCTATGGGGCGTCCATCCCTCTGCCCCCTGGGTCTGTAGCCGTACCCGAGGGCCTGAGTCTCCCAGGGAGTTGACATAAAGTGTGGTTTCCCTTCGTTCACCTTGTAAAGCAGGGAATTCTGTCACCTGTAAAGCCTGGATGCTGCTAACGTCCCTCGGCGTCTGTGGAGGGTGCGGTTCTCCGTTTCGCCTGCTGCTGGCTTCCCCGTCCTTTCTGGAGGCCAGGTCCATGGCCAGGCTGAAGGTGTATGTCCTGTGGAGGAAGAAACGAGGGTGCTCTTGTCATGAAGGCATTGGGAAGCGACCTGCCCGCATCTGGTCATGCGTGTGGGTGGGAATGCTCACGACAAGATGGGCAGGTAAGGTCATTGTCGAGGACACAACACAATGGTGTGTTTAAGGAGCTCAGTGCTCAGCGCATAACAAATCCCGAGTAAATCTTGGTTGTCCGTCATCACTGTCACCACCGGTTATGGGCTGAGCCGTGTCTCCTTGACATTTGGAGTCCTGACCCCCAGTACCTCAGAGCGTGACTTTATTGGAAACGGGGTCTTTAAAGAAGTAATTACGGTAAAATGTGGTCAGCAGTGTGGCCCGATTCTAAATTATAAGAAGAGACCAGGAGGTACAGAGAAACACACGGATGCTGGCACAGAGGAAAGACCATGAAGAAGCACCAGGAACGTGGCCGTCTACACGCCAAAGAGAGGGGCCTCTGGAGGAACCAGGCCTGCCGACACCCTGATCCTGGACTTGCAGCCTGTGACCTTGACAGAATAGATGCGGGTGTTTTCCGCCCCCGGGGTCTGTTGTGCGGTAGGGTGGTCCAGGCAACCCAGTACCATGTCCTCGTAGATTCACCTTCTGAAATAGCCAACGGTGGGAAGATAGGTGTGGCTGGGATATAAGAATGAATAAGCAGTGAAGAGACACATTAAGATCTAGGGAAACACGGAGGAAAGGGGTGGGACGCAGGGAAGAGATCGCTACCTGTCCGACCAACCAAGAGAGATGCTGTGAGGTGGGCACGCCTCCAGGTGGCCTGGGAAGGACGGAGGGGAAAAGTCACAGCTAAATAGAGTGGTGTGAGCTCCTCAACATGAGAGGGGCCATGCAGGTGCCCCAAGTGAGTGTCTGGAAGGAACAGGGAGAGTGGCCAGAGGAGGACAGAGAAGGGCATCTGCCTGCTCCACGAGCAAGAAACTGGCCAAGTTCCCTATGGGAAATTATCAAAGGAGAAATCATGTTTATAAATTCTATGTTGAAATAATCTACAGTCGGGGCACCTGGGTGGCTTAGTCAGTTGAGCCTCTGACTTGATTTCGGCTCGGGTCACGATCTCATGTTTTGTGAGCTCAAGCCCTGTGTCGGGCTCTGTGCTGACAGTGTGGAGTCTGCATGGGATTCTGTCTCTCTCTTTCTCTCTCTTTGCCCCTCCTGTGTGCATGCTCTCTCTCTCTCAAAATAAAAGTAACAAACTTAAAAAAATAAATATAAAAATAATCTATAGTCAACAACCAAATAATCCAACTAAAAATGGGCAGAAGACACGAACAGACATGTCTCCAAAGAAGACGTTCAGGCGGCCAACAGACACATGAAAAGATGCTCATCATCACTCATCATCAGGCAAATGCAAATCAAAACCACAGTGGTTTTGACCTGTCAGACTGGCTAAAATTAACAACAAGAAACAGCAGGTGTTGGCCAGGATGTGGAGAAAGGGGAGCCCTCGTGCACCGTTGGTGGGAATGCAAACTGGTGCAGCCGCTCTGGAAAACAGTACGGAAGTTCTTCGGAAAGTTAAAAATAGAATTACCCATCGATCCAGTAATTGTGCTACTGGGTATTTACCCCCCAAACACATAACACGAATTCAAAGGGATATGTGCCCCCCTATGTTTATAGCAGCATTATCTACAGTAGCCAAATTACGGAGAGAGCCCAAGTGTCCACCAGCTGATGAATGGATAAAGAAGATGTGGTATATAGATACAATGGAGTATTACTCAGCCATCAAAAAGAATGAAATCTTGCCTTTTACAACAACGTGGATGGAGCCGGAGGGTATTATGCTGAGTGAAATCAATCAGTCAGAGAAAGCCAAATACCGTATGACCTCACTCATGTGGAATTTGGGAAACGAAACAAATGAGCAAAGGGGGAAAAAAGAGAGAGAGAGAGAGAGACAAATCAAGAAACAGACTCAACTGCAGAGAGCAAACTGATGGTCACTAGAGGGGAGGTGGGTGGGGGATGGGTTACTAGATAATGGGGATCAAAGAATATACTTATGATGAAATTAATTAATTAATCTAATTTAAAAAATCTACAATCTGAGTGGAGAAGAGGAGCAGTAGCCAGAAAGGGAAACAAGAAAAAAGGGCTTGTGCTTGAGTTTGTTTTCAAGGATAGCGGTATGTTTGTTTGCTGGAGGGAATGACGGGGGGAGAGTCTTAGGAAGGGCAGATGCTGGAGCGGAGCCCTCGGAGGGCGTGGGATGCCTGGGGGCGCGGGGCGTGGGGTGCCGTGGAACCCTGGGCAGGAATTCCAAAAGCCCGGTGTGGTCTGATGGGGGAGAAGGGCACGTGGGCCCAGGCTGCAGGTGGGCGGGTGGCCTGGCGGCCAGAGCTGGTGGCCTCTCTTCTGACTGTTCACCTGTCACTGTGGCCAAGAGTGAAGAATACGGTAGGTGACCTCTGGGCGAAACGAAAACGTCAGAAACGAATCATCCGGAGGGCGGACACCCGGGCCGCAGCCGGTGTGGTCACGGAGGGAGAGAAGGGGAGGTGATGTGCTCATGGGGATGACCGATCAGGGCTCATCGTCCTCATTCCTGTGCTCCAAAGAGCATTGCTCTCCTCCTGCCCTTCCGACTGTAGTGTACTTCATTGTTCTTAACACCCCAAACCCTTCAATTCTAAGCCTTTAACAGTCAGTGTTAAAGACCGATCTGCTAGGTCTCTGATTAAGACTCCTTCTGGGGGCGCCTGGGTGGCTCCGTCAGTTAAGCGTCAGACTTCAGCTCAGGTCATGATCTCACCGTTCGTGAGTTCGAGCCCCGCGTCGGGCTCTGTGCTGCCAGCTCGGAGCCTGCTTCGGATTCTGGGTCTCCCTCTCTCTCTGCCCCTCCCCTGCTTGTGCTCTCTCAAAAATAAACACACAAGAAAGACTCCTTCCGCTACTTGTATGCTTTCAAAGCTCCCCTCGGCGTAGAAATCAGAAATACATTCATTTAAAGTGCCTTCTACCTGACATGATTTTCTGCTTCCGTTCAATTCTCATCTTTGTCGGGAATGGAGTTCTGTGTATGAGGTGAGGCCACATAAAATACCGTTCATTTTATGCCTGTTTCTTCCTCTGTTTCTGATGTGTCAAGCAGGTTGTAAACTTCCTGACAGGCCAGGTTCCCCGCTCTCGTATCTGTTTTGTGCCACTGATCTGTTTTTCTCTTTCCCTCAATCCAGGACTATATCGTTGGTTTATAATAGGTTTTTAATTTTTTTTTCAACGTTTTTTATTTATTTTTGAGACAGAGAGAGACAGAGCATGAACGGGGGAGGGTCAGAGAGAGGGAGACACAGAATCGGAAACAGGCTCCAGGCTCCGAGCCGTCGGCCCAGAGCCTGATGCGGGGCTCGAACTCACGGACCGCGAGATTGTGACCTGGCCGAAGTCGGACGCTTAACCTACTGCGCCACCCAGGCGCCCCTATAATAGGTTTTTAATATCCTAGAGTAACTATCTCTTCTCATTATTTTTATTTTTCAAAGTTTTCTCACCTCTTCTCCTGTACATTCTTCCAGATAAACTTTTCAACCATTCGGTAGAGTTCCAGCAAATGATTCCGTTGGGATCTTTTCCTGCAATTTCATTAAACCTGGAAGTGAATCCGAGAGGAATCGATACATTCACGATTCTTCTTCCTCAGTCATGGACGTGGTGTGTTTGTACTTCCTCGGCCCGTGTGTGAACGTCTGTATTTCTCCCATACAGACGTCATGTCCCCGATTCGCCCGCACTCACCACTAGCCCCCACAAGTTCATGCTGAGACCTGACCTGGGCCAGATTCTGGGGCTCCCCGGGAGCATGCCCCCTGCACCCCAGGCTCTGGCCACTGGCCTCCCACAGACACCGCCTCGTGCCCTGGACCATTCGTGCCTGCGTGGCGTTTTGATCTGGCGAGTGCACTTCTCAAGATGTCTGCAAGTTGTACCTTCTATTTTTGGGTTGTTGCCCTGCTTTGTGCTGGAAACTCCCACTGGCGGGATCCAGGTCACAGGGATTTCTTCTGCTCATGTACTGTCACAGTGTCGGTGGCCGGCTCCTGAGAGGTGCGGGCTTTCGTTGGCCATAAGTGGACCAAGAACACTGGAATCCACGTCCAGACTGCTGACATTCTCCCCTCCTCCCGTAGCAGAGGCCCCATTCGCAGTCTCCCACTGACAAAGGAAACGTCGTGGGTTTCCTCTTCCGGGGCGGGGGTGGGGGGGGAGGGACTGGCACATCCTGCCAGTGTTCTACCTCACAGACAGCAGAGCCTCCTTATCTATAAATAACATCTGTGAAGTCTACAGCCGGAGAGAAAACCAAATTGTTTTTTGCCTGTCTGTCAGATGCAAGTTTTTCTTCAGAGTAGCCTTCACACCCAGGGCAGAGCCCAACGTGGGACTTGAACTCATGACCCTGAGTTCAAGACTTGAGCTGAGGTCAAGAGTCAGACGCTTAACCGACTGAGCCACCCGGGCCCCCCAACAAAGGAAATATAATCAAGATTACGACGAGAGGAGAAAGGAAATAACTGAACATTTAAATAGTTCGGAGTTTCTCTTGAACTTAAGAGAAGTACTTCATGGCCAACTTACACCATGAAAATAGATGGGTGTAAATTTGCCGTGGCTTTTAAAAGGGGCGTAACTGCAGTCTGTGGGGTGGTGTGGACCACATCCTCATAGTAGATTCCTGGGGCAGCTATAACAAGGTGCCACAGACCAGGTGGCTGAAACCACAGACATTTACTGTCTCAGGGCTGGAGTTCAAGGTCCAAGATCCAGGTGTGGGCGGGGCTGGCTCTTCCTGAGGCCTTTGTCTTGGAGGTGTGGATGCTGTCCTCACCGTGTCCTCATACAGTCGTTCCTCTGCGTGTGTCTGTGTCTTCATCCCCTCTTCTCACAGGGACACTGGTCAGATTGGGTCAGGACAACCTTAGGGACCTCATTCTACCCTGATCACCTCTGTGAAGATCCCGTCTCTATAGTCACGTTCTGGGGTGCTGGGGGCCAGGACTTCAACATAGAAATTTGGGGCAGACGATTCAGCCCATGACAGTGCCTTTATTACGTCTGAGATATGCCACCGACTCACTCTGTGGCTTTGGAAATTACTGGACAGGTGTGGCTTTAGTTTTGAAAATCTTCTCACCCTGCCCAGAGGACAAACTCTTCTCTGAGCTCTAACCTTCAAAACCTCTCTGCTGTTTGTTCTAGATTATGCTATATCCATTCTTTTACGTAGAGCATTGAAAACCACTCTGAACCGGGAAGACATTCCCTCATCGTATCATGCTGGTCCCCTCTGATCTCCTTCTTCAAGGCCGTGGACAGATTTTTGGGGGGGGATTTTGTTGCCCAGTGAATCCAAAGACGCCTGGGACCATTTTGAAAAGGCTGGCATTGTATTGGTGATGGGTGACTGATGTTTCAATCGCCAAGCAATGAACACACCTAGATGTGCATAGGTAGAACATACCTATGCAACCTCATACCGAGAAGGGTGTCTCCTCTGGCAGGTAGGGGCTGCTCCCGGTGCACGTGCACATCTGTCCTCGGGCACTGTAAGGCCAGTGGCTGCACATGCCAAGTGGGAGTCCTGAAAGCTCCCAGAGGGGATGGGGGTGCTTCCAGAACATGGCCAGTCAGACGCCCCATCGCCGAGCCCACTACGACTTATTTTTCTCTCTTTTTGTTTCGATTGTTCTTAGTATTTATTAATTCATAAGGGAAACATGTCTTTAGGAAGAATAGTCCCAGAAGTGTCAGGGGTAAAGTCCAGAATGGTTACGTTGGCCACAGGTGGCTGGAGGATCCATTGTGAAGCAAAAAATGTAG
Source organism: Neofelis nebulosa (assembly GCF_028018385.1). Classification (NCBI taxonomy): domain Eukaryota; kingdom Metazoa; phylum Chordata; class Mammalia; order Carnivora; family Felidae; genus Neofelis; species Neofelis nebulosa. Next base: position 155,983,856 of record NC_080786.1, on the reverse strand, counting down.
GAGCCAAAAACTCATCTTACAGAGTCTTCGCCATGTAGTTCTAGAAATATCTCGGTTTGCCAACTTCCTGGTGGCAGTGAAGCTCTCACATCCTGAGCAGGGAGTGAAGGACCTGCCTCACCCTTCCTGGAACTGTGACGGTCAGTTAGGGTATAACCAGAATCTCCTGATTTCTTAAACAGTTCGTTGGACTGGATGGTGGATGGAGTTGGTTCTCAAGGGAAACAAGTGCTTCCTTAATTGTGTGACATCATCCAGCCTCCCCACCTCCCTGGGCTGGAGTGTCCTCGACTCTCCAGGACAGGAGGCTCTATTGGATTATCTCTGCAGTCCCTTGTGGCACCAATGGCCCATGGCTTTGTGGTAGCCCACAGGACCCATGGCCATGTCTGCCCTTGCACGGTGGTGTTTCTCACAGACAACTGGTCTACCTCATCTTGGTTGGCCGTGACCATTCTGTGGAAGCTGTGTCCCTTTTGCATCAGGTGTGGGAAGGGATCTCACAGCATGCATGCTGGCTGCAACCTAGCCCTGGATTTGTCTGACTTCTCCCCCTTTATTGTCTCTTTGACCCCATGTCCTTATATTCTTTTCTTCAAATTTAAAATGGATGAATTTATATTTTGAATAAGTAATGCGTATATATATATATATATATATATATGGTTCAAATACTTACAAATCATGGATGGTACAGAGTGAAGTCCCTTCCCCAAGTCCTTTTCTCTTCCCCAGCCCCTTTCCCAACTCCCAGGGGACCACTGTGGGAAGTTTCTAGAGATTCTCTTTTCCGGGCCGTGTTTAGGCACAGGCATGCATATAAATCCATATTAAGCACATATATGTAAAGACAATGGTTTTTTACTTTACCCTTCCCCACAAATAGCTCTGTAATATACACTGCGTTCTGCAACCTATCTTGGATTTTCTCATATCAGCACGTAAAATACTTTCTTGTGACCCTTTTTAAAGACTGCAAGTATTGTGTTATACGGATATATCCTAATTTATTTCACTAATACATTGTTTCATGATTTAACGGTCTCTTTTAGGGGAAGTTTAGGTCGTGGTGGGAAGCATACACACACCTTTTCCTGGCTATCCAACCAAACACTAAGCTGGGTGCTGCTGTGCAGAGATTTCTCAGATGCTATTAAAGTGCCGGTCGGTCGGCAGACTTTAAGTTAATGAAAAGGGAGATTATCCTGGGTGGGGGGGAGGGGAGCCTGACTTCTTTCATTGGAAGGTCTTTAAAAAAGGCTCAGGGCTTCCTTGAGCTCAGTGATTCCAAATAGCAGCTGTGCCGGCAACCATTCTCCCACCTGCCTGGGGGGCTTCCTCCCCGATTGTCAGAGGCAGACAAGCGCTTCCGTGAGTCATGGCTTCCAACGTTTGTGGTCCCCTCCCTCCCTTCTTGCCTGCCTGTCCTTGCTTAGCTAGCCCCAACAGTCACACACGGCAATCCCTTAAATGTGTGTGTATGTGTGTGGTGTGTAACACGGCCATACATTATATATAAATAATATGATGTAAATAGAAATTATTACATTATTAATAAATAATTTTTGTATGTTAAATACGAAATGTTCTGTATTTTATAAGTGCATTTCTATTGTATGTGTGGATATGTATATAAATTACTGCTTCTCTGGCTAAACCTTAACTGCTCCTCAACTTGGTATTAAGCGTGGGGTGCTGCTGTGACAAATACCTAAAATATGGGAACGGCTCTGGGACTGAGCCGTGGGTGGAGGTGGGGAGAATTTTGAGACACACGCTAAAAAAATTACTTTGGACAGACTCTTCGTGGTCTTATGGATGCTGGTGAGAGTCACACGTTCCAGGAAACTGGAGGAAGGGGGATCCCTACCATGTAGTGGCAGCACGTTGAGTGAAGTTGGTTTCGGCGCTAAGAATATTTCCAAGCACCGGTTTCCTTTTGTTGCTCACAGTAACACATGTGAGGAAAGAGATTAATGGAGGGAAGTAAATGGGACAAAAGGAACCGGTACCTAATGACTCTGAGCAACCCCAGCCTCTCCAGACAAGGCTAAAAGTGCTAAAATGAAGAGATTCTCCAGCTGAACGCGAAGAAGCCACCAGGAGCCCCACGGCTTCTGGGAGATGCGTTCTGCCAACACCACGTGAGCTTGGGGGAGGACCCTGGGCTTCAGGTAAATCCCCAGCCCCGGCCGAAACCTGAATGTGGCCTCGAGAGACCCCGAGCTAAGCCGTGCCCGGATGCCTGCTGCAGGAAAAGTATGAGGTAGTAAACGTGTGTTGCTTTAGCTGGGGAGTTCACGGTCATCTGCTACAGAGCAGTAGAAAACTGGTAATGGACCTTCGGACTTGACAGTCGACACGCTGAGCCGAAGGCTAGGTAAAGCCAAGCTCGGGCTCTCTGATATAATCTGTCAGGTCCATAATACGGAAGTTTTTACAGTCGTTTCGGGATTACGATCTCAGAAGCCACATAGAGCAATTCATGCTTTCTGAGCATTATTTGCAGAAAACCATGGATCGGCCGAGATATTTACCGTATACCTGCAGGGATAATGTCACCAGCATGGAGAAGGCAATTTTCTTTCCAGTGATGGAATGGTCTACAAGCACGCGGCAACCACTGTTTTCCGAGGGACGTTCTTGGATGTTAATCAGAGAGAAGACGTTTGGGCTGCCGCCAGAGGCAGCACTCACCTGTGCTTGACCCAAGTGTCAGACTCATTGGCTTGCTCCGTGTAGTTCTCGGGCAGGAAGCCCCGGCAGCCGGTCCGCTGGGAGGTCCCAATCACCCAGCCCTTGCTGGTTTCCTCCTGCTGGGTGGGGTCCACGAAGATGTAGTCGCCCGGACTTAGTGTCAGCTCGTCCTCGTTCTGGGGTTTGTACTGAAATAGGGCCCTGAGGGTCTGGAAAAGACGCGAGCGTTTTCATGTCTCAAGCATGGACTTGGGCTGGGAAAGATGGCAGCGCGAGAGGGATGACCTCTGCCCTTTTCCCCCAGGCTCCCCGGTTGTGCTCTACGACTCCAGGGCCTGTCCAGGCTTGTGTCGGGTGACAGATAGTAGCCGATGACAGACTATGGCACAGAATTCTTTGGATAGGTTTGGAAATGAATTCTGGTATTTACCTATCATCTATCTATCATCTGTCTATGTATCTATCTATGTATCTATGTATCTATCCATCCATCCATCCATCCATCCATCCATTTATCTTATCTATCTAATCTTTCTACCTATTTATTCGTATCTATTATCTATCTATCTATCCACATCTATCAATTATCTATTCATCTATCTATCCACCTATATCTATCATCTCTTATTACTACTTACTTCTAATATGAAAGATCTTAGAGCAGAATTAGACATTCACATCCACCTCCCTTGGCATAAGGTTATTTATAGCCTTTCAGACAACACGGAACACGGTAGATTCGTCCATGCTACTTCCACAGGTCTGAAAGGAGCACTGCGTGCTTTCCATTTAAACCATCCATCTCGGGGGAGGAAGTCTTGCGTGAGGTTTCGTTGAAATCGTCATTTAAGCAAATTAATAAGCAACACCATGGACTCATAAATTTTTGCAATAGTCCACTTTTTATTGCCGGAAATGGTACCGGTGTTTTTTTTCAAACTTTTTTGTGTCTGCCACTCATACATAAAAGAATACTAGTTCTAAATTTGCGCAAAAATAGGAATGAGTTAAAAAAAAATAGTAGAAGGACTTCCTTTCCCTGAAATACCTCCAGAGGAGGAGGGCTCCTGGGGGTAAGTGCTCTATCTACCGGCGGGCCGCCATTGGCTCTCCTGGGGAGCGTCCAGTCCAACCGCCTGGCCAGGGCCACTCCGGCCGAGGCTCCTGGCCTGGGTTCGCTCACCTGGTAGTGCACGAAGCGCATGTCTCGGGAGTACAGCACGGCGGTCCACTGGCAGCCGTGGCCTGGGTGGATGGCTCTGGCCAGCTGCTCCAGTGTCCTCTGGTGGTGGGGGTAGAACTTGTGGGCCAGGGTCAGGTGCAGCTGCTTGGCGCAGGGCTTCACGGTGCAGTCTGCGAAACCAGGTCAACACAAGGATGGTGGGCGCTTTTACCCCCGCCGTGGGCGCTGCGCGTGTGGGGTGGCTATGCATCCACGACGGCTGTGTGCCCGGGGCTCATATGCGAAGCCTGTCTGCCTGGTGCCTCCTGCCTCTGCCCCCTCCTTCCCCCCAGATTGTGCCATTTCACAGAGTTCAGCTTAAAAAATTTTGTAATGTCTATTCACTTTTGAGAGAGAGAGAGAGAGAGAGAGAGAGCGAGCAAGCGAGCATGAGCGGGGGAGGGGCAGAGAGAGAGAGAGGCAGACACAGAATCCAAAGCAGGCTCCAGGCTCCAAGCTGTGAGCACAGAGGCCGACGCGGGGCTTGAACCCATGAACCGTGAGATCATGACCTGAGCTGAAGTCAGACGTTCAACCGACTGAGCCCCCCAGGCACCCCCCAGAGTTCAGCTTATAGAGGACATAGCTGGGTACTGCAAATTCTATAAGGAGGAGGAAGGAGGAGGGGTGGAGATATGGGTCCGGGTGTTTGGAGCCTATCAGTTTGCAAGCCAGTGGCCCGAACCTCTGATTAAAGGGGATGTAGTCACAGCTTCTCCGTTCATTTTCCGGGGCGCACACACTACCCAGCTGCCTGGACTTGTAGCCTTGAACTCTGGGCCGATGGTTTTGGTTCTGCTGCAGAGTCTTGGGAAGAAAATGCCACAGGGAACCCAACTGTGTCAAACATGACGGCATCTCTCACATTTCGCTCACTTTGGCGAAGCAGGGAGCCCTCGGAGTGGTCGGTCCCTGGTGTCTTTGGGAGGCCTCCACCCTGGTGGATCCTGCCCTCCTGGTCCTCATTCCAGGCCCCTGAGGTCAGCCAGGATCCGACGGCCTCTGGGCCACAAAGTAGTTTGTGTTTGGGGGAGGCGGTGACCGACGGGAACGCGGACTTTGGCGTCACGTAGGCCTGGCTTTAGAGCCACCCTCCTCTCCTGGTGGGGCGACCTTGGGAAGAGCTTGCGTTTGCACAGCAGCGGCTTGAGGACAGTGAGGGCCGCCTGCTGGAGCGGCGCTGAAACCTGTCTCTTGATTCACATCTCCGGGAGTCTTTTCATAACTACTGGTTACCGGCCACCTCTCCCCCGGGCAACACATACCAACAGACAGGCCCCGTTCTCCCCTGGAACGTGGCCCGGATGTTGCACTTGCTTCCTGGGCCCAGACCTGGTGGCCCAGTGATGTCTCCCATCCGCTACATGAGACTTCAGCGGCAAACAAGAAACCGCCGAGGTGAGAGGCATAAATTGAGAGCACGTGTGGGTGGCGGGGAACTTCTTTTCTTGGGTGCTTCGGCAGTGGGTGGAGGACCACCTGGCCACGTGAGTCAGTGTGGCCCGGGAAAGATCCACACCGGTTGTCATCCGTGAACCACACGTGGCTTCTGCATGGGCCCTTGTCTTGTCCGCTCTCCCCAGCCCTTGCCTCCGGGGGCATGTCTCTGGGGACAGACACAGGTGCCCTGATGGGGACACAATGAAGCTGGCCGGCCCCTCCCAGCCCTTTGGGGTCAGGCCAGGGCACAGGCGTGGAAGGCAGGGCGAGAGCTGTGGGGTCGGAGCCTCCCTGGCGGATACCAGGGCCGGTCAGCCTGAACCCGGGTGGGGCCGAGCAAGACTGAGCTGGACTGAGGTTCTTGCTCCGACCCCGCTTAGGGGACCCTGTTGCTTTCCTGGGGCTGTGGTCACAAATGGCCACAAACTGGGGAGCTTAAAACCACACAAAGGTGCTCTCTCGCAGTCTGGAGGCCAGAAGTCTGCAGGCGTCCGCAGGGCTGCGCCCCCTCTGAAGGCTCTGGGGAGGCCCCTCCCTGCTGCGTCCAGCTCCTGGGGCTCCAGGTGGTCCCTGGCGTGTGGCCGCATCCTTGCGTCCCTGCGTCCTCCCCATGGCCTCCACACCTGTGTCTCTGTGTTCTCTCCTCTCTCATAGGACCACCAGTCGCTGAATTTAGACCCCACCCTCCAGTCTGGCTTCCAGTCTGGCTTCATTTTAATTAATTGTGTCTGCAGAGCCCCTGTTTCCAAATAAAGCCTGTTTCTAAGGTTCAGGGTGGACAGGAATTTCAGGGGACACGATTCCCCCGCGCCAATGACCTTGGACAGGAATGTTCCCCTTCACCGGCTTCGGTCTCTTCATTTTTAAAATGGGGCCAGTGGGGGGCGCCTGGGTGGCGCAGTCGGTTAAGCGTCCGACTTCAGCCAGGTCACGATCTCGTGGTCCGTGAGTTCGAGCCCCGCGTCAGGCTCTGGGCCGATGGCTCGGAGCCTGGAGCCTGTTTCCGATTCTGTGTCTCCCTCTCTCTCTGCCCCTCCCCCGTTCATGCTCTGTCTCTCTCTGTCCCAAAAATAAAATAAAAAATGTTGAAAAAAAATTAAAAAAAAAAAAAAAGGGGCCAGTGAGACCCAACTGGGGGATGCAGTGCGTAAGGGAGGTGCCCTGTCTGCCTTGAGGCGAGGGGCTGATGGGGCAGGGCAGGACGAGACCACCTTGTCCTTTTGGCCGCAAGGAGACTAAAGAGGCATCACCTGACTCTTGTTTCTATAAAGGACGCCAATCCACAAAGCCACGGGGTAAGCTGCTAATCGTCCAGCAAATAGGACCCCGGAGCCCAGAGGCCAGCCTCCAAGTGGAAATCCGGGATTCAGTGACCTCCTGGCGTGGCCAGATCAGAAGGGGCCTCGACACCTGCGGAGGGGTAGGGCGGCGTCTCTCCACCAGGGTGCCGGAAGTCACCACAACACTGCACTTCTTCTGTGTGCCAGGACCGAGGGGGAAACTCCACAGAAACCGGCTGCGTTGTTTGAAGGGCCAGAGTCCTCGCCGATTTGCAGAGAAAGAGCGACTTCTGGGGCTGATGTGACTTGATGAAGGCCCAGCGCTAACCAGAGACGAGGGAGAGACGCTCGTCTTCTGAGGTCAAGTCCAGAGTCCCTCCCGTGAACCCCAGCCGGATCCTGTCTCCAGACCAGCGCAGGGGTTGGGGAAAAAGGGAGGCTCAAAGATTCTCAAAGTGAAACTCGACGATCCTTCCCCGAGAGGCCATGGAGAAAAGACTATGGTCTTCCCTAAAACATCAACAAAAACCAACTAGGACTTGTGTTTTACACACAGCACTGACCCCGGGAGGGCATCTGCCCAAGGCGGGCATGGGGCTGGGGAGCCTCGGACGTCCCTGTGTGGGAACCAGCCTGTAATCCACTGTCATCACGTGACCACTCGAGGTCTCCTCCTGGGACAGTTTTCCAGGCAGCTGGAGCACACCCAGTGTTCTGAAAACCCGTATCGATGCAGACAAAGGTATTCCCACTTGGAGAAAAGGTGACCTCTGCTTTCAGAGTCTGCTTTCCTTCTGAAGGACATCCTGGCTCATTAGATTTAGCTCTGGCTAAGCTGTTCAGCCCCAGAGCAAGGCCACATTGGAGGAGCTGGCTGAAAAGGGAGAGGTGGCGATGGAAAAGTCCTGGGCCAGGGTGCCTGCGTCCCCTGAGCCCAGCCCAGCCGGCGGCAGCAAGGAGCAGCCCGCAGCCCGCTCCCCCCGCGGCTGGCCCACGGCGCCTGAGGAGCAGAGCACGGCCCCGGACACAGAGCAGTCAGTCCCCGTCAACCGCGCCCTTCGTGTGCAACTGGCCAGGGCTGCCTACCTGCCAAGACAGCCACTTCCATGGCGAACGTCGTGGCGAATTCCCGGATGACATCCGCAGGGCTGTCGCTCACGAAGAAGCCCAGGTAGCTGATGGAAGAATGGAGAGCCAGAGGGACGACCAAGGGGAAGGAACCCCGGATCCTGTCCCCGGCTCTCTTTAGAGCCTCGTACAGACACTCCACTTTGTGGTCCTCGCACTAGGGGAGAAGAGACAAGGATGTGCTTTCTCGCCTCCGGTCAGAAGGGCAGCTATTAGCTTAGTTGATTCGGATCAGGCAGCCCCTCGAGCCTATTTGTGGCCACACTGCTGGAACGTGATTCTCTCGCTCCCACGTCTGGGGCTATGGATTTGTTCTGCACCCCGCCTCGGTTTCTTAGAGATTCCAGGTAAGATTCCTTTTGGAATGGAATGTCCTCTAAGGGTCCAGGTTGGAAACGCCTGTCACCCTGACTTACCTCTCGTCCCTCTGTGTCATGTTGACTCAACCCACAGCTGTGCTCAGCTGTTCGGACTTCTGGAGGTTTCTCCTAGACTCGGAGGCAGCCACGGTGCATGCACGGCTCCGGGGCCCCTGCTCAGCCCGAGTGCCAGGCTGCGGGCACCTGCCGGACCCTCACCGCCCTTCCCCACTCCTGGTTCCTGGGCTCAGCGCTGCCCAAGCGCCTCCTGGGCTTGAAGACCTTCCTCCATGTGGAAGACTCACGTGGCCACGTGGGACCGCGGTGAGACCACAGTGAGACCACGATGAGACGCAGACCCTCCCCCACCCCCCCCCAAGCAGGAAGTTAGCCCAGCCCTGTGCTTCCCGGCACTGGCTCCCCCCGAATTTCCCACAGCACCTTTCATTCTTGTACGAATCAGCTGCATCGTAGTTTTAAGATGCATTTTCACGTCCCCCCTGACCAGCGGCTCGCTAAACTCGTCCGTGTGTTGCGTCTTTGTGGCCCTCGCGGGTCCTGAAAGTGCCTGACGCACGGACGGTATAACCCTAAATAAATGACTGTCTGTCCACAGCGTGTCTCTCGGTCTCAGGTCAGTAGTCCGGGGGCACCGGGTCGTGTATGAACAGAGCCGCAATGGACACCCGCCCGTGGAGGCTGGACGTTTTCCTTTCACAGCGTCAAAGGCAGAGACTGCATTTCCCTGTCACTCTTTTGCCAGAACGGCTGCTCAGCCAGCCAGGCAGGGTGGGACGGGGCTGGGGCAGGAGAAGGGAGGTGTGTGTGTGTGTGTGTGTGTGTGCCTGGACATGGACGTGGGAAGAGGACCTAAAGGCCCAGGTGGCCCCCTCGCTGGAGTGATGAAGCATGGCCCATTCGAGGGTTATTTTCATCACAGGCTCTGGCTGCTTCCTTTCCCTGACGAGCTCCTAAGGACAAGCTGGAAAACAGCTTGACCGTCACAAACGCCGTTGCCGGCAAAGTAGGGTGACCCACGCGCCCCAGTGTGCCCGGGACTTTTCTGGTTTTAGCACTGAAGGTTCCGTGCCTTGGGAGCCCCTCCCCTCAGCCCCTGGCAAACCGGGGTGACCGTCAAAGGCTCCCGGGGAATCTGCTGGAAACATTCCCGGCGGAGGCTCGCAGCCCCCTTCCCGTGTGCGCCGTGGAGCCCGGCACGGAGCGCTCCTCGGGCCCTGGCGGGACCCCTGAAATGCGTGGGCCCCTTAGAGCTTGCCGATGGCAGAGGCGGCCGGCCAGGGCGTGTCCTCTCCAGGTTTGTCTGCTGTGGAGCCACACAGGAAGTGGCTGTCGGCCCCTCCCTCTCTCTCATGCCCGCCTGCTTCTCTCCTGAGCGGCCCAGGTCCTTCTCCCCTTTCCAGGACCCCCGTGAAGCTACGTGTTGGGCCATATTCTAAATCAGGGCCGGTCCCCACAGAAGCAGGGAACGGTTCCGCACTTGCAAGGGCCAGCAGCGACCGTTCTTTAGTTCATCCGTCACACATTTCCGCAACACCCGCTCTGAGGCACCGTGCTGGTCTTGGGGCACACAGGTGAGTGAGGCGTCCACCTTGTGGCGATTCTGCCTCGTGGGGGCTGCCGGGCTGCACCGGACGCATGGTCACGCCACATGGGCGGTGCCACGAGAGATACACGCCAAAAGATGACGGGAGCACAAAGGGCAGCAGCCCCTTCTGCCCGGGGAGCTGGGCAAGACTTAACAGAGGGAGGGGATAAGTGAGTGGGGTTTTGCGGAATGCGTAGGAGTTGACCGGATGAGGCTGAGGAGGAAAGTAAAGGGTGTCCCACACGAAGAGGACGGCTGATACTACAGTCGTGGGAAGTAGATCACGTGGCTGCCCTCAGTTGTATCCAACTTCGCTTAGTTATCTCAGGGAAATGGCTTCAGCGGCCTGGTAATGAGCATTAAAGGCCTGTTGGGGCCGACTCACCGTGAAGAAGTCACAGAGCGTTATGTGCGGGAAGATCTCATGAGCTCGGTTCTTCGTGCACTGACGCTTGCTCTCTCTCCAGAACTCTTGAAGTTGTTCCAACAGGGACCCCGTGGGGCAGAGGAACAGGGCATACTCCTGGGGGATGGGATCGTCCAGAGAAGGGTCGTCGCGATGACAACGTAGCCTGTAACAGAGAACAGCGCTGTCACCTGAAGCCAGGACGAAAGGACCCTTCCCCACGGAGGGCAGCAAGTCGGAGGAACAGGCCGTGCCGAGCGCGTCCAGCACCCACGCTGCACCCCCAGCCCCTCTCGGGCGGGACTCAGCGGGCCCAGGCCGCGGAGCAGCTCAGGGGCCGCCCGAGTCTCGGACCCGCGTTAGTCTGACTCCCAGGCCGAAGACCAAGAAAATGAGAGAAGGCGACGGGAGACCTCGGCACCTCTTCAAGCGATCTTTGGGATCCAGCCACCCCCTTAGTGTTGAGAACAATTTGCAGAAAAACTTCACATTTTAATTGTAGCAGGCTTCAAATTGAGTGTACAAGTTAAAACTACAGAAAAAAAATAGATGAAATTTAGGCGGTTATTACATATTTTCTTTGCATTCAGAAGCTTATTTTAAGGACAAGGAGACATGACCTACAACCCCAAATTCAAGTTCATTCTCACTAACAACAAAAACAAGAATGGGGACAACCCCAAGGTGCTATTTTGCTCATCTGTCAAACTAACAAAATGCCTTTGAAAGGATAAAAGTTACGCCCAGTGGTGTCAAAGGGGCAGCGAATTTGTGCAGATTTGTGTGTACATGAGCAAATTGCCAGGACGCACCAAGAGCCTTAAAATACCCATTTCATCCGACGATTCTACAATTGCATTACCATTTCTACTTCCAGAAATTTCTCCAAAGCAGGAAGCAGACGGTATACATAAAACTGCACGCAGATTTTATTGTACGGTTACTGGTCCCGGTTAGGAAACATGAGATAAAGGACGAGGAGTGTATTTACCAGGTATTCATCAGGATCCACAGTTTTGACGACTTTCTAATGACTCAGAGACGTGCCCGGGATGTGAAAGCAAGTTTAGCGGGCAGTGTGCCGCCCCTCGAGGAAACACTATTACGCACAAATATAGTCTCCTTAAGAGTAAAAACAAATGCCAACAGGGGGCGCTCTGATCCTTTATCCTGACCCCCTTCCCCCTGCACACACGTGTCCTCTATTGTCACTTTGCTTTTTCCTTCTAGAAACCCAAGGAACAAATCCATAGATAACACTCGTGTGTGTTTTACGCAAATCACAAGCTGCTGCTTAAATTATTCTGCGGTTTACATTTTCTCCGTCGACCCCGTTTTTGTGCTTTATCCACACTGGCACGGAGGCATCTGGTTAAGTGTGTCCGAGTGACCCTTCTAAGGGCTGTGGGTGCCCGTCACGCTCACGGGTGATATTTCACTCATCTGTTCCACTGCTGGACACTTAAATTGGTTTCTTTTTGAAAAATGTCATGGCGCTGTAATCAAGATCTTGGCCCGTGTTTTTTAAGGCCCTTTGTGTGTTTCCACGGCATGTACTTGGACGTGGAACCGGGCGGTCGGCTGCGATTGCCACGGGGACCGTAAGAGACCGCGCGTGGACGCTCGAAGCTGCCCTCTGTTTTTAACGGCATCTGAATTTGCGCTTCCCTGATTCGCTAAGGTCGGCCCACTCCTGGTTGAGCCTAGGGGACCCCACTGCCTCCCCGGGCCTCTGTGGGACTCGTGGTCTGGCTGGCCTGTTGTAACTAGGAGGAAGGAACCGTGGCCCTTGAAACCGTGGGTTTCATCTGAAATTCAAATTTGGCGACTGACTTTAGAGGTAGCCTCACCCAGAGGCTTCTGGGTGTTTCCCTTTGCCTGGTAGATGGGTTTCATGTTGTGTCCTTGGCCTAGAGGTTCTGGGGGAAGAAGGAGGTTCCCGCTGAGGACAAAGTGGCCCCTCAGAGGCCCACTGTCCGTATTTGCCATCCTGCTCCGGGGCGGGCACTGCAGCTGGGTGAGACCCGGTTTTTAGTGTTTGATTTTCGCTGTGGTTTTCCAGAGCAGCGCGTGAGGGGACTTCCCGCCTCAGGACAGAATGATGGCATCATGGCACATTCAGGAGGGACTGGGGGTTAAGAGGACCTGTGATCCCAGAGCAGAAAGCGGAGGCCCGCGACAGTGGGCCGCCTGCACAGTCGCGTAGCCGGTTTGTGGCAGAACCTCCTGGCACCCTGAGCTCCACACCCCGCCCCCCACCACCCGTCCCCCGTAAGGTGCAACGTGCCGATGCCTTAGGCGCCATTCGGGGCCACCAGTAAATTCTCTCCCCATCAGAGGGAGCCTGAGAGAGTGGTGGCCTGTATTTTATGTCGGAAGAAATAGCTCTTCCCTATTTACTCAAGAAATCGCGTGGGTTTCTTCCTTCTTTGACAGTCACATGTGGATAAACTCAGATTTTTAAGTGAAGAAAGGCTTGTTCAAAGTTCACTCTCTCTACTTGTTTTCCTTTTTTTTAATGTGTATTTTTGAGAGAGAGACAGAGAGAGTACACACGCGAGCGAGTGAGTGGGCAGAGGGGGGGCAGAGAGAGGGGGCCAGAGGATCCAAAGCAGGTTCTACACTGACAGCAGAACTCGACAAGGGCTTCGGACTCACGAACCAGGAGATCACAACCTGAGCCGCAGTTGGACGCTTCATCTACTGAGCCACCCAGGTGCCCCTGTTGTCCATTTGAAATACGGGCTCTTTATTCCTTTCCCCGGGTGCTGGGTGGGCAGGGTGCCTGCCCAGGGTGTATGGGGCCCTCCCACGCCCACCCCGGGGAGCTCTCGAGGCCCGAGCAGTTCAAGCCAAACACCCTGCACACCCGTGGAGGCGGCCGCACTCACCAGTCTGATGCCTCTTCCGCTGTCTTCCTTCCAGTGGCCGCCAGCGCCTTAAGCCTACAGGAGAGCAGACCAGGAGGAGCATTCGGACCTCGCCTTCCCTTCTTTGGGGGTGGGGGGCACGGGAGAGGCAGGGCCGGCACTGTGGCACATGGGGCCCGGGCCGGGGGCTCCACGAGGGCCTGCACTGCTTAGACTTTGAAGCCGGATGCCCTGACCAGGCCTCCGTGCCGCCTCGCCGTGATTTCTGAAAACGCGGACCTGCTCACACTCCCCTGCTCGTTTTCCTTCGGGGGCTCCCACCTCCAGAAAACCTGCCCCGCGCCCCCCACCCCCCCCAGCCTGCCCACATAGGGCCACCCTGCCTCGTCTATGAGCTTGTGTCTGTTTGCCTCCTCTACCGGCCTGCAGGGTCCCTGAGGCCCAGCCCTGTCCCACTCATCATTATAACCCAGGACGTACAGACACTGGGGTAACTGAACGGGGCCAACTTGAACAGGATGGAAGGAGGCTAAGGTAACTCACTCAGGAATCCAGCCTGGAGACAGCTGGAGTCGATCAGCGGACCAACGTGACGCTGCTCAGAGCTGCTCTTTGGTGAATACCGACAAGGATGACATTGGTTTAAATCACAAGGCATTCTGAGCATGAGTCCAGCTTCGAGAACATCATAAAGGGTGGGCTTTAGAGGTGCCAAGAATAGGGCCCCGCCCCTCCACAGCCTGTGTTCTCTGGCTTCGGTATCCCTGGCTGCACCCGGGGGAAGGTGCCCGGTGCGGGGCCTGGCACACAGTTCCGCTGCCCATTTCAAAGGCCTCCGGTTTATTATCAACATAAAGCGACCAAGTTCTGGTTTGGATTAGAAAAGAAAAGGGTGAAGTTTGGGGCGCCTGGCTGGCTCTGTTGGTTAAGCGTCCGATTTCGGCTCAGGTCATGATCTTGCAGTCTGTGGGTTCAAGCCCTGTGCTGGCAGCTCGGGGCCTGGAGCCTGCTTCATATTCTGTCTCTCTCACTCTCTCACTCTCTCTCTCTCTCTCTCTCTGCCCCTCCCCCGCTCATGCTCTATCTCTCAAAAATAAGTAAACATCAAAAAAAATTTTTAAAAGAAGAAAAGGAAAAGGGTGAAACTTCAAAGTGATGGCAGCTAGTTTGCTCAGGGCTTTGTTATAACGTTTCAGGAAACCTTGGTCCCCAGTCCAAGGAGTGAATAAGTCTGAAAAGTCAGTATCCCATGTCCCAACCATAGCTCGTGGCTTCTGGGGACTTTGTCTCTCTCTGACAGGGTGGGTCCTACGATGAACATTTTCTGTACAGGGACCTCCTCCTTGGGTAAGCAGGATCGATCAACACTGTTCCGGTAGTTTCTTAACCACCTCTTTTCACCAGCAGACATCGAAGAGATCTTGCCTACGGGTGACTGGTTCCCCCCCGCACCACTTAGAAATATTTCCTAGTTGGTGGTGCCCTCCACCGCTCCCTTCGGCCTGGAGTCTGAAATGCCTCCCAGGGTCGTCTCGGTCCCTGAACCACAAAGAGGCTGCCCAAGCCCCTCCAAACCCTGAGAAATGGGGGTGCCCCCCGTAACACGCGGCTTCCGACTTTCACAACTTTTAGGGTCCCTCCACCAGCCAGCCAGCACAGTTTGACCAAAGGGCAAAGAGCATGTCATTTATAAAAAGCAGAGAAGGGCCGTATTTTGAGAACGTATCTCGCTCGGCAAAGCGCACCCCTCGGGCAGGAAGTAAGTGCTCTGAGCTGCCTGCAGTTCTGTGGCGGGGGCAGAAGCGTCAGTGGGCCGGGAACGCACGTCCAGCGGCCAGCAGGACAGTACTCACGCGGTGTGTACCGGGAAGCCCATTCCCAGAAGGGGCTCCAGCAGCAGGGACGGGCCGCGGACCTTGAGCTTGTTGGAGACCTTGGCGTAGAGCTGAGTCTCCCCGGCTGCCATCTCTTCCTGCCTGTGGACAGAAATGAATAGATAAAGCCAGAGAGAGAGAGACACACGCAGGCAAGGCTGAGGGTGTGAAGAAAAACCTCAAGCCCGTTTTGATCTCTCTGACAAAAGCTAATATCCTGTTTGCATGAGATGTTGGTTTTCAGAATGCTCTCTGCAGGGTGCTGGGGCGCCATGTCCACTGGCCCTGTTTCCACATGGGGTTCGCGTTCCGGAGGTCCAGCCAAGCCCCCGCGCGGGATCAGCCCCTGCCTGACTCAGTTCCCCACTGGGGCCACCAGCCATGGGCCCGGGGCGACCCCGAGCCCCCTTGCCTGCAAACGAGACGTTAAACAACACGCCATCTACTGTCCCTGCGGGCTCTGACATTTTTGGTTCTTTTAATTATTCACTGACTCTGTTTTTGATTTTAGAATCTTCTGAAGTTTAATATGGGTGCAGAGAAGTTGACAAATCCTATGTACAGTGACCTGGCAAGTGAGCACACATACCTAGCTCCCTCCAGGACCAGCGATAAAACGGGGCTCCTCAGCCTGGGGGATTTGGGCTCCACCCCCGGGGACCATTGGCAATGTCTGCAGGCACTTCTGAGGGTCCCAGTTGGAGGCAGGGATGTTTGCTACTGGCATCTATCACGTCGAGGACAGGAACGGAGCGGGCGCACCCCACAGCAAAGAGGGACCCAGCCCAAAATATCAAGAGCATCAAGGTTGACAACATCTGCTCTGGAACACACCCAGAACCTCAGAGGCACCCCTCCCCCCTAGCACCCCTCCCCCCGACTCCTAGTTATCTCCTCCCTCCCCCCCCAGAAGGTAACTGCTGTGCTTACGTGTACATTAACTTTGGCCACTTTTGAATCTTATATAAATAGAGCCGTAGAACGTATACCCTTTTGTGTGTGATCTCTTTTGCCCCAAAACTATGTGTGTGAAACGTACCCACGCGATTGCTTGTAACTATACTTCGTTCGCTGCATTGCTGTGTATTTTTCGATCCGATAAATGAAACATAACCTATTTCTCCACTTCTCTGTTGGTGTATCATTTGGGTGGCTGTCGGGTGTTTTGCTGCGGTGGACATTCTTGTGTATATGCCTTTTAGTGCCTGATTTATGTTATTCATGCTGGGTACACATCTAGGATTGGGGTTTTTAGGTCATAGGATACGTGCGTACTTCATTAGCAACTACGAAGAGGTTTTACCAAATGGTGGTTCCAATTTGCTCTCTTAGCAGTGGGTTAAGGGTCCGGTTCACCAACATCCTTCCACTGTCAGTCTTCTTAGTTGTAGCCAATCTGGGGGTGTGGAGTGGCGTCCCGCTGTGGTTCTAATTTGCATTTCCCCAAATGGCAATGACACTGAGCCCCATGAGACAGGCTCTTGGCCATTTGAATAACCTCTTTGGGGAAGGGCCTACTTAAATCTTCTGCCTTTGAAAAATTGGATTCTTGGGTTCTTCTTATCAATTTGTGGGAACTCTGGAGATAATAAGTCTTTTGTTGGATGTGCTTAATGGTAACGACTTCTTCCAGGCTGTGGTTTGCCTTTCTAATATCTTAATGTCTTTGGGTGAAACAGAATCTCCTAATTTGAATGAGAAGTAATTTAGCATTTTTTTTAATAGTTAGAACTTTCTGCATCCTATTGAAGACATCATTGTTAACCCAACATTGATGAAGATATTCCCCCTGTGTTTTCTTCTTGAAGTTTACTATTTTCCCTGTTTATATTTAGCTGTTTGATCCATTTGAATTCATTCTGTGTATGGTGTGAGGTAGGGGTAAATGTTCATTTATTTCCCTACACCTGTTTTCATTGAAGGACCATCCATTGTCCAGTGAATCACTGGATGTTTCTTGTAAATCAGGTGACTGAATATATATTAATCTGTTTCTTACTCTCTTCCTTTCTCTTGTTTGGTTTGTTCATTTTTGTGTTTACACTATACTGGTTTTAATTACTATGGTGTTAACTCCTCTGATTTTGTTTTCTTCAAGATTGCCTTAATTCCTCTAGGCCCCTTGTTGTTTCATATAAACTTAAAAATTAGATCACCATAGTGTGCCTTTGGAGACTGCAGAAAGACCCATGTATGTGGTCATTTAATTTTCAACAAAAGGATCAAAGTAATTCAATAAAGGAAAGGATAATATTCTGAACAAATGAGGCTGGACAGCTGCCTATTGATATGGGAAAAAATATGAATGTCAATGCCTACTTCACATGATGCACACAACTTAGCTCAAAATGTATGATGGACCTAAATGTAGAAGATAAACTACAAAAATTCTAAAAGAACACTTAGGAGAGAACTCTTTGCTATGCTGGGGTTTGCGAAGCTTCATAAAAGAGTCGTAAAAGAAGAAAATCAGTAAGTTGGGTTTCATCAAAATTGAAGACTTCTGGGGTGCTTGGGTGGCTCAGTTGTTTGAGTGACTGACTCTTGGTTTGGCCCAGGTCATGATCTCATGACTTTGTGGGTTCCAGCCCCGCATCAGGCTCTGCACTGACAGAGTAGAGGCAGCTTGGAATTCTCTCTCCGTCTCTCCCTGCCCCTCCCCTACTCGTGCTCTCTCTCTCTCTCTCAAAATAAATAAGTGAACTTTAAAAAAATGGAAAATGTCTGCTCTTTGAAAGACACTATAAAGAAAATTAAAATGTAAGCTTGGGAGAAATTATCACCATATATATCTGAAAAGGGCTTGTATCCAGAATTTATAGAATGTAACATAATTGTGCATATGCATATTCTTTTAATTAATACTAAGGAAACAAAAAATTCAACTTAAAATGGGTAAAAGATCTAAATGGGACACTTAACAAAACAAGGTACATAAATGGCTAATAAGGACGTGAAAAGATATTTAACTTGATTATTCATCAGGGAAATATAAATTAAAACCACATTGTGATACCACAACACATTCACCAGAAGAGCAAAAACTGACAAGATCGACAATGCTAAATTTTGACAATGCTGTGGGATAATTGGAACTTTTATTTATTGTTCAACCATTTTGAAAAATATTCTGACAGTTTCTTATACAGTTCAACATACATTTGCTATCTGACAAATTTACTCTTAACTGTCTACTAAGGAGAAGTGAAAATCTGTGACCGTACAAAGACTTGTATGTGAATGTCCCTGATGGCTGTATTCACAGTAGACTCAAACTAGAAAGAACCCAAATGCCCATCATCTGGTGAATGCATACATAAATTATGGTATATTCAATCAATTATGGTATATTCAAATGATGGTATACTTCAAAATTACGATATATTAAAAAATTTCAATATTCATAAACTTTATTTCCTCTCCTTGCTATATATATCGTTCTGGCAAAGACCTCCCGTGCCATGTTGAATAAAAGGGACTTTTAAGATAGGTACCCTATATCAGATTAAATGAATTTTTCACTCCTAGTTCACTGAGGTATTTTTAAAAATTTATTAACAGGTATTGAATTTTACCAAAGGCTTTTTCTATTGAAATGATTATATTGTTTTCCTTCTTTATTCAGTGAATGAGGTAGCTTGCAACAGTTGACTCCTGAATGTTAAGTCAACCTTGTGTTTCTAAGATATAACCTTGATCGTAATATGTTATCCTTTGTGTATATTGCTGGATTCCATTGGTTAATACCTTGTTCAGAATTTTTTTGCATCAGTGTTTGTGAATTAGCTTGGCCTGTTGTTTTCCTTTCTTATAATTTCCTTCTCCCATGTTGGTGTCAGTAGAGTGATCAGCTCATTCTGATGCTCTTGAGACTTCCTGGTCACAATACTGAAGGAACCCCCTCAGTCCCAGGCAGTCAAGAACACTTGGTCACTCGAGGTGTCAGTGTTATTCTGGCCTCATAAATGAGTTGGGAAATATTTCCTCTTTTCCAATTCTCTGAGTTTGTTTTTTTTTTTTTAAAGATGGGGATAACTTTTTTCTTAAATGTTTGAAAAGATTTATTGGTAAAGTCATCTCGGCCTAGAATTTCCTTGGAAAGTTTTAAGTTATGGATTTAATTTATTTAACGGATACAGGAGTATTCTTCTAGTGTTGGTTTCATTAAGTTGTTTTTCAAGGAATTTGATAGATAAATTCCTTAGATAAAATGTTATCTAAGTGGTCAAATTTCCTGGCATAGCAGGCCAGGTTTTTAAAAATTTCTTTCAATTTTGTCGCATAATTTTCTGTGTAGAGGTCTTGCAGTATTTATTAGATTATTCTTAAGTATTGGATCATTTTTGATGCCACTGTAAATTATCTTTTTATTTATTTTTAAATGTTTTTTATTTATTTTTGAGAAAGAGCATGAGTGGGGGAGGGGGAGAGAGGGAGACACAGAATCTGAAGCAGGCTCCAGGCTCCAAGCCGTCAGCACAGACCCTGACGCGGGGCTTCAATCCGCAAGCTGTGAGATCATGACCTGGGCCAAAGTTGGACGCTCAACCGACTGAGCCACCCAGGTGCCCCTAAATTATCTTTTCAAAATTTCATGTTCATACTCTTTCTTGCTGGTAAATCAAAATATTATTGCTTTCACATTATTTTACATTGAACTTATATGTAATTTTATGTCTGGCTTGACTTCCTTATTAATTCTCATAATCTTTCGAATTTTAAAAATATTATATGTACAAAAATAGTTGTCTATGAATAATGATATTTTTATTTCTTTCTTACCAGTACATATTCTTTACTTTTAAATTTTCTTTACTTCTCTTTTTTCTTTTCTTCTTTTTTTCTCCTCATTTACCTCCTTTTCTCCTCCTCCTCCTCATTCTCTTTCTTCTTCTTCCTCTTTCTTTTCCTTTTCTTTTTCTTCTTTTATTGAACTGGAATGAACTCCAAATGTTGAATAGATACGGTATATATCAATATTGTGCATCTCCCTGCATTCCCCCATTTCAGAGGAAAAGTTTTCAATATTGCACTTGTAAGTTTTTAATTATGTTTTAAAATATCTTTTTGCTTTGAGGAATCCAAAAGATAAAACAATTTCATAATTAAATGAATTTAATATCTTAAATTTAAAAGTCTCAAAGTAGACAAAACTTGGTACCCAGAAGAAAAAAAAAGCAGATTTTGGGTCTGGAATATAGCCTCTACTCAAACATATTTTTCTTTTCTTAATAGTAAACCACTTTTTGAGCAACTGTGCTTACAACATATTAAAATATAAATTTCTGGGGCGCCTGGGTGGCTCAGTCGGTTAAGGGGCCAACTTCGGCTCAGGTCATGATCTCGCAGTCCGTGAGTTCGAGCCCCGCGTCGGGCTCTGTGCTGACCGCTCAGAGCCTGGAGCCTATTTCAGATTCTGTGTCTCCCTCTCTCTGACCCTCCCCCATTCATGCTCTGTCTCTCTCTGTCTCAAAAATAAATAAACGTTAAAAAAAAAAATAAAATAAAATATAAATTTCTCTGGAAAAAATCTTATTTGTGTAAGCCAAGAAATGCCCTCTCAAGCCCAATCCCTTTTTCTTACCTTGAAAATTTACCTTCCAAGACCAACAGTGAAGCGACAAAAGCTTCTTGGTTGACAATTTTTCCTGTGCCTTACCCTCAAAGCCACCCTTCTCTCACTAACAGCATCAGGGTGGAGACTGAGACCATGCCGGGACCTCAAGCTGGGTGCAGATGGTTACAAAAGCTTCACAGCTCATAGAGGACCCTCAGGGTAGGGTGTCCCTTCTCATACCTCCACACCAAACCCAGCAAAACACGGCCTCGGTGAATATCAGATGTCAGCCCTGGAGATGCTAATTTCTATTTCCTCTAAATTTGATTTTGAATTTGATGGGATTGATTTACAGGTGAACTTTCTGAGAGGCTGCTATGTGGTCATAGAAGTTCAGCCAGCATCATGGGTCATCTCCCTGTTATACCTTGGCAAACAGACTTCATCTGAAACACATGCCAAGATGTCAACATGTTAATATATGAATGATTGCTCATGATTGCTTTTGGTTTTCCACGTGTCTACTCAGTATTATTCCACCACCTAGTTTGTGATCAGCTCATCTGTGTTTGTGGAGCCCCCTCACACACTCATCGTTGTGCCGGGCATCACGAGAGTACATTCTAGACTCTGTCCTCCAAGAGCTTTGTTCCATGGGGGCACCATCTACAGCAACCCAGGTGAAAACAAAGAAAGAATTAAGTTCTAAGTCTTCCATCCCTGTCTTTGAGGGCAAATGTTGGTTTAAGGGCTAGAGACAGTAGTTACAAAGATGTAAAGGACGTATGGGTGAGCTTGAAGGATTCCTGGTCTTAAATCAAAAAACATTGAGAGGTGTGGGCAGGAAAACGAGACTGAATGAAACCACAATTGGCTGAATATATTTCTTTGGCTTCATTGCCAGTGGCAAATCCTGCCACCGATACCTTTCAAACCAATCCCAAATCCAGCCTTTGCACTACCAGCATCCTGGTCCAAGTCACCGCCATGGTGACCCAGGTTTTCAGTAGCATCCTCCTGGCTTTCTGTGAATCCACCTCTGACTCTATACCTCTTGCACATGCGTAGAACCCGACTTTGCCCTGCTCAGCTCTTTGGTGGTTTTCCATCTCAAAGAAACCAAACCCGAGTCCTTCCAGTGTCCCAGGCCTTCCACGATCTGCCAATCTCCAAGCACATAGTTTTCTTGGGGTTCTTCAAACATCCCCAGCTCATCTCTCCTGGCCTTTGGAGTTGACGGTCCCGTGCTTGGAACCATCTTAACTCACAAGACTGACTTTGTCCCACCATGGAGGTCTTGACTAAAATACCACTTCTTCCTAGAAGCCTTCCTCCACCACCCTGCCTGATCACTCCCTAAGCCCCTCCCAGCCTCATCTTGTTCTAGCATTTGTCATTACCTGAGACCACAGGTGAGTGCTTTGTCCCCTCTGCCATCTGCTCTGAGTTTAGATGCCAGGCTCATGGCAGATGGCCCGTAAATATTAGGTGAATAAATGAATGCTCGATTCACACCCAGCTCCACTCCACTAGACTTCCAATGGGGCTCAGTCCTCTGCCCATGGCGGCAGGGCTATGTTCTCTCCTGAGAAAACATCTTAAAGCTGTATTGTGTTCAGAAACCCCTTGGGACTTAGAGGCCCCCACAGAAGAGAGTGCCAAGTGTCTCTATAGAGTGCTGACTGTGTGAGAACACCCTCAGGTTCCCTCTCTTTTGTCTGTGAAGCGGCTGTGAGTCTAAACTCAGACTCAGTCACAGGGAGGAATAGAAACCCCCACCAAAGCGTTTTGCCTGCCCCTCTTGGCGCACTTGCTTAGCACGGGGCAGGACCTATCTGTTATTTTATAAAAGGAGTGTCTGTGTTCAGAAGACTCTCTTATGTGAAGTTTCTGAAAAGGTTTGCTTACCTTACTTACTAATTAAAGGCAAGTCACATTTTTCCCCTCCCTGGTCTCTGCAGTCATACCACCAATGGCTATTTGATAGCCACAGCCATATTGGGTTACACAGATGCCCGTGATAATGCCATTCGCTGTGACGATTGAGTCGACAAGCCTGGGTGACTTGGTGGAAGGAAGTATTTCCCGATTGGACTACCCTGTTGGCAGCCTGCTTACCATCACGCTTGCTTTTATAATGAAAAAGGAAAATATTTCTGCTTTGGATGATGGCGGCTCCAGAAATGGTGAGTAAAGTGGGTGGGGGGGCTGGGGAAGTGAGTCTCTTCTGAAAGGGGATTTCTCAACATTTTTCAGTGTTCTGACACCGACCGCCGATGGCCTGTCTGGGAAGGGACTTCTTTGCCCAGGTTCAAGGTTTCAGAAACCATTTTACCGTTTGTTCTTATTCTGGTCATAAAGTTAAGCTGTGTAATTTGCCACATGCTGATAGGATGAAGCAAGTAACAGCAAGAATCAAAGGCAAAAATGCTGGATGTGAATTTATTAGTTTTCTAAGGTACCCTTCGAAGCCACTCTTGAGATGGAAATGAAACCAATCCTTTTAGCACATAACTCCTGCTTAGATTTTCCTAAGACCACAAAGACAAAGTGTGCGTTCAATGGCTTCGTAGCTTCTTTTCAAACCTCAAACATTGCCACCAACCGAACAGAAAGATGTAAGTGTCTATGCTTATATGCCCGTAGGAACCTCTTTTGAGGAAGCAGGTTCCCAGAGAACTCATGCCTGACTGATGCCTGGGAGGGCGAGTTGGGATTTCCTTGGGAACATTCCGCCATTTTCTTGTTCACTCCGCCCCTCTTAGAGTTGCAGGAATGACTTCCAGAGGCTTTTGACCTCTCTGGCTTTGTGATAGGTGCAATTCTCTTGGAGGAAGCAGAGGCCCAGTGTGGCTCTGGTGCAAGCCAGCGGTCCCCAGCCACTCCTCCCTTTGCTGTGTGGGAGACGGGGCATCCAGAAGGCATGGATATTTTCATCCTTAACTAGGTCATGTCCGCGTGAGCCCGGGAAGGGCTGTGTTTACAGGAAACTACAAATACGGTGGGTGAGCATCTCCTCCCCCCTGCCATCTACATTTTTGGGGCACGGACATTATGTGAGTATAAAAAACTTGTCATGTTTACGATAGGTGTCCCACAGGCGCTGGCAAAGGGATGAGTTTACATGGGACAAAGAACGCAGACAAGAGAAGGAAAGTGCTTTGAAAGTGATTTATCTTCTGAAAAATAATGGTGCAGTAATTTCTAAATCGTGAAAAGGCATATCTTTAAAGATGGCTAGTGAATTGGTTTTAGGATTGGTAGACTACACAAGGGGAAAGTCATTATTTTAGCGGAAGTAAGTTCATAGTTTTTCACTAACTCTGGAAGTTTCTCTGGTACCTGCTGTGGCTTGGAAAAAAATGCGTTCTCACGGGACAAATGGTTTGATTGATCGGTATTGAATGTGCTTTATGTGGATTGTTAGATTTCAGAGATTTAACTTGTCAAAGATGCGTTGATGCTAAAACTGTAAACAGGGAAACAAATGCTTTTTGTTCTTCCCGGTGAAGGAGGTGGAGGTCGATGTGGAGCCAAGTCTCAGAGGTCCTGAAATAGTCACCATGGGGGAAAATGACCCACCCGCGGCTGAGGCCCCCTTCTCCTTCAGATCGCTTTTTGGACTTGACGATTTGAAAATAAGTCCTGTAGCACCAGGTAGGTGGAACCAGGTGTGATTTCTGGGGAAGCGTCCCCAGAATGTCCCTCTGGGCACACACCCCACCAGGATTTCTCACACCCGCAACCTGGATGCTTGCATTTCCTTGGGTTTACCGAACCCTGGAGAGGGGGGCATTAGAGAGGGCATCACCTTGTCCAGCCCCTTACCAACTCCCAGAGAGAGAAGTTTGCATTCTCTGGATGGAGGTTTTCAGAAACTGAGACTCCAGTTGCCCCTGGGAGTTAGGGGTCAAGTCCTGCCGGGAAATCTCTGAGCCCCCTCTCCCCCCGAAAGTCCTAAGAACTAGGGCTCACCAGCTCTTCCAAGAAATTTAAAATAAGCTGGGCATTGCTGAAGGTATTCGATGCCCAGATTAAAATCCAACTGTAGGAGACAGGAGCCACTCTGAGCAACAAGGAAGGAAAGCTGGTTTTGTAAAGAGGTCACAAACACAGGACTTGTCATGGTGAGCCGTAGCTCTCTGGTCCTGGGTGCTCTCAGGAGTGCTGACCTCTGGGACTGGAAAGGGGGTCACCTGGGGGCTCTGACTGAGGTTCCAGAAAACACGGAGTGGGGGCTGCCCTAATGATTTTTTTTAAACCCTCTGGACAATTGTGGTGGGGTGGGGGGGGGGGTGGAGAAGACTTGAGGTAGGACAGGTTTTAAAATACAGCTCAAAAAGTTGGCAAAAATATAAGTTTAAAAAATACCCTATCACCTGACCCCCAAGATATATTATGTTTGTCTTCATTCTCTTCCTGTCCTTGCTGATAAGTACACATTCACGCACAGTGTGGGTCCAGACGGGTGTTTTTCCATGTGTGCCTTGGTTTTTATAAATGCTTTGCATTCATAACATCACAACATCCCATCAAGTAGATGTGTAATTTACATGGTTTTTAAAAATCATAATTTGACATACAATTATTTCTAATATTTTTATAGTACGAATAATATGAGCAGGAATAACACTATACACAGTCACCTCTGCTAACGTTTGATGACTTCTTCATGATTAATTCCTAGCGGTAGGAATTTAGTAGTGCTTTTTTTTTTTTTAAAAAATGAGCAATGTATTGTTCTTTATAGAAATTTAGAAAACACAGCTAATCAAAAATACTTTTTTACTTTTTATTAAACATTTTTTAATGTTTATTTATTTTTGACAGAGAGAGAGAGAGAGAGAGAGAGAGAGAGAGACAGAGCATGAGTTGAGGAGGGGCAGAGAGAGAGGGAGACCCAGAATTCGAAGCAGGCTCCAGGCTCCGAGCTGTCAGCACAGAGCCCGACACGGGGCTTGAACCCACAAACCGTGAGATCATGACCTGAGCCAAAGTCGGATGCTCAACCGACTGAGCCACCCAGGCGCCCCCAAAAATATTTTTTTATAATTGCCCACAATTTTACCCTTATTCAGAGGTAACCCTATTTGTGCTTTAGTATTGTATTTCTTGCCTTTTTCTGTCCAGCATATCACCATTTTCCTTTGGAAGTGACATACACGATTTTGAAGGTCCCCCCCCCTCTCCAAACCAAACAATATTATGTTATTCTTTCCATGGCATTAAATAATTAAATTTTTTTTTAGGAGTCGGCAAGCTATGGCCCATGGACCAAATCTGGCCCACTACTTGTTTTTATAAATAAAGTTTTATCGGAACACAGACACATACATTTATTCACTATTGTCTATGGCTGCCTTCATACCATAGTAGAGTTGAGTAGTTACAACAGACACTATATGGCACCCAAAGTTTAAAATATTTACTGTCTGGCCCTTTACAGAAGAGGTTTGCCAACCCCCTTTCCCTATCATGTAACTAACTCTACACATCTGTTCTGTCACCAGTTCTTTCTGATGGACATTCAGGCTGTTCCTGTGCATCGGTATTACACATGCTACCTCTTTAAGTGTCCGAAGTCAGTAGAAATTTGTGTGCATCAATGATGACCTCTTAAGATAAAGTCCTGGAAGTGGTTTTACTATGTCAAAACCTCCATCCATTTCTTAAGCCTTTTGGCTCATATTTCCGATTCGAACTCTCAGAAGTTAGTTTCCACAGCGTATACTCCTATCGATTGTAAGTGGGGGTCCATTTCTTTTCACTTTGGATGACAGTGGCGATGTAGTCATGATGATGATGATGATGATGATAATAATAATAAATGTTGTGAGGTTGATATGTCGTTACATTTAATTTGCAGTTTCCCAGATTCCCAGAGAAGGTGGAAGGTTTTTTTTCGTGCTTTTTGATCATCTGCATTTCTTCTTTGGAGAGGTGCTATGCATTTTTGTTTTTTATTCCAAGCATGCCCTCAAAGACAGAACAAGGAGAGGGAGCGGGGCCACAGTACCGCCCACAGGGCACCATGGCCGAGGCACTATCAAGGGGCAAATGTGAATGGATACTAAACGTTCTAAATGAGCAGCCATCTTGGAATCTACCATTTGGACTGATTTCCTAAATCCAACTCTTAGACACAGAACGACTGGAATGACAAGAGGTCATTCTTGGGGTTCCTCCTGGTTTTTAAAGTGTAAGTGGAGAGTGGGCTCTCAGTAAGGGGGACTCAGTAATGTGGTGCAGGCTTCCGGAGGCGTGGAGGGACTGGGGGGAAGAGTCTGCTCTACTAACTCAAGACCGCAGATTGGTTGCCCTGAAAGGAATTGATCTCCTCTGCGGAGATAAGACAACCTCCATTATCATGATGTCATTCATCCATTCATCCATTCAGTTGACCCTTGAACAGCACAGGGGCGGGTTAGGTTGCTGACTCCCCTTCACAGTCAAAAATCCACGTATAACTTTTGGCTCCCCCAAGACTTAAGTACCGATAGCCTACGGTTGACCAGAAGCCTTACCGATCACATCAACACTCACTTAACAAGTGTTTTGATTGCTGTGCGTATTATATACTGTTCTTACAATAAAGTAAGCTCGAGAAGAGAAGGCGTGATTAGGAAAATCATAAGGAAGAGAAAATACATTGACCGGACCATCCTATAAAAACTCCACGCGCAATTCAAACCCGCGTTGTTCAAGGGTCAGCTGTATGGACAGCCGTATTGACCAAGGACCGCTGCCCGCCAAGTGTTGGTCTAGGCTCTGAGAGTGCAGCTGCCTGCTCGTTGCGGCCAAAACAAAGACCTTGCCCTCTGCCCCCACCCCCTTGCTCTGTATCCTTCGGGCCATGAAGTGTGTGGCCTTTCTTCTTCCCGTTCCTTCTCTTACTCTCCTCTCCCTCTCCTCCTTTCTTTCCCACCTCTTCCTCCCCATTTTTGTCTGGTAACCTTTGGGGTTCCTTGACTTGTAGATTCACCACCCCAATCTCTGCCCGGATCTTCACATGGGGTCGTGCCTGTGCGTCTTCACACCATGCACCATGTGCATGTCTGTTTCCGTGTTCAAATGTCCCCCTTGTAAAGGACACCAGTCAGATTAGATTAGACCCACACAATGACTTTATTTTAATCTGTAAACACTTTTTTAAGTTTATTTATTTATTTTGAGAGAGACAGAGACAGGGTGAGCAGGGGAGGGGGAGAGAGAGAGAGAGAGAGAGAGAGAGAGAGAACCCCAGCAGGCTCTGCACTGTCAGCACAGAGCCCGATGCAGGTCTTGAACCCATCAAACCATGAGATCATGACCTGTGCTGAAACTGAGAGCTGGATGCTAAACTGACTTGAGCCACCCAGGTGCCCCGAGTTCTTTTTAATTTGATGGTCTGTAAAAACTCCATCTCCAAATAAGACGATATTTGGGGTTCAACTTCAACATAATCGGGGATGGGGGGGGTTACACAATTCAGCCGTAACACCGCCCACCAACCCAGGATGGACACAACGGGGCCAAGGGCGGAGAGTGTGGGGCTGAGCCCCTGGACAAAGTGTCCCCAGGTAGGTGGCCACTTGCTTTGGGCCGGAACATTCTCTGCTCCGGGGGAAGGGGGAATAGATAGCTCAATTTTAAGTTTTGTTTTATTGAAATCCGCCGCTCTGTGGCTTCCTGTTCTTGCCCCGCCTTTCGATTTTCAGATGCGGATGCGGTCGCGGCACAGATACTGTCCCTCTTGCCGTTGAAGTTCTTTCCAATCATCGTCATCGGGATCATTGCACTGATATTAGCACTGGCCATTGGTCTGGGCAGTGAGTACGATTCATTATTTAGTAGGCTCTCAAATGCCTATTCAGGCATTTAAACTTTCGTGAGCCCCCCCATTCCCCCTGCCCCCAGCTCATGCCACTCAGCCTTAATTACTGGAGGCAAACGTCTTTGGGGTTTGCTGACTTTGAGTTTTATTTGCCTGCACGAGTGTCAAGCCAGCCTGGGGCCCAGGAGGGGCTGCTGGCCACACTCGGGGCTTTGTCACCAAGGAACCTGCCCAGTTGGAAGTGTCCCAAAGCACCTGATGAAATAGAATCCTGCGGGCAGGAGGGGGTGCGTGGCCGGGAGGAGAAGACAAGGAGGCCATTCAGGCCGGGCCGGGCATACCTGCTATTTTTAAAAGAAGGTTCATGTGGCTTTTGAGAAAGCGAGTCATTTGGATGGGCTCTGATAGGGAACAGTATCTCATTTCCTCTTTCAAATGACCGGCCCACCTGCTCGGCTGTGTGGTCCATGGTCCCTTCTCTTCTTGCCCGGAGTCGGAGACAACAGGTGATAGATTGGGGGCTGCGTGGAGCTCCTTGCTCAGCAGGCTCAGCCGGTCGGCCCACAGCCAGGCCCTTTCTCTCTTGACCTTGAACCCCCGAATTGTGGCTCCAGGCCACATAGTGAGACAGCGGCCCCACCCTGTGGAATTTGGCACAGAAACCGGGCTGAGGGAAACAGGCTGCAATTTCAGTGCAGGTTTCATTATTGATGGTTTCATTATTGATGGCTCAAGGCCACGTGGCCAGTGGATGGTTGTTAGTGTTGAGCACCGAAGAAGCCCTTCCTTGCCACACCTGTCTTCTCCTTTCCTCAGTCCACTTCGATTGTTCCGGAAAGTACAGGTGTCGCTCGTCTTTCAAGTGTATTGAACTGACAGCTCGATGTGACGGGGTCTCGGACTGCAGGGATGGGGAGGACGAGTACCGCTGTGGTAAGGCCGCGCTCTTCCCCGCCGAAGCACCACCCAGCCTTGACCTTCCCCATCCGTGAAGTGGGTCCAGGTCCACACCACTGTCAGGTCTCAGCCTTAGCTGGGATCCGGCTGGCACTCATCCCCAGGGGTGGCCGGGTTGGGACAAGGCAGGGGCTGTCAGCCGGGGCCGAGACTCGCCTGGGGAGGCCACAGGAGCAGTCAGAAGAGAGCTGGGGGTCCGGGCCCGCCCGCCAGGGGGGCCGTGCCCCCGGCGGGGAGGGGCGGGCCAGAGGCAGCGGAGGAGGGACCTGGGCGGGCGGCACAGGGGCCTCCGCCCGCGGGCTCAGGCGTCCGGGCCGCTAAGGGACCGCTCTGCCCGCGCCGTCCAGTCCGCGTGAGCGGCCGGAACGCGGTGCTGCAGGTCTTCACGGCTGCCGCCTGGAGGACCGTGTGCTCTGACGACTGGAGGGGTCACCACGCTAACGTCGCCTGTGCCCAGCTGGGGTTTCCAAGGTAACGTGAAGAGCATCGCCAGCTGCCGGGTAAAGCGTTGGATGGCGGGGACGGGGGAGGGAGGAAGCTCCCTTCGGGCGGGGGGCTCGTCGGGGTGCGTCCCCACGGCAGCCGTCGGTGCTGGACGGCGTCCTCACGTCACAGGTGCGCGCACCGAGGCCCCGCACGCTCCGTGCCGTGATCACCGCACACCGCACACAGGCGCGCACACAAGCGCACATGCACGCACACCCACGTACATGCACACGCATGCGCTCACACAAACACACATTCACATGCACACACGCACACCATTCACATGCACACACATGCCACGCACACATACATACATGTGCACACACACATACGCATACATACACACACCTCACACAGGCACACACCCCTCCCCACACACATGCACACACACCACACGCACGCACATACACACACTACACACCCATATGCACACACATACACACATTCACATGCACACACATGCACACATACATACACTGCACACAGGCATACACACTCCACACCACGTGCACACACATCACACACATACACACGCACACACATGCACACACACAGGCATGTGTGCACACACATACACACCTCACACAGGCACACACCCCTCCCCACTCACATACACACTACACACATGCACACACATACACACATACATACACTGCACACAGGCATACACACTCCACACCACGTGCACACACATCACACACACACACGCACACACATGCACACACACATGCATGCGTGCACACACATACACATACCTCACACAGGCACACACCCCTCCCCACTTACATACACACCACACACATGCACACACATACACACATACATACACTGCACACAGGCATACACACTCCACACCACGTGCACACACATCACACACATACACATGCACACACATGCACATACATACCACACATGTGCACACACACCACATACATATACACATACATACACATGCACACAGGCACACACACGCACACAATTCACATGCACACACACGCACACATACATACATGCACACACACACATACGCATACATACACATACCTCACACAGGCACACACCCCTCCCCACACACATGCACACACATACGCACACTACACACCCATATGCACACACACACACACATACACTGCACACTCCACACACGTGCACACACATCACACACACACACACGCACACACATGCACACACACATACACACACACACACCTCACACAGGCACACACTCCTCCCCACACACATGCACACACACCACACACAGCATACACGTACACTCAGCACACACCCCACATACACATACATACACACATGCACGCTCACAGCACATGCACATACACCACACATTCCACACACCACACACCAACATGCACACGCACCATATCACACATACACCACATCAGGCACATCACACACACACGAAGTCACATACGCTCACATATACTCACACAGCACACTACAGCACACACATGTATACACTCAGACAACACGCAGCCTCATGCACAGACACACGTATACACTCACACACGCACATGCACACACACACACCGCTGCCCCCACCATCAGTGCAAAGGGCTGAAAGCCTCCACCAGCATTTCTGTTCCCCTCCACCGGCATTTCTGTTCCCTACGGAGTCCCTTTCTTGGACTCACGGAGGGGGGGGGCATCCCTTCCCGGCTCCCCTGCTTCCCCCTCCTGGAGCGCCACCCCTTGCCCTGAACCGTACAGCCTCCCTCTGCTGTGCAGAAGGACCCAGAGACCCCTTCTCTTGAACCCCTGTCCGCCCGGCCAGGGCGAGAGAGTCCTGCCCACCCCAGCATGCGCCCCTCAGGGGACGTGCGGCCAAGGCCACGTTCCCCGGCTACCCCTCAACGTGGCCCGTTCCCTTCACTGCGAACCCGTCCTTCCCTCCCTATCTGGTGCTTCAATTCCAAGATGTACCTCTGTTCCCTTTCTGTTTTCTCTCCCTACTTCCCTCCGAAATCCCTTCTTTGCCCTTCTCTGCTCGGCTGTGTCCCGTGTCAGCTGTCTGTGATGACAGAAGTAGGGGGGGCTGTTGAGCCGGATCACCTGGGTTTGAACCCCCGTGTCCTCCGCCCAGTTCCCTGAGTCGGGCCTCGAAAATCTGGAGAACAGTAGCGGCCGCTCTCAAAGGGTCGTGTGACACTCCAGCGGCCTCGGAGCGCGTAGGAGCGAGCCTGGCTCCCAGCGAGGTCCTGGGGCGGTGGGGGGGGGATGTGGCTGCAGCCTGCTGGCTCCCACCTCCTGCAGGCTGCGCAGTTTATGGGGTTCCCCCGGGGCCCGCTTGGGTCTCCCGCCCTGCCGTGGCCAGCCCGCCCTCATCAGGCTCTTGTCTCATCTCGGAGTCCGGTGCCCAGCGCCTGCCCTGGTAGTGGTCGTGCGAACCCCAGGCAGGGCTGGCAGGGGCGTTGCCCTCAACACCCACGCCCCACGGAACTCCGTATTGCACACATCCTGCCGCCCCCCGCGGCACGTCCGCGACCGGACGCACCCCTGTCTGACACCCTGGCGTGTCAGGGAGTGAAGCGAGCCAGCGCCCAGCCACGAGAAAGGGGAGCCTGCGTTCGTTCGCTGCCCTCACCCCACAACTTGATTTTTTAAAACCATGCCTTCTTCACCGCTGCCCCCCAGAAGACCCGTTTCCTGACACGTGAAACATTTGCTTGCTCCTGGGGCCCCGTGAGCCTTTTCCTTTCGTGTTCGTCTGTCTCCGGGGGGGACCCACGCCGGCTCGGGCTTTCGTCCCCCCCAACCTTTTGCTTTTGGGTGCTCGGCACCCCTGCTCCGGGGCCCACCTGCAAAGACTCTGCTGAGTTCTGCGTGCCGCTCTCTCTCGGGCTTGCTTCAGGCCATGCCAAGGGCAGGTCAGGGGCTGCATCTAGGGGCCACCTGGCTACATGAGGACGTGGTCCTCCGTGCCATGTGCCTGGAGCCTGCGGGGGGCGCGGGGGCCGTGGGGTGGGGGCCAGAAGCGTGCACAGTCCCAGACTCTGGAAGGTCTCCCCTTCCAGCCAGCAAAGGAAGCTGTTGATGGTTTGTGATGCTGGGGGGTGCTGGGGGGAAATGACACGGCCCAGCGTGAGACGTGTGGCATTCTGACCGGAGCGCTGGATTTGAAGCCGAGAGAATTCACGCGTAGGGTCTGCATTCCCGATGTGCTTACAGCTACGTGAGTTCAGACGCCCTCAGGGTGGACTTAGTGGAAGAGCGGCTGCAGGGGGACTTCGCTTCCATCAATCACCTGCTGCCGGATGACAAAGTGACGGCTCTCCACCACTCGGTGTACGTGAGGTAGGCGGCCAGGAGGCGCTGCTGTCTGCACGGGGTCGAGTCGCCTGCTGGCTTCGTCCAGCTGCGCGGCCCCACGAGGACCCAAGGAACGGGCAAGCGTTTCTCCGGATGCGAGGTGGGGGCTTGGCCACCGCGGCTAGACTGGGTGGACGCACGGGCTGGGGTGGAATACCCACCCGGAACCGGGCGAAGATGGCCCGGCAGGGGGAGGGCTACGGGGCCCTCTCTTCATAGGCGCCGGGTGTGCGTGCGGGACAGGACGGAGGGACAAGGAAACTAGAAAGAAAGAGAGTAAGACCCAGACGCATGTCATTTGTCTGTAAAGTACTTAACGCTCCCCGTTTCTATTCTGTGTTTCCCCCAGCACTTCGTGGGGGAAGGTAAAATGAAATGCCCTTAAATGACAGGTACCCACGGCCCAGCGCGTCCCCGCCTGGTCCCCTGCCCCCACGGTCAGGCATCTCTATACGCTCTTCCGGGCACGTCGGACCCAATCCCAGGAGCGTGTTCTGTGCTCTGGGAAACACCGGCTGGTCAGCCTGTCATTGCATAATTCACAGTCCCCTCCCCCCCGGGGCCCACGTGCGATTCGTGGGGACAGCGCATCCCTTGTGTCCTAAAACCTCAGTCTGGTGACTCTCCCTTTTTCTTGCATGGTTGCATGAGCCAACTAGGGCTCGAAAGGCAGGGAAGGTCACGAAGGGACGCGGCTGGAGGTGTCCCGGCTCCCAGCCATGCCAGGGCGAGCCCGTGTCATTCCTGCAGCAATCACGGCTGTGTTCTGGGGAGGAGGGGGATCCAGGCTGCAAGGACTCTGTGCCAGGAGAGGCTGCCACACGGTCCAAAGGGCCCTTGGTGTCCTCCCGGGGCCGGCGAAGAACACTGGGGTAAAAACCACCTGCACGTGACCCCAGTGCGCGTTTGTATAATACGGGTCCTCGGTATCTCCTGTCACCAGCTACACGAAGCTTAGAAATGCCCCGTGCCCTGTCACATGCACAATCCTTCACGGTAGCCGAGTGTTTTGGGGTGAATGTGTGACCTCACACTCGTGTCGTAGACTAACATTGCAGTCTGTATTCCAGAGCAGGGGAATAGAATTCCTTTTTCTTTTACCCCAAGATTAAGTCTACAGAAGCGCCTGTTTCACAGGCCTCTGGGTATTCACCGTAAACCTACTCTTTTCCTCCTCAGGGAGGAATGTGCCTCGGGTCACGTGGTTGCCTTGAAGTGCATGGGTAAGAGTTCTCCAACCACAGAGGTCGCTCACAGACTCCTGTCCCCCCTGCCCTGCTCCGGCTGCCCGGGGTCCCCTCTCCTAGGTGCCAGGTGGGAACACTTGGGCCCCACCTGACAGGAGGAGGAGGCCAGTGCTGGCCCCTGTCACCCGATGGGGGGCGGGGTGGTAGACAGCCCAGAGCATCTTCTCAGCAGCGGACAGACCATGGTCCACGAGGCCCTGTCTCTCCGTGGTGGCTCCAGGAGCCTGACTGACTAACCGCCGCTTTCTCCTCCCCACCCCCTTCCCGCCTCAAGGAAAAGCCTGCACTGGCCGTTCAGTGCCTCAGGCTCCTTGCTTCTGGCCCCGGGGAGGGTTCACCCTGCGGGGTGGGGTCTGGAGAAGTCAGGCCCGTGCACGCTGCCCCGCATTACTGAGGGGAGCCCTGCAGAAGCCGGGCTCCCGTGCCCCCCCGGTGAGCCGTGGTCATACCGGGGTCACGGGCGTCACGGGGAGGGGTTCTTCCCACTGCACCCCCACATCTCCGGGATCTGCTCCCTCCTCTCCCCTCCCAGCTCTCTTTCTCAGCTGTGAGCTCTGTGAGGGCACAGGATGCCAGGGAGGGGGGGGGTTCTGTGGCTGTGACACAGTCTCCCCAGAAAGTTCCGTGGGATCCACCCTGAACCCTGTTCTGTCTCTGCAGCCTGCGGTCTGAGAATGGGCTACAGCTCGCGCATCGTGGGTGGAAACGTGTCCTCGCTCGCGCAGTGGCCGTGGCAGGCCAGCCTCCAGTTCCAGGGCTACCACTTGTGTGGGGGCTCTGTCATCACGCCCGTGTGGGTGGTCACCGCTGCCCACTGCGTCCACGAGTGAGTGTGCCCCTGGCCTCCCGGGTGTGGGCCTCATTGCCCACAGATCTCCGTCTAGACGGGGTAGATTTCAGGGCTCAGCAGCAGGTCCGGAAAAAGCAGGCAAACAGACCAGATAGTCACAAAGTAACGTCCAGCCGAGGGACCCACCCCCCCCCACCCCCCCCACCGTGGACCCACCACCATTGTCGCCGCTGGCTGTGACTGGAGACTCTGAGCTCATTCTGAGGATTTCAGGCCTGCAGCTCTTACAGAGAAGGTAGAAGGCGTCAGAAGGAAGCTCTGGTGCAGGAAGAAACCCGCCAGCCTCCCTGTGGCACTTACAGTGACATGTGGCGGCCAAGAGGGCGGGAGGCAGGGCAGGCTGGCAGGGGGATTAGCTCGGGGGAAAAGCCACAGAGAGAGCCCCCAAACACTGGTTAATTCTCCGATGGCTTGTTTTGTTTTGTTTGTTTTGTGCCTCACTCTGTTTTGGTTGCTGACGGAGAATGGGCCCTGACAGACCCCTCACAGCCTCAAAGGTCCAGAAGTCCCAGAGGCGCGGGCACCGAGGCCTGCCTCGGAAACTCCTGGGGCACACTTGCACTTGTGCGGGGCACGGGGGCGTGGTCAGAGGCCAAGCACGAGCTCGGGAGGTGCAGGGGGAGCCTCTGTCTCGGCCGCCCGCCTGGCACAGGGTCTCCGGACGTTTGAGGTCGGTGGGTTAGAGTATTTGGGGGTTTCTCGCTCCCCCTCTCTGACTTCTCATTGCAGCCTGTACATCCCCAAGTCGTGGACCATCCAGGTGGGCCTGGTTTCCCTGCTCGACAGTCCGGCCCCTTCCCACCTGGTGGAAAAGATCATCTACCATAGCAAGTACAAGCCCAAGAGGCTGGGCAATGACATTGCCCTCATGAAGCTGGCCGGGCCGCTCACCTTCAACGGTACGTCCGGGTCTCTCTGTTTTTCTGTTCCTCTTGTGCGCCCCAAGATTGTCTGTGATCGTCCGTTGAAGCATTCGTATGGCAGCCGCTTTGAAATCTTGCAGGATAATCCCGCTGGTTGGTTGGTTCATTTTGCTGCTGGCCTCAGTTTATTATCTTTTCTCACTGGAGTTGTGACTTTCCCGGTTCTTGGTACAATGAGTCACCTTCAGTAGCATCCCGGACGCTGGGCTGTTGCGTTAGGAGACGCTGGGTCCCTAGCCATCTTCGGGTTTAGCAGGTGGTGACCCTGTTGAGGCTCACTGTGCGTGACGTTCCTATTTGTGGGCTGTGCTTCGGATGGTGTTGGATTTTAGAGACTATACGGCTCTACTTGGGTCAGCTCGGTTTGTCTGGTTCCGCTGGGGCTCCCGCTGGTGCCACTTTTCTTCCTGCTGGTGGTACCTGGGGATGAAAGGGACTTCCCCAGGCCAGGCCACCTGGTGCCTCCAGGTGGCGGAAGGGGGTCTCTGGCCCGTGGGGACAAAGAGCTGTTCCCTGTCCTGGAGCTGCTTGTGGTGAGGTCCCCTGCTGGGGCCACTCCTCTGCCCGGTGTGGTCAGTCGTGGACTTCCCAGGTCAGCCCGCGGTTGTAGCGTGATCGTCCCGGCCGCCGTCTCTTAACTAGCCGAAAGATACTGGCACCTGCAGCTCCCAGAGGGACTCAGAAACATTCTCTCCCACCCAGAGGCTGAGCTCAGCAGGCCACGTTTCCCCACGGGGGACAGCAAGTCCTGACCCCCGGAAGTTACCAGAATACCAGAAGAGCCACCCAGGATAGAACTCTCAAACACTTTGCAGGGGCAGAGGAAGGATTAGGAGCCCACTGCTAAGTCAATCAAAGCCCCCTTCTCCCTCCCCGGCAGCTTGGGGCGCGGGCGGAGGTACAGTCAACGGGGCCCCCTTATGCAGCGGGATCCCGGCACAAGGTCAGTGGCAGGTTTGACCTGGAAGAATCAGCAGCGTGTTCACAAGCCCAACTCGGGGCTCGAACTCATGAACCGTGGGATCACGACCTGAGCCCCAGTCAGGAGTCAGACGTCCAACTGACAGAGCCTCCCCCCCACCCCCCCCCCGCCGGCACCCCCGCACCTGTACCTTGATAAAAGTTAACGAGCGCCCTTATTATTTCTCTGCCTTCCCATCACCGTCCCGTGCAGAAAAACTCAGAGCGTGTCAGAATGTATCCACCTGACGGCCTCATGCAGCCATGACCCTGCCTCTGGCGGAGGGCTTATGTGACACGGCCGGCAGGGACAGGCAAGCTTCTTGCCTCCAGATGTGTCGGGAGGGACAGGAATACTCATGGAGGGATGTTTCCTAAGGCGACGTACCCATGGTCCAGACCAGGAGCGGGCAAGCCGGGGCCCCGGGACCGAATCCGACCCTTTGCCTGTTTTTTGCAAACGGAGTTTCCGTGGAACACGACCAGGTGCATTTGTGGCTGCTTTCACGCCCCTGTGGCAGATAGGAGCAGTTATGACAGAGACCACGGGGCCACAAAGCCTCAGGTATTTACTGTGTGGCCCTTCACAGAAAATATGCCAGCCCCTGGTCCAGACTCACTCACGGTGCCACGGTTTAGGGGTGTTTAAAGGTTTACGGCTCTGGCCGGGGGGAAGTCCCTGCTCTGAGCCGGTAGCTTTCAACACGACCCAGGGCTTGACCTTCCTTTGGGAGCCGGTTTGAGCCCCTCGGAGAGGCAGACGCCCGAGAGATTGTTTTCTTGGACTAGTGTTTCAGTCAAGTTCAAGGCTGTTGTTTCTGCTTCAGTCGAGTTCAAGGTTGTTGTTTCCCCTTGGAACAGAGATGATCCAGCCAGTCTGTCTGCCCAACTCCGAGGAACAGTTCCCTGATGGAAAAATGTGCTGGACGTCAGGATGGGGGGCCACAGAGGACGGAGGTCAGTCATCTGAACTCGAGATTCTAAGTCCAGGGAGCCCAGAGCCACGAGGCTGGGGTGGACGCCCACGGCCACACGCTCCTCCCGTGTCCCAGCGCAGTGTCTCCCCCCCCCCCCCGCCCCCAGCACAGCGCCCCCGGAGGCTCACACGTCCTGGGCAGGGGGTGAGGGGTCGACCACTGGATACACCATCTCCGCAGAGCACTTGTGGGTCAGAGTCATGGTTCCGTTTGTCTCGGGATGTGAAATTGCAGACTTTGTCAGGAGAGGAACAAATCGGAAAGGGGAACCGTGGCCACCCCTTGTCAGGGAGACCTTTACCGAATGACCAGGGAGGTCTCCTTCCTCCTCCTCCCCACCCTGCTAACTGAGCACACAAGGACCCCCTAGAGGACCCCTCCCGAGGTCTGTTCAGAAGACAGATGTTCGTAACTGGTGAGGACTTTGGAGGATGTGTTATTTCATTAAAGCAGACAAATGGAACCCTAACACTCTAACCCTAACAGAAGTAGTCATCTTAATAAGAGCCGTGCACGCAGTCGGAACCCGCCCCATCCGTCCTCGGGGGGCACGCGTGTGCTCGACACCCGTGGAG
The DNA here is from genome assembly GCF_028018385.1 of Neofelis nebulosa. NCBI lineage: Eukaryota > Metazoa > Chordata > Mammalia > Carnivora > Felidae > Neofelis > Neofelis nebulosa. Next base: position 155,945,305 of record NC_080786.1, on the reverse strand, counting down.
TTTTTCCGCCAATTGCTTTCTCTCTGGTAGGAAGAGCGTGGGTTTCTTGGGACTGTTGCAGCAAAGGTCCATAAGCAGGGGATCTTTAACAGCAGAGGCTCATTGTCTCTCGGCTCTGGAGCCGAAAGTCTGAGATCAAAGTGTCCCAGGGCCGGTTCCTTCCGGAGGATCTGGGGGTGAAGAACCTGTCCCCAGCCCCTCCTCCGGCTTCCGATGACTCCAGCCATCCTTGGCTTCCCATGACTTGTAGACACATCCCTCCAGTCTCTGTCCCAGCCTCACGTGCCCCCCTACCCTGTGTCTCAGATCTCTCCCCTTTCTCTATAAGTCTTTGGCTTAAAGCCCCCCCCCCCCCTTAAATCCAGGGCGATCTCATTTTGAGATTCTTACCTTAACTACATCAGCAAAGACCCTACTCCAAATAAGGGCACCTTCTAGGGTTGCGGGTGAGCGTGTTTTTTGGGGGGTGGGTGCAGCTCACCCCAACACAGGAAGTTCAGGATTTCCCTCTCGAGGCTTTTTAGTTGAGTCCGCTCCCTCCCGAATGTCCAAGGCACCCCGGGGCGTACCCAGATCTTCCGCGTGCAGGGTCCCACCCGTGTGGCTGGCTGCTTCCTCTCGCCCATACTAGAAGCTTCTTCCACACACACGCTGAGCTCCGTTTCACCACGTACCAGGTGCCGAGCCGGATGTCTCCGTGAGACACTGCCTGCTTCTCACAGCAGCCCCTCGGCGGGGAATTCTTTTTGTGGTCGTCTTGAGGGCCAGGGGACTGGGGCTGAGGGGGCGCCGAGCACCTTGCCTGGGCTCCCACGGCCAGGTGGCGGGAGGTCTGCCGCGTTCACGCTGCCCCCGCAGCCCTGTTCATGTCGTCCCTCATGACCTGACGTGGCAGATTATATTCTGACTTCGCTGGATCCTGTGGGGCGAGTAGGGAGAGGAACCGTTCTCAGTCCAACCTGCGGCCAGTGGTCCCCATACAAGCGGCTGTGTGGGTGGATCGGGGAAGCCCGTGCAGAAAACAGGGTATCATTCACACTCAGAGAAACTCAGCGTGTGGGTTGGAGGAGCACGCCCCCCACACCACCTGCTGATGTGTGCCAGAGACGTGGGAATAGAGGTGTGTGCCTTGTTTTAAGCCTATAAAGCGTAAGGATAACTGCTTTACAAACGGGTTAAGTTACAGGGTGTCGATGCCTTCGGGCCGGTGGTGGGGCTAATCCAGATGTATCATTTCCCTTTGCCGCAGCAGCAAGCCCACCCTTAGTGGCTTTAGACCCACGAAACGTGTTATCTGACAGTTCGAGAGGTCGGGGGTCCCAGATCCGTCTCCGTGGGCCGGAATCAGTGCGTCGGAAGGGCTGGTCCCTCCTGGGGGCTCTGAAGGAGAGTGCGTTTTCTGGCCTTTTCCAGGATCCGGGACCGCCTGCACTTTCTGGCTCGTGGCCCCTCCTCCACCCTCCCAGCCGCTGGCAGAGCCCCGTCCAGTGTCCCTCCTGTCTGACCTCTGCTCCACACCATCGTGTCTTCCTCTCTGACCCTTTTAAGGACACTCATGGTGACATTTGGAGGTCCCCCCAGGCCACCCAGGACCACGCCCCCATCTCAAGGCCCTTTTGCCATGGAGGGTGACACGGACACAGGCCCCCGGGGTGGGGACGCCGGCGTCTTTGGGAGGACACTTCTCTGCTGATCGCACCCGGGTTCTGCCCACAAACTGTGTGTGTGACCTTCGTGGGCCTCAGTTTCCCTTCTGCAGCCCAGACAGCTCTGAAGACTGAACGGGCTGGTGTGGGTCGAGTGCTCGGCCCGAGGGGGGCCCTGGGGAGGTCCAAGCCAGCTACTGCCGTCCCCCCTCCTCCTGATGCGCATCGACGGGGCCGCGGGGCCCGCGCACCAGGGAGCTCGCCACAGCCACGAGCCATCCGTCCACCTCCAGGAGCCGCCTCCTCTGCCCCCGGAGTGTGGTGGCCTGCCCCTCACCCGTCCCGGTGTGTGCCCTCTGAATTCTTGCTCTGCCACAGGCGATGCGTCCCCGGTCCTCAACCACGCAGCCGTGCCTTTACTCTCCAACAAGATCTGCAACCACAGAGATGTGTACGGAGGCATCGTCTCCCCCTCCATGCTCTGCGCCGGCTACCTGAAGGGCGGTGTGGACAGCTGCCAGGTGGGGGCCCTTGGTCACATTGTGACCAAGCTCTGGCACGGTGACCCGGCCTGTGGGACAGGCCACCGCCAGCACTTCCCCGTGACTGAAAAGCAAATATACAGGGCGTGGGGAAGAAGTTTGCTCAAGATATCCCTCCCTTTCCTGGCTGCCGGCCCAGTGTACCCACCGCTCCCACTCTGGCTGGGTGCTGGCAGCGGGAGGGGTCTCCAGGGCGCTCCTCACCCCAGCCCTGGCTCTCAGGGTTTGGGGGGGCGGGGGGAACCCTGGATCTGAGCCTCACCCGTGAGGTGAGACTCCATCACTGCCTGAGCCCAGCCCCCGCCAGGCAGACCCTCCCTCTGAGCTGCCTTGACATTCACGGTTCGGCGCGTCCAGAATCTGGCGGGGAGACAGAGGGGGGAGACCGTCCTCGGGGGACCCAGGACCCCAGTGCTGGGAGTGCCAACAACCCCTCTTGGAGGCTGGGGGAGTAACGTGGAACCGTCGTGGAACCGAGTTTGAGCTACAAAGGGGGGGATCGTGGTGCTGACACAAGGGACACGCACGGCAGTGCCTCTCTCCTTGCCACGTAGGGAGACAGTGGGGGACCGCTGGTGTGTCAGGAGAGGAGGGTGTGGAAGTTGGTGGGAGCGACAAGCTTTGGCATCGGCTGTGCCGACGTGAACAAGCCCGGCGTCTACACGCGCATCACCTCCTTCCTGGACTGGATCCACGAGCAGTTGGAGGTGGGTGCAGCTCACTCTGGCCCCGTCACTGGCCTCCAACATCCTCTTCTGCGGCCCCAGCGCTGCTGTGCGAGCCAGGGAGCGATCACTGGGTGGTCTGTTCAGCAAGCGGTGTTCCGTGGCCCCTGGCTGGTGGACAGGAGCATGGCTAGTCCCATAGGCAAGGCTCTGTGAGGGGTGGGGACACACAGGGCGGCCGAGGCAGACGGACAACTTGCTCCACCAAGTGGGGAAAGGGGGACGGGTGGCCGAGGATGAGCCCCTGGGGATGGGGATGAATCCCGTGGGCACGTGTGCGTGGAGTGGAGTGTGGACCAGGTGCAGACAGGAGGCGAGGGTGTGAATCTGCAGCCCCCCAGGGCCCAACTGAAGAGTTTGGACCTTGCGGAGAGCCAGGGATGGGCTGGAGAGTCTCTGACCTCGGGGCGGAGGTGGGGGCGTCCCCGGACAGCTTTGCGCTTTGGGGCAGCCTCCCTGGAGGAGGAGGGGAACAGGTCGGTGAGGCCGGCTCGGCAGGACCAGGGCGCGCAGGAGAAGGGAGCACCGCAGGCGGACAGGAGGGAGGAGCAGGAGGGAGGCGTCGGGGCCCGGCCACACGGGGGCGTCCGCACAGCCTTCTGCCTTGTGAGCGCTCAGCACGTATTTGCAGACTTGACCTCCAACTCTGAGCCGCACCACTCATGCCTTAGAATAGCTTCAAAGAACTTGAGATTTTCCTTTTGCTTTTAAAACGAAGGCCAAATTTACGTGACATAAAATTAACCATTTTCAAGTGGACAATCCAGTGGTATCTGGGCTCTTCAGTTTTGTAAAGCCTGCACCTTGATTGCAGGGTTGCAGGGTCGGGAATGCCTTCACTCCTTGAACTGAACCTCACGCGTGGTCACCATCCCTCCCCTCCCCTCCCCTCCCCTCCCCCAGTCTCTAGCGAGCAGTAATCTGCTTCCATCCCTAGATCAAAGACCTTTTAATTTTTTTTTAAAGTTTATTTATTTTTGACGGGGGCGGGGGGGGTGGAATGAGGGGCAGAGAGAGAGGGAGACCCAGAATCCCAAGCAGCTCCAGGCTCTGAGCTGTCAGCACAGAGCCCAACGCAGGGCTCAGACTCACGAACCGTGAGATCATGACCTGAGCTGAAGTTGGACGCTCAACTGACTGAGCCACCAGGCACCCCGATCAAAGACCTTTTAAAACGCTCCTTTCAATTTGAAACAACTGGCTAAGAAAAACATCAAAGACCTCATGTGCCTTGGACATTAATTTCCCCGCTCTGCCTCCAGGAATTTTTTTTTTTTTTTTTTACTGTTTATTTATTTTTGACAGAGAGAGAGAGAGAGAGAGCAGGGGAGAGGCAGAGAGAGAGGGAGAGAGAGGGAATCCCTAGCAGGCCCCACGCACAGCACAGAGCCCCACGCCGGGCTCGATCCATCGTGAGATCATGACCTGAGCCAAAACCAAGAGTCGGATGCTCGCCCGATGGAGCCCCCCCAGGCACCCCCCAGGGAAGTTTTGCTTTTCAAGGAGAAGCTGCATGAACTTGCCCCGTCCAGGCTGAGGCCTGCTGTGCATCCTCCACAGGGACGGATGCTCCCTACCCTCGGTGCCGGCTCATCGCGAGGCGATGCTGGGAGACAGGCCTTTCCTGGAAACGTCCACTGGCACTCGTCTTGTCAGCCGGCAGACCGGCCCGGTGCCCACTGCTGGGACATGTCACACTCTTAAGTGCAGAATCCAGCCCCCAACCATCAACCTCTTTGGAAGCAAGAGAAACGGATTTCTGCTTGCAAGAGTGGTCCCCTGGCCGCAGTGGCCTCGATGGCCAGTGACGGGACCCCAGGGTGCAGAGGGCCGTGTGGGTGTGGAGGGGTGGAGGGCGGGGAAGGGGCAGTCGCCCACAGAGCCACGGAGGTGCTCCCTCCACGCAGCTGCACTCGGGGACAGACGGTCCATGTGGCCGAGGTAGTAATCATGGAAGGTCAAGGTCGAAACGGGGGCAGGTCCAGGAAGTCCACTCCCCGTCTTCAAGCTGGGGAGGAGGGCTGGCTCCTGGGAGAACAAGATTCCCGAGTCTGGGAGCCTTCTCGCCAGGGTGCCAGGTGATGTCTTGCCCCGGTTCCCTCAGGGCCATCTTGGGTGGCAGGTCCTAGGACCATCCCCATATTACAGCGAGGGGACCTGGGTAAGGCCCTCGGAGCTAGTGACAGCAGAGTGGGACTCCAGTCCCCGCGCATGCTGCTGGGATCTTCACCGTAGGGGTACGTGGGACCCCCCCCCCCCCCCCGGCTGTTTGTGCACGTTGACGATCCCCAGGCCTCTTCTTCAGAGGCTCTGATCTGGTGATTTTGATGCACGGGGTCTTAAGGGAAAACATTTTGGGAAACACCGGTGCGGGCCACGTGGCTCCCTGGGGGGGCATTAAAAGGAGCTCCCAGGGGCGCCTGGGTGGCTCGGTCGGTTGAGCGTCCGACTTCGGCTCAGGTCATGATCTCACGGTCCGTGAGTTCGAGCCCCGCGTCGGGCTCTGTGCTGACGGCTCAGAGCCTGGAGCCTGCTTGGGATTCTGTGTCTCCCTCTCTCTCTGACCCTCCCCCGTTCATGCTCTGTCTCTCTCTGTCTCAAAAATAAATAAACGTTAAAAAATAATTTAAAAAAAAAAAAAAAAAGGAGCTCCCACCCTCCCTGGCCCCAGATGAGCAGATGTATGGATGGTGGATGGACGGCTCCCTTGAGGCCAGAGGCAACTCAGTCACCAGCTGCCTCGGGGCCACTGGGGGCCGGTATGTGACACGCCCTTTTGCAAGTGTCTTCAGGTGTCCTCGGGAGGGGGGAAGGTCCAGAAGAGGCTTCCTTTCCCAAGGCAAGTTTTCCAGAGGGTCTGCATCTTTGGTTGTTTCTTTGAACATGGCGCCCGGGCCTTCCGAGAGCCCACCCAGCACTGCCCACTGGCTCTTCTTCTCTTTTATCCACTATGTTCTGTGCTTGGGGTGTAACACGTAACTGTTCTGACTCAAAGCAGGACTGCCAGGGCTGGGGGAGTCACGGGAAACTAAGGAGAGGACTCAGTCTGAGACGGACGATGCGGGGGCGCGTGTGGGTAGGAGAGCTGTCCCATGCGCACCTGGGACCGCCTAGCAGGGGCCAACCTGTGCCCATTGATGCCGGGGACCCACCCACACTTCACTCGTGGCAAAATGCAGGCGCCTACTCCATCTCGGCGCTGGAGGCCGGCCTGACGGGCTAAAGAAGGTAACAGCTGTGTTTTCATTCCCAGAGGGACCTGAAAACCTGAAGAGAGGGGAACGGGCCGCCACCTTGAGTTCCCGCCTTGATGGAGACACCCCGTCCTTCCGCGGGTCCCCGGGTGGAAACTCGCGGCCTGAGCCAGCGCCTCGGGTACTCTTCCTTCTGGAGCCACCGTGGAGCCCCCAGAAGGAGCATCTTTCTGCCCCGGCACCTCCAGAACAGCTCCTAGCCCCTCTTCGAGCCACTGGGGTGTCAGGCTAAAATGGCCCTGAAGCTCCTTTGTGACGTGCCCTTCACTGAGCTCAGAAGCAGGAACGCCTTCGTGGTGCTACCTTGCCCCCCTCGTCCATTTGGTTTTCTCTGCCCTGGGGCATTCACCATGACTGACCAGGCAGATCTCACCACAGGCCACACCAGTGCCCAGTGGGGACATGCCAGCCCGGAGCCACAAGGAGGTGTTGTGATAAATGTCCCTGTCTGCACGTTTTTTATCCCTAGGCGCTGGAACCAAATCAGGTCTTTCTACTTCCAAGATCCCTTTTTGCCTGTGAGAACTTAACCCACAAGTGATTCGTTGTTAGGTTTCTTTCTAATCTCTCTTTGTAGTATTTGGTGCTTGGTGTAGTATTTGTCATTTACTTCCAAGGGACGTGTGCTCTCTTAACGCACCCATCAATCAGAGCTTGTCTGAATGAATACCGACCACTCGTGTCAATTGGAATCATAATTTTAACTGGGGAGCCTGGATCACTTTGATCTCCTCTAGATACGTTGTGGGTTTTCCATTCTTCCGGTGGAACAAGTTTCCCGGCAGATGAGCATTCTATCCAGAGACTCGGAAGCAGAGGGTGACGAGAGGTCACTGGAATAAGACAGGACCACCTAACCCCGTGTAGGGGGTGCCGAAGGCACAGCGGGCAGTCGGGCGTCATCAAGAGGCCGAAGGCTTCCCTGCGTCTCTGCCTGGTTACCCACACACCTTCTGTCACCCCCAGGCACACACATCACAGGAAGGGGTACTTGTAGGCAATTTCTGTCTGGAGGTACTTCATCACAGATGAAGGCGTCAGACGTGAATCTATTGCTTTGCCTTGAGGCATCGGTGGGAAAGATGGTGAGTTTCAGAGAGCAGGCAGGTGCCTGGGGAGGCAGAGGCTGCGGGGAGCCTCCCGGCACGTCCGAGACCCCGGGGGTGGGGGTGGGGGCTGCACAGGGAGAGAGGGAGAGCCCTGGCAGACTGACCGCTTAGCAATCCCATCTGTGCCCCACCAGCCCTGCCTCACTACACAGGTCTCCACGTGTCAGAAAGGGACAAGAGCGTTTTTATTTTAAGGGGTTTTGCCCAGGCCTCTCTGAAGGTTGAGGTACAGTAGCTCCTGCGTGGGGCGTCCGAGTTGTGAAGACAGGAGGGATGCTGTATGTGACCTCAGCTGGGAGCCCTTGACCGTGGGGCTGGCGCATTTGAATGGCTAGACATTGTGACTCCATCCTTCCTTAATTACTATCGAATTGTGTTGGGAAATATTTGCTGGCTCACAATCTTTCAGAAGGTCTTGAGTAATGCCAACGGCAGGCAATTAATCAGGGTGGACCATGTGCCTGGCACTGATCTACCCTACCGCATTTCCTGTGTGCTCTCTTTTATCGTTGCAACGACCCTACGAGACAGGAATTATCGTTAGTCCCGTTCCGTAGATAAGGAAACTGAGGTGTGAGAGGAGTGAGTTTCCCAAGCCCACGTGTGGGGCCAGTGGGGCCTTGGGGGTTTCCACTAGGCACATGGTACCAGCACGAATTAAAGCAACGAACTCACCGCAAAACCACGCTCGGAGGCATCGGGGTCTCAAGAGACTTTGCTCCACCGGCTTCAACCCATCCGCGACGTATAGGCCATTCAACGTCGTGGTCAACTGCTTCCTCCTCTAGAAATGTCTGGTCTCAGTGGAGGCCCCTGTTGGCTGCAGCCAGAGCTTCGTGGGTGGAGCTCTTTCCAGTTTTTTCCCTTTTTTCGGGGGATACGCCTTAGCATCTACGGCATGCCTGACGGCCAGGCCAGAGTGGGAGCCAGCAGAGAAAGTTCCGGCCGGAGCCTTGCTAACCCGCAGCCACAGAAACAGGCAGGAGAACGTGCCACGACTGAGGCGGGCTGCTCCTCCTGGTGGCTTGGACCCGAAGAAGCAAGTGCGGGGTGTGCGTGTCGGGGGCTAGTGAATGAGGGGGCCCGCGCCTGCGCCCACGTGTCCCGGACAGCGCCACGGGGACAGCTCCTTCTCTTGTAGGTTCTTTTGTGTTTGATACGGCTGGATTTTAACATTTTAAAACGTATCATAGAAGATCTACCAACATTACGGGACATTTGGAACAAGGGGTGTCATAAACCAGTTGATGACTTAAATGCCAAGTTGGCCACGAAAACCGTGAACGCCTGTGTCCCTCTTCTAACTGTGGGGGTGGGGGGGGGTTCCAGATGCTCGTAGAAGTCTGACTTCTCCACCTTGCACCTGGAGAATCTGCCCGCGGCAGCACAGAGAGTACGAGCCAGGGACGGGTGTGCAAACCTTCACCCCGTCACTGGCCCTGGAGGAAGTTCCAGGTACCGGCCTCCGCCTCCAAGGTCTGACTGGCTGCGAGATGCCCCGAAGGGCAACCGGGGGTTGGTGCGTGTGTGTGTGTGTGTGTGTGTGTGTGTGTGAGGACCACGCCCTCCAGGCGGGCAGATGCGGATTCCTGGTCAGGTCCCCAGCAGCCGGGAGGCACGGGGTCTCACCAGTGGCACAGAGACAGAGCCATGGCCGACAGGCACAGGGCGTCTGCTGCGTAATCTGAAACACGGGCTTCAGATAGATTACTTTCGACAACCTACCCGTTGGACCCCCTTCTCCCCACCAGAGGGAAAGCTTGCCGCCATGGTGATGGTTTCTGGCACGACGTTCCCTGCATCCGCACGGGTGGCCGGCTGAGCTGAGGGCGGAGAGCCGCGGCCGGCTGGACTGCTCCTGTGTCACTTCCAGAAGCGTCCCAGGTCACCTGTCCCTTCTGGGGTGCCTACGTGCTCTGAATTTCCCCCCAAATTTCTTACTTGCACCCTGGAAGCTCCCACCCTCCTGCTTTCCTTGGTCGGGTGGGGGCAGCGAGGGGGGCTGCAGACGAGCCGAGCTCCCCGGTCTCCCCGTGGTGCCCACGGCGGCCGATAGTGGTTGCCAACACAGTCCTGGAGGCACCGGAGGAAAAGGCAAGGAAGGGGAAGGGACAGAAGCCATCACTGCCCGAGGGTCCAGAGAGCTCACACCCAGAGGGCCTTCTTTTTTTTTTTTCTTTTAATCTTTTTAAGATTTATTTATTTTTGAGAGAGAGAGAGAGAGCTTGAGTGGGGGAGGGACAGAGAGAGAGGGAGACCCAGAAGCTGAACCAGGCTCTGAGCCGTCGGCCTAGAGCCCGCCGTGGGGCTCGAACTCACGAACCGCGAGATCACGACCTGAGCCGAAGTCAGACGCTTCACCGACAGAGCCCCCCCCCCCCCCTCCGGGCGCTCCCAGAGAGCCTTCTTCAAAGGAGACCTAGAAACTTCCCAGGCCTGGCCGCCAGGTGGGGCTCTGGGGAAGGCAGCCCACTCATGCCTCCTGGTCACTGGAAAATTCCAGAATCTTTTCCAGCCCCCAGCAGCTGCCTCCTGGCCTGACCCGAGTGACACATCTCACCTTCCTCCCGGCTTCGTCACCACAGCCACACCTGCCAGCCCCCACCATGACTCAGAGCCCGTAGGCGAGATCCCGGCGCCCGAGTCCTTTCCATCCCCCAAGGGAGTCGGGCCTGCGGCTGCACTCAGTGCCGGGGCTCCCCGGCCTCAGGCAAAGTCCCTCCGTGGGCCCCTGTAGGGGGGCTGGGAGGCCCCTTATCTTCCTGGCAGGGGGACTCGGTTGTCCACTCCCGCACCCTCTCACACCCCCAGGACGGGAGCCGTCGCCAATCACCCAGAGGGTGGTTGAGGAAAATAACCTTCAGAATGACTTTAAAACAAATTTGCTTATATTCAAGTTAGTTCACATGCAGCGTAGCCTTGGTTTCAGAGTAGAGCCCAGTGATTCATCTCTTACATAGGACACCCCCCACCCCCACCCAGTGCTCATCCCGACAAGCACCTCCTTCATGCCTGTCACCCATCTAGCCCGTCCCCCACCCACCTCCCCTCCAGCCACCCACAGTCTGTTCTCTGGGTTTCATTCAAAGCCACTTTTTTCAAGTTCTCTTTGGTTTCGGCGCCTGGGTGGCTCAGTCGGTTAAGTGTCCGACTTTGGCCTCAGGTCAGGATCTCACATTTCGTGGGGTCGAGCCCTGCATGGGGCTCTGTGCTGACAGCTCGGAGCCTGGAGCCTGCTTCGGAGTCTGTGTCCCCCTCTCTCTCTGCCTCTCCCCTGCTCATGCTCTGTCTCTCTCAAAGTAATAAACATTAAAAGAAATACATAAATCAAGTTTTCTTTGGTTTACGTGGTCATGAACGCTATGATTTCAGAATCATTCTTATTGGTCTGCTTTAATTGAAGTTTTTATTCAGATAATGATAGAATCACATGCCGTCATAGGAATAGTGCAGAGAGGGGTCTCCTATGAACTGCCCAGTTTTCCCCTAAGGAGAACGTTGCAAAACTACAGTCCAGCAGCACAAGCAGGTTATCGACAGTGTTAAGATCCCCTGATCTTATCCAGATTTCTTCCGTCTTTTCTTTTTTAAAAAATGTATTTAATTATTTTGAGAGACAGAGAGAGAGACAGTGGAGGGAGGAGGAGGAGGGGAGAGAGAGAGAGAGAGGGGAAGAGAGAGAGAGAATCCCAAGCAGGCTCTGTGCTGACAGTGCAGGGTCTCGAGCCCACGAACCACGAGATCATGACCTGAGCCGCAATCAAGAGTTGGACGCTCAACGGATTGGATTTCTCCAGTCTTATTTATACCCAGTATGTGTCTCTACGTGTCTCTGTGTATCTGTGTCTATATGTGTGTGTGGTGTGTGTGTGTTACTGTATGTATCTGCATGGTGTTGTTTGTAATTGTGCATATGTGTGCAGTGAGTGTGCATCTGCATATGGGGTGTGTGTGTGTAAACGTATACACGTTTGTGTACGTGGTGTGTGTGTGCATGCAGCTCTGTATACTGTGTAGGGCGCGTGGGGGTTCGTGTGTCCCCCACCGCAGGGACGATACTGAGCAGCTCCATGGCCACAAAGATCCCCCCCCATTTATTTATTTTTATTTTTTAAAGTTTGTTTTAATGTTTATTTATTTCTGAGACAGAGAGAGACAGAGCACGAGCGGGGGAGGGGCAGAGAGCGAGGGAGGCACAGAATGCGAAGCAGGTTCCAGGCTCTGAGCCGTCAGCACGGAGCCCGACGCGGGGCTCGAACCCACGAGCCGCGAGATCGTGACCTGAGCTGAAGTCGGTCGCTCAACGGACTGAGCCACCCGGGCGCCCCAAAGCTCCCCCCATTTAAACCACACTGAACCCCCTCACGAATCCTCCACGCTTGCCCTTGTTCTAAGCCCTGGCAAGCCCTGGTCTCCCTCCTGAAGAATGGCTCACGGCTCTCGCGTCGTGGAACCAAACGGCCTGCATCTCTCAGGTTGCTGGGTGAGACCGTGCGTGCACAGTGCGGGCTTTTAAGAAGCTGCACGCTCTCTCCCAGCGTGGCCCCGACGTTTTACATCCCCACCAGGAACGTGGGAGGGCTCCAGTTTTCCCAGCCCTTGTTGGCATCGGGTGCTGCGACAGCTTCTCATTTCAGCCATTCTGGTAGGTGAGTGGTGATATCTCACTACGGTTTTAATCTGTACTTCCCCAGGGGCTGATGAAAACTCAGGCTTTGATCTGAGAACCCTCCTCATTTCCCGTGTCAGTTGATGCGACAGAATTCCCTCTCAGCACTGCCTTAGCCGCGTCCCGCACGCTTTGATATGTCACGTATTCATTTTCATTCGGTTTATGCACTTCTAAATTCCTTTTGAAACTTCCTTGTTGACCTAAGGATTATTGAGTAGTGTGCGATTTAACTTCCACATGTTTAGAGATTTTCCTCTCTGCTGTCGATTTCTCATCTGATCCCATTACGGTCAGAGAACGTACCCTGTGTGATTTTTTTTTTTTCAAAGTTCTTTTAGATTTGTTGGGATTTGTCTCACGACCCAGTATGTGGTCTACCTTGGTGAGCGTACATGGACAAAACAGGGATGCATCTTGCTATTGTGGGGTTGTGTGTCCCGTAAATACCAACTGGTCCTGAGAGTGGGGTGTGGCTCTGATCCCCTCGTCTCTGCTGATTCCACGACCAGTACTGTCAGTGGCTGGGAGGGCATCTTGGGGTCCCCTATGATAACTGTGGGTAATATGGTTCCCTTTTCTCCTCTATCAGCTTTTGCTTCATCTGTTGGTGCTGTTTCATCGTAAAAACTAATACATTTTGAAGTCTTAAAATGCAAAATGACGGGGTTTTTTTAATGTTTATTTATTTTTGAGACACAGAGAGACAGAGCATGAATGGGGGAGGGGCAGAGAGAGAGAGAGAGACCCAGGATCCAAAGCAGGCTCCAGGCTCCGAGCCGGCAGCACAGAGCCGGACGCGGGGCTCGAACCCACGGACCGCGAGATCGTGACCTGAGCCGAAGTCGGACGCTCAACCGACTGAGCCACCCAGGCGCCCCTAAAACGCAAAATGATGTTTTAAAGCGACAGAAGTGTCATAAAATTTTCAAGAATGCACATACCACATGTTTTGTTTTGAGCCACTGTCACCTTCCTCTTCTCACCATCATCGGTACTGACTCTGGCCGGGGAGGCCAGGACCGTGGGTCTCAGAAACTGACTTTCCCCTTTGACATGTTTTTGAAATTTGTTTTCATTACCTCCTCATGTGGAAAGATGAAAAACAGGAAGGGCAGACTTTCAAGGCAAGTCTAAACTTTCCGTTGACACGCTTAGGAACCATGATGCCCCATGATGCCCCCTTTTAGAAGCAGGGATTTAAAAATAGAATGTCACTAGGGGTGCCTGGGTGGCTCGGTGGGTGAAGCATCCAACTCTTGATTTCAGCTCAGGTCGTGATCCTGGGGTCATTAGATCGAGTCCCCTTTTGCGCTCTGGGCTGAGTGTGGAGTCCGCTTAAGATTCTCTCTCCCTCTCTCTGTCCTTTGCCCCTCTCCCCCACTTGCACTGTCTGTCTCTCTCTAAAAAAAGAAACAAAAAAATAGAATGTCACAGAGGAGCTTGTGGATATGAAGCTATTCCCCGCCTCCTGTGTTCAGGGTACGTTTCACATGAGACCTCTGGGCTGAGTTTGGCCCCAAGCTCGATAACTCCACCTCCATTTTTCTTGCTATTGAAGAAAGTATCCAAGGATGTGGGGGAGAGAGGAAAATATGGGGAGAATCTTGGATGGCTTCTCATTTATATTTTAAAAATAAAGTCATTCCTGTCAACGTTGCTGGTCATACCATAGAGAGGGCTGCTGACCAACCCGCGCTGGCTCACCCTTTACGTGGTTGCGTCTGGGAGTGTGACTGGCACCTGACGTCGGCCGGCTTCCGGGGGCGTCCCAGTGGCCGCCATCGGAGCAGTGAGGCCGCCTTGTGGAGCACAAACGTCGCCCGAGGGCGGGCTCCAGCCTTCGCCACCTCGGCCTAACCACAGACTCAGGCGGTTTCTTCGTCTCACCCCTACCCCCCAGAGCCCTCCCCGATCACCCGCCTGGGCTAAATCTTAGGGTTGTCAGGAAGAGGAAACAGGATCCCGGCTGGGGGAGATTGTTTCTGCGGTTTGGTTTTGCATAAACTTCCAGTAACAACTGTAATGATAAAAGTCGTAAAACGTTTTCGGTTTTGTCTCCAGCAGGTGTGAGGTTTGCACAGAAGCTGGAACCCTGACAACTAGCTCAGAGGGATGCCAGCCTGTCATCAGGGCCGCTGTGCCCCGCAGGGACATGAGGACCAGGCGAGGACACAACCAACGAGCTAGGACTTGGTCTAAGAGTCACAATCCTTTATGCATCATAATCCAAGCATCACTGTGTGACCAGACCTGCCCGAGCTGTAGGACCCAGCCCTCGGTAACCACGTTTAGAAGAAGCAAATAACCAAGGGAAGATGAATAAAAGGTATAAACAGGAAGTAAAATTTTTTGGGGATCTTCAGACCAACCCCAGGGCCTTTGTCCAGTAAAAGAGTCTCCCTGTCCATCAGTTGAGATTAGAGGACGCTCTGGCCCCTTCTTTGTTCTGCCTTCATCTCTGGGATGTTTATTTATTTATTTTTTTAATTTTTTAAAACAATGTTTATTTGTTTTTGAGAGAGAGAGAGAGAGAGAGACAGAGCATGAGCAGGGAAGGGAGAATCCGAAGCAGGTTCTAGGCTCCGAGCTGTCAGCACAGAGCCCGACGTGGGGCTCGAACTCACGAACCGCGAGATCATGACTGAAGTTGGACTCTCAACCAGCTGAGCCACCCGGGCACCCCTATCTCTGGGACTTTTAAAATAGCATAGCACAATGGCCTCAGAACAGAACAGGGACCTGAACTGCCATCACCGGGAAGCTCCCAATAATAGTAATTCACGTGCGATGCCTCTTGTTCCTTGCTCAGCGGGAGAAGGGACTGTTCACCAACAGTGCAGGCCAGATGGAAAATCCCCACGTGTGAAATAGAAAACCGACCCGCACGCCTATGTCTGGGGTCGACACAGTTGAAGCTGACCAAAGGGCCGTATCACAGGGCTCCGTTGGGGGCTGGTCGGGGGAATATAGTGGATCCCGGGGACCAGCCAGCACTCTGGTCAGAGAGGTGGAGCACTGAGCCCAAAGAGGCAGATTCCAGCCTGCAGGAAGGAGGAAGGGGTGCCGTCAGCACCACATGAGGGGCGGGCCGGGCTCCTCACCACAGGGACGGGGTTGCCAATGGATGGGGGGATGTTCAGAGGCCACACTTCCCCCATATTCCCCGGCACCGGGCAGAGGAACCAGCGGATGAATTCCAGATTCACCTGCTGGGAGGAGTCGGGCTTTGCTCAGCCTTGGCTGGTGCTGAGCCGTGTGGGGGAGGTTCAGCTTGGCACAGCCCGGATGCTGGGGGCGCTGGCTTGCTGGTGACAGACTTGGCATTGGCTCCCTTGTCGCTCGCTGCTAGTTTTAAATGCCTAGGAGGGCATGGTTGGGGCCCAATATTGGCTTTTGGAGACTTAATCCACGGAAGGGGGCGCTGAGCCCTGATGTTTCGTCTCGGAGCGCGCAGGGTGGTGACAGGGGGAGCGGGGCCACGTCAGGGAGTGCCAGTTGCGCAAAATTGTCAAATTTTGGTTCTTAAACCAGAAGACGGCGGTTGGGTGAATGGACGCCTCCGTCCAGGGCGAGTGGAAATGAACATAGCCTGGGTGGAAGTCGGCGTGCGGTGCTGTGTATCCGGAGCCTTAGGAAGAACACGCTCCCAGGCCCAGTAAATGTACTTTGGGGGCTGCCCCAAGGAAACCGTCCTAAGCACAGAAAAAATCATCTCGCATGAAGACGTTCGTGAAAGAAATCCGAGTAATCGTGAAGAATCGTAAACAACCCTGAATTGACCCATGATGTAAAAATCATCACCGAAGTGTGGCTATGGCGGGTCTGAGGAAGCCTCATGGAAACGTCAGCAGCTTACCGTATGGAATTCGCAGTAACGTGGAGAATGTTCTGGTCACACCAAAAAGAACACGGCAAAGAGGGTGAAGAACAACTCAGTCGGGAAAAGAAGGAGAAACAGCAGGGGGCAAGATGGCAAGTCACATCGGGATTCTGCTTTTCCTTGTCATTGAACTGTTTCTGTAACGAGCGTAACCAACTTTATACTCGAAAATACTGTGTTCGTATGAGTCGCATGTAAAGATTTCACTCTCCTCCAAAAGGAAGGGGAGTGTTGCCCTGACCCCGCAGTCGGTGAGCCAGTCAAGCGAGGGGTATTGGACCAAGCAGGCCTCCCCGTGGGCCACACCCCGATGTGTTTGCCCCAAGACCTGCTTCCTGGCACCTTCCCTGAAGTCAAACACAGATCTGGGGCCAGCCTGCAGCGTCTGTTATCTTGGAGATTTCAGCAACCTCACTGAGGGAAGCCACCCTTTCCTGTCCCTCAAGTCCTTGTCTCATCCAGAAACCCCAAGGCCATGCAGGGCAGGCCAGGGAGATGCAGACTTGGCCGTGAAGGGAACAGAAATGGTGAACACGGGGAGCCTCTACGCTCTCTCCTCCCTGACACGGCCCCGCCCCAGCCACCACCACCCTGCTTGCTGGGAGACGAAATGTCAGGGCTCAACACCCCCTTCCGTGGATCAAGGCTCCAAACACCAAGATTCAGCCCCGACGGTGGCCTCCTCGGAATTCAACTGTTACAGTCATTTTATTTTATTGTTTAATTGATTCATTTATTTCTAAAGTTTATTTACTTATTTTGAGAGAGAGAGCACAAGAGTCAGCAGGGAAGGGCAGAGAGAGAGGGAGAGAGAATCCCAAGCAGCCTCCACACTCAGCATGGAGCCCGATGTGGGGCTCGATCCCATGAACCGTGAGATAATGACCTGAGCCGAAACCAAGAGTTGGACGCTCAACTGACTGAGCCGCCCGGAGCCCCTGTTACGGTCATTTTAAATTATTTCTTTGACTACTAATTATTGTTCTCACCTCTCCCGTAGTTTTTAGGCATTTACATATGGTCTTCTAAAGTTTTGTGTTCCTATTCTTTGCTTCTGTATCCAGGGGCACTCCAGGGTTTTAAATTCTGACGTGCATAAGACGCTTATGTCTCACAGTTCCTAAACCTTTGTTCATCCTGTGTACTATAAACTTCATAGTTTTAACATATTTTTTTTTTAATTTTTTTTAACGTTTATTTTTTTGAGACAGAAAGAGACAGAGCATGAACGGGGGAGGGTCAGAGAGAGAGGGAGACACAGAATCCGAAACATGCCCCAGGCTCCGAGCTGTCGGCACAGAGCAAGGGCACAGAACGAGCATCGTTCTCCCAGACCCCGCTGTGCAGAAGCACTATGTCCCTTGACGATTGGGACTGGTCCCTCCAGTCACACCTCCTTCTCTGTCTGCTGTTTTGGAGGCAGGAACAGCAGCCCTCACGGCCAATTCAGTGGACGCAGGAGTGTGTTTCTGATTGGAAGCCAGCCTGTCATGGGCCACAGCACTCCAGCCCACGAGGGCCGCGGTCATGGGCATCAGAAGCAACATTTCTTCCAGGAGTCCCGTCCTATAATCATCTGTTGCTTGGTGCCCAGACGTGGGCACTTCGGTTGAGAAGGAACCATATACTGCTCTGGTCTAAGGCATCAGCTGACATATGGGCCACCAGCTGCCCGCTGAGCACACGAGTCCACATTCTGTCGAGGTAACTGCTCCCGCGTGCTGGGCCACGTGGAAAGACGGGCGAATTACTTGCCCATCGTTATATTTCCTTGTCCTACGCTGCACTGTTCTGTATCCCACGCCGTGGACTGTGCATTCTGTTAATTCGCAAGTGTGGGCCGCCGGCAGCTGCAGGCTCAGAGGGAAGGCTCGTGCAGACCCGACCATACAGCATCCGCCTCGGCCGTGCCTACTTCTCAAGACATCCGGCCTCCCGGCCCTGAGGGTCGGGGCTCTCGCATCACAGCCCCGCCCGCTCCTGTGAGGCGTGTGCTGTTCTGACGTCCTCTCGAAACCGCAATCTTTACTGATAGCCTGGCCGACGAGCCAGAACAGAACATTCAAATGTAGTATATGTCACCTCCGAAATCCAAACAGGCCCACGTGCATTTGTTGGGGTGAGTGGTGCAAGTGCAGAGGTTTATCTCCCCCTTTAGAGAGAAGGCTTCCACTGCCCCACACTCCCAAACACCCCACTAACAGGCCGGGGACCCTGAACTTCTGCGGTTGCAATCTCTGACGCACGTGGGCTTTCCAAAGGCGTCCTCGGTCCTATGTTCCAAATCCAGCTGACGTAACCTCACGACACCAGTGTAATGGGCCAGCAGGACGTTTAGCACCATGTCCAAGGTCTCTCCAGAGTGTTCTGACAGAGCAGGAGAGCTGGCAGGAGCCTAAACCCGCCACACTGTAGGGGTGTATTGTGACCCGGGCCGGACGATAGCAAAATCCTGTGGACTAATTTGTCTAAAGGGAAGGGGGGAAGGGCAGACATTGTCCGGGTCAGTCGCTGCAGATCAGGGGCCGGGTGGCCGGGGGGTGGGGGTGGGGGGGGGTGCTCCAGGAAAGCTACCCCCTCTGGAGCCTCAGCTGCAGTTACATTTATGATACTGTAGGCACAGGGCTTAACAGAGGACGGTCTGGGGGCCAAACGTTGCCTGTGAACCTGCAAACTAAAAACAGTTTCTGTACTTTTTAAGGGTTGCAAAAATAAAGCAAAGAAGATGCACGACCGAGAGCAAAGTAGCCCAGAAAGCCTGGTGTACTTACTACTGGGTCTTTTGCAAAGAGGGCTGCCCGTCTCACTGGGCCTGGGGGGGTCCCCAAGGGACCCATAATGGGACAGACTCGGGCCAAGAGTCCATCTCGGGCCTGAAACCCACGGGATCCCTCTTTGGTGACCCACATGAGTTTGGGTTTCGGGGTTAGTGGTATTCAGAGCTCATATTTAATCACCATCAGAAACTCCAAATATTTTCCTTTCTCTGGTGCTCACTCACCCTGCTTGGATTAGTCTTCCAGAACTGCTGTAATAAAGTACCACAAACGGAACTTACAAGCGAAACTTATGGTCACACAGTCCGGAGGCTGGAGGTCCAAAATCAAGGTGGCCTCAGGGTTAGGTCCTTCTGAGAGTGAATCTATCTCAGGCCCCTCTCCCGGCTTCTGGAGCCTCAGGCATTCCTTGGCTTGTGTCTTTACATCATCCGCCCTCTGGGTATGTCTGTGTCTGAATGTCCCCTTTTATAAGGACACCGGGCATATCGGATTAGGGTCCACGCCAATGACCTCATCTTAACCTGGTCATCTGCAAAGATCTTATTTCCAAATAAGGTCCCATTCACAGGTACTGGAGGCTAGGACTTCCACATCTTTTGAGGGGACACAGGTGAACCCATAGCACTGGTGAGTGGCTCAGATCATTCTGGGGAAGGCTTGTGGAAGACCCATCATGGCACTTGTGGCCTCGATGCAAGGCCCTTCCTCAAAGGGACCTGGCCTCCATCCCATGGTGAAGGATGCTGGTGGTCCCTCTCCAAGGCGGTTCTGAGCACCTGAGTCACAGAGGCACATTCCGGGCGTTCCCAGTGTGGCTAAGAAGGGTGCCCGTGATAGGTGCACTCCAGCGCCCAAGCCTCCTTGAACCGGAGACCCCATCCTCCGCTGCGGCACCCGGTTTCCTGCACCTACTGTGCACGTGAAGCACCTGGGAACTTTCTAGAATGCAGATTTGACTTCATGACATCTGCGAGGGAACAGACCACCTTGAGCAGCGAGGCTGACATGTGTCGGGACCCTCAGCGTGTCCACTGCATGAGCCGTTGGCCACCACCAAGCCCACGGCTCCAGCCCGCCCAGATGGTGGCTTCTCACCCTGAGCGGGTATGATGATGTCAGTGCTCTGAGCACGGCCCCTTCATTCCCCAGGCTCTCACGCTGCCTGACTCTGCTCTCGACACCCCCAGGCTCCTGTCCAGGAAGGTGTGCAGCTTCCCCGGGGCCTTGGGTCGTGAGGGGTCTAACCCCGACGCACCTGGAGGCCACGTCAGGCGTGGAATGGTCCTGAGGACACTGGGGCCCTGTTCCTGGGCCGACACCTGGGTGAGCTGTGCTGTGGCCCACGCTCTGCGGAGGTTGCTGGGTAGGAGAGCTGTCCCCCTCACACAGGGGCCCAGGGGGTCACCTCTGCTGCTGGATGAGGCCCCGGCCCCCAGCACTCCTCTGTCATAAAACCCCGGTCCCCAGTGCCCCCCGGTCACGGCCCCCAGCCCCGCTCCCAGTCGCAGTGCCCTGACCCCCAGGACGCCACCCAGTCACTGCACCCGGGCCCCCAGCGAGGCCCCCAGTCACAGCGCCCTGGCTCCCAGCCCCCCCGCCCCGGTTTCAGCACTCCAGCCCCCAGCATGGCCCCTATGTCGCAGCACCCCAGCCCCCAGCGCAGCCCCCAGATCACAGCACCCCACCTGCCAGCCCACCACCCGGTCACAGTGCCCGGGCCCCCAGTGCACCCACGAACCCCCCACCCAGCCATTCCCAGGGAGCAGGGATCACCGCAGGGAACACAGGGAGAACAGCAGGACGCACACCCGTGAATCTGCGCCTCCTTAAATAGATGCCGACCTTTCCACCACAGCGCCCCCCCATTTCCTGCTGTGAAAGGAACATGATGCGCATTCTGATGGCCCTCGGCAGCCTCCTGACTCCCATGTCCCCGTCCTCCTGTCCCCCTTCCCGGACACAGGTCAGCAACCTGCCCCCCACGCAGGGCTGCCACCTCGGCCTCCCTGGGGCGGCCCTCGCTCTGTGCTCCTTGCTGACCTCGGAAATCTGCATCAGCAGTGGGTTCACACTGTAAAGGTCATTCTTATATTTTCACTCAGCTTTGTTTCAATATTTATTCATTTCCATTTACTCATTCATTTTCGTCGTCTGCAAGGTACTTGGTGCGCGTATATTTTACGTCCTTTCTCCCTTTCCCTTGTCAATAAACATGTATGAACATTTATATTGTTTCCTCTTTTATTTTCCCTCCCTCCTCCTGATTTCCTCCTCCCTGCCTCTTTCCCTCCCTTCCCTCCCTCCTTCCCTCCTTCCATTCTTTCTTCCTTTCTCTTTCTTCTTTCTTTCCTTCTTTCTTCCTTTCTCTTTCTTTCTTTCTTTCTTCTGTTCTTTCTTTCTTCCTCTTTCTTTATTTTTTCCCTTTTTCTTTCTTTCTTCCTTTCTCTTTCTTTCTTTGTTTCTTCCTCTTTCTTTCTTTCTTTCTTTCTTCCTTTCCCTTTCTTTTGTTCTTCCTTCTTTCTTTCTTTCTTCCTTCCTTTCTTTCTTCTTTCTTTCTTTCTTTCTTTCCCTTTCTTTCTTCCTTTCCCTTTCTTTCTTTCTTTCTTTCTTTCTTCCTTTCCCTTTTCTTTCTTTCTTTTGTTCTTTCTTTCTTTCTCTTTTTTCTTTCTTTCTTCCTTTCCCTTTTCTTTCTTTCTTTTGTTCTTTCTTTCTTTCTTTCTCTTTCTTTCTTTCTTTCCTTTTCTTTCTTCCTTTCTTTCTTCTCTTCCTTTTTTAAAAAGCTTCTTCCTTTCTTCCTCCTTTCTTTTTTTGAAAGGTATTACAGGCAATGATGCAAAGATGGTCCTTGTCCGTGTTTCCTTCTGCCCAAATGTGGGGGGTTTACCTGTGGGACACAGTAGACCCAGAACCAGGGGAACTGCTGGATTGTGAGCCTATGTAGCGTCAACTCCACTGAACATCACACACTTCTCTCCCAAACTGTTGTGCAATTTGCATTTCTGTGTCTGAGAGCTCCCACATCACCCTGAGAAGTGAGTAGTGGTTTTCCTTCATCATGAGCAACATTGCAGATACAGCCCCTGCCCTCCCCCCAGGCCCATCCCTGGCAAACTGAACCCCACAGAGGACTCTGCGCCCTGGTCCCCCCACCCCGGGTCCTGCACATGGGGCCTCTCCTGGAGACCCTGGTTGGCGGGCTTGAGAAGGGCCTGGGCTCAGGGTGGGAGCTCTCCTCCAGAGGGGCCGCAAGGACTTACTCACCAGGCACAAGGAAAGTGAGCACCTCTCCAAGGCTAGCCGTTCTCAGAGCCCCATCTTTCAATGAGGAAAAACTATTTCTCCTATGGCTCATTCATTCATTCATTCATTCTTCCACAGATATTTATGGAATAAGGACGGAGATCAGCATTGGGCCACCGGAATGCACAGAGCACACAGAGCCCCCTGCCTTTGCGGACCTTCTGTCTCCAGGGGACAGAGCAAGTTCCCTGTGCACCGGGACGGCAAGGGCTCCGGGACGGAAGACCCCAGAGCAGCTGGGGCCAGGGGAGTGCAGGCTGCAGGTGGCTCTTGAACACAAAGTCAAGGGGGCCTCACTCGGGGACCTGAGATGGGGAGAGCGGTCCCCCAGAGGGAGGAACACCTGTCCTCAGTCGGTTTAGATGGTTGCTCTTATCTACACAACTTCTGGTTATGAACATGAAATTTTAAAAAGATAATTTAGGCACGCCGGGGTGGCTCAGATGGTTGAGCATCCAACTTCGGCTCAGGTCATGATCTCACAGTGTGAGTTTGAGCCCCGAGTCGGGCTCTGGGCTGACAGCTCGGAGCCTGGAGTCTGCTTCAAATTCTGTGTCTCCCTCTCTCTCTGCCCCTCCCCCGCTCATGCTTTTTCTCTCTCTCTCTCTCTCTCTCAAAAACAAAAAAAGATTAAAAAAAATTTTTTAAGGGAAAAGAAAAAAAAATTAGGTAAGTAAGTAAAAATGCTCATGCACGTCCTCTGAGTGGGATGTTAAACTTTCCGAGTTTTCATTGTTGGTGCCCCGCGGATTGTGAGCCCCTTCAGGGGAGTCACGTTTCCTCCGGGAGGGACCTCATCGCGCTTTGGTCACATACGACTTTGCCACAGAAACGCCCAACAGAGACAGAACCCCTGGAGAGAAGATGACGTTCGAAGTCCCGAGTGCTCTGGTGGAGAGGGGAGGGGACACGGGCCTGTCCCCTTCCTGCTCCTCTTGTCCCGCCAGGGCTCTCCCCTTGCCTCCACCTGGATTCTCAGAATCTCAGATCAATGGAGAACATGGTCTGATGGCTGGGCCCTGTTTGCTCCTTCTCCTTCCCACCCCACCCCCCACCCTGTCCCCGCATCAGCCGACCCCGTGAAGGGTGACCCCGTGAGCCACTGTTGACACAACTGTGATTTTTCGGGCCACTTCTCCCGTGACTCACTCTTCGGTGAGTGTAATGTTGACATTCGCAGGAGGGCCTCCACTGTGGTTAGGAGCTGGATGGGGTCGTGGCCCAGGAGACTCCCACGGCACAGGAGGGACCTTCTGAGGTCCCTCGGCCAGATGACAATTCGGCACTTGCTTGTATCAGCACACTGTGTTGATCAGAGGAGATTATGCGGAGTGGAGAGTTGCAGGACCCTCCTTAGGCAAATGTTACCTAACACTCATTGGGCAAACAGAGCCTGCATAAAATCCAGAGCCTGGACGGGTTCTCATCCCTGACTCGTGGTCTCCGGTAGAGCAGAGAGGAAGGTCACGGCCACCATGGAGCCCAGGGTTCTCTGCGTCCTGCTGTTGGTGTCCACACTGGCCCTCAGTTCCTTGGCCCAAGGCCAGCTGGGTAAGCAGCCTTCTCCCCGCTTCATGGTGGGCACCAGACCTGGGTCAGCCCCTGGCAGGGCGGGGGGTGGGGGGGCGCGGACAACGTGCGTCACAGTCCATGTGTTTGAGCAGAGCACTGTTCTGGGCCCTGGGAGGATTTTGGAGGGTGAAGGCAGGTGGAAAGCAGCGAAAGAGCAAAGGCCACAGAAGCTCCGAGTGCTGCTGGGAGGACGCGGGTGGACGCCCCAGTGGAAATCGCTTTCGCGCAGTTCTGTCATGCGACAGCGACGGTCCATTGGATGGACAGCAGCTTGGAAACCTTGACTTCCGGTCGAGCAGTGCCGGCCGGGAGGGGCCGCATCGCCCAGCGAGCCCCCTGCCCCCACCCCCAGCTGCCACCTCCCCTCTCGGATGCAGGGGGAGGGACGCAGAGCTGCGTCTGAACGTGCACGTGCATTAGTCCTCCTGACTTCACAGCCTCCCTGTGTGTGTGTGGGGGGGCGGGGCCATGCCACCTCCCCTCTTGGGTGCAGAGCCAGACCCAGGGAGCCTGCCATCCTGCAGGGGCCGCCCAGCCGGCGGGAGATGGTCCAGAACTTTCCTGCGAAGCCACAGAACCCTTTCTTCAGAGAAAGCTTGAGGCGATCCTCCCCTTCATGTGCTTTGCCGGGTCTAACAGAGGAACAGACGTGGGTTCAGCCCCTTCAGTTCTCGTGTGTAGGCCACACGGGAGCCCCGCGTCCCCTGCGTGGTCTGGCCACGTGGTCTGGCTTCCATCACCAGCCCCCACTCCGGGTTAAAGCTGGCGCCCACCCACCCCAGCCCCTGCGTCTTTCTTGCAAACGGGGCGATGCCTCCGGAAATGCACCTTGCTCCCCCTCTCTCTTGACTGCCTTTGAGCACGCCGCTCCCCCTGCAGGATACCCCCACGGCCTCGTCCCCACCTAGAAGCCCTCCTTGCTTCGTTCAGTCTGGTCCCTGTCCGTCCCGTGCTTGCCCTCAGCACCCTGGGACGGACACACTGTGCCATTCGGGGCATTTACTTGGCTTTCTCCTCCCTTAGGCTGCTAGCTTCTTAACAACGACTGTCCTATTTTTAGTTTCTGGGTCCCCAGCTCCTGGCACAGGGCCCGGCATGAGCTTGACCTTCACCGTCTGGTTTTGCTGTGCTAATTTCTGTTTCTAGCACGCACAAACGATGCTCCATAGGTGCTAAGTGGAGTTATTGTTGGCTGGAATGAATGAATGCATCCGTAAGTTCTGTCGGTGGGCGTGACGCTTACAAATCCCGGGCACCTTGCGATGGTCCTGAGCTTCTGTGCCTTTGCATCTGGAGACGAGGGACAGGGTGTCCCTCTTGTCCCCTGAGCCCCGAGTCCTCATCAGCGGTGCCAGCTGGCTGCCGATTCAACTGGAGAAGGAAGGCGGATGACAGCCCGAGACCTGACTTGGCCTCTTGTCCCCTATACGTTCAGAGACGTGCGTCGTGGATCCTCACAAGAGGACGAACTGTGGCTCCCCGGGAATCACGCCCTCCCAGTGCAAAGATAAGGGCTGCTGCTTCGACGACACTGTGCGTGGAGTCCCGTGGTGCTTCTTCCCCGTGGCCGTGGACAACCCTCCCGAAGGTAGGGCCGGGACGGCTCTGGGGGGTCTGAAGGTGTAGGATGAGTGACGGGACGGCCCTGGTCCGCACTGCCAGCTGTGTCTGCACGCCCAACGGGGGCCGCGGGGTGGCCGTGGGGGGGTGGCGTCAGGCCGACGTCGGGCTGGGGACACAAAGACCGGGCTGAAACGTCGCCCGGCGAGGAGCTCTGTCTGTTCATGGCTTTTCTTCGCGTGGCTAACCGGAAGCCTCTGACGAATCCTGGTTGCTCCTTACCTGCCGCTTGGCTGCAGTGGAGCAAACGCCAACCACGATAATGAGGCTGGAGCGAGTTTTCCAAGGAAATGTCCCCCTTGGGCTGCCGAGTCCAATTTCTGTGGTTCTTTACCTCTCACTGCCTCACGCCTTCTCCCCCCGCCTCACCCTTCAGAGGAGTGCTCCTTCTAGACGCGCTTCGGCCGAGCCTCGCCAGGAGCGGCCATGGCCTCCCCGGTGGCCGGGAGCCCAGCCCTCGGGGCCTCTGCACCTGCACCAGTGCTCACGGCGTGGACGGACTCACACACTCCCCTGCTCGAAATTGGCTTAAAGATTAAAAGACATGGGTGTTACTCGCGTTTTCAGTTCTTGTGAAAAACTGCACATGATTGGACTTTGCGAGGGCCCGAGGAGGGAATGACGTGCTCACCGTGCCACCAAGGCCTCCTAGGCGTGTGTCAGCGGTGGGCGTCAACCCATAAGCCTGCTAGATGGTCTCTGGCAAAGCTCGCGTCCTGGGGAGGGCGGTTGGTCTGGTCCCCGGCACCAGAGGGGTGGGCTCACCCCCATGACATGGAGCCCCAGGCCTTTCCCCGGGGACCTGCCGCCCACTCCCCACCTTCCTTCTTACCTGACTCCCACTCTACATAAAGCGGAGGCAAGTACTCACTTTCCCAGCCTCTCGCAGCTGCAGGAGGCTGCGTGGCTTCCTTCTGACTCTTGAGGCACAAGGGAGTCTGTTCCGAGCCTCTGGGGAGCGACTTTTCCTCCTTGGGAGAAGAGCTCCCTCTGGCGGTCCTGGCCAGGCTCTGCAGCCTTGCCTTCGGACGCTGTGTGCTCTGAGGGTGTGATGTGCTGCTCCAAGCAGCCGTTCTGTGCTAATGAGGAAAAGGCATAGAACTAGAGGTTTGACACCCCTGGGCTCCTGATTTGACTCACCCACCTTGAGACTTCATGTTGAGTAAACCCAAATGTCCCGATGGGTTAAACAACTGCTCGTTTGGTCTTCTGTTCCTCGACCACACATAACCAAGGCCCAGCCACCGTGGGGGGAGAGGGGTGCAGCGAACTCTCACCCAACGTGAAAGTCCTTCGGCAGAGTCCTCCCTTGAGCTGTTAAAGGAGCAGGCAATCTATCGGTTTCCTCCTTCACACCCAGCACTCCCCCCCCCCCCCCCGGCTACTCCCTAAGCCCTTGGTGTGACGCAGGCTCTCAGCGGAAGCTCGGGGTCCGTGTCAGGAGTAAACGGCAGGTGTTGTGGGGACAGTTAAAAGGCATATCTTTCTGTTTTCGAAACCAACTCCCTTACAAATGATATCGTCCTTATCTTCCCAACTGACGAGGATGGGTGGGAGAACGTTTGCCAGTCTCCCGCGTGAGCAGGCACACAGCCCAACCAGCCCAGCCACCCTCCTGGATCACGGGCTCTCCAGAATCTGGGTCTGTGATAATTTCAAGGATGCAGCTGAGAGAAAGGAGGGGGTGGAGGACGCCTTCGCTCCTTCCCGTGTCACACGGGACCTAGCGTGCTGGACAATAGACGACTTCTCTGCGGGACCCAACAAGCAGGGCATGTGGTTGTGAGATGCTCCCCCCCTCCGACTCCCCCAGAGGGCTGTGTGGCTCAAGCGGCACTTTCCGTGACCCGCTGACCAGGGGCTCCTTGATCGCAGTGCTCCCGTGGCTGGGAGTGTCCAGCAGGGACGGGCCTTCCTCCTGGCCCATGCACCAGGAGGGGCCCCGGACCGGGTGACTAGCTGTGTCCCCACCTTCCTTGCATTTCCCTGGATTTCTGCCCGGTGAGGGCGGGGTGGGGGGAGGGGCTGAAGGCTGGTAGTGTCTCCAGCTCCCCCTCCCATCATGTGACACGGGGAGAAATCCGGGTCCGGCATCCGCTGGGGACCATCCAGGATGCGTGGCTGTGTGATCTTGGCCCCACCATCTGGACTCCAGACTAGAGAGAGCCTGGGGACTCTGCAGGGATGGCCCTGCCTCCAGAGGGGACACGCGGCCTTCTGTCCCTGCCTGGGAGGTGGGGCACAAGGGAGGTTCAGTTTGGTCTCTGCTACTCTGTCCTTGTGGAAAATCGCACCCTGTCCAAGAATCCCGCCAGCAGGCTACAGACGAGGGGAGGGCGAGAGAACACTCAGGCGGCAGCGGGGGTCCTGACATATCAGAGGGGTGGGGCGCCCCGAAGGCTCTAGGACTCGAACTGCCTTGGCGACACTCAGTGTAAGCTGCTCTGTGTCCCTTGGTCCCTCCGTCCCTTGGTGGCCCGCAGCTCCCTGAAGCTTTGCTGCGGGGGCTGGGGAGCCCGAGGGGTAACGTGGGCGCAGAGGCTGGAGCTGGGGTCAGGGGCACTGGGGGCGTGCGGCTTTCTCCTCGGGTCCAAGGAGGGAGGGTGCCTGGCAGAACAGAGAGGCTCTGCGGTGGTGACAGGGGCTGTGTCCTCAGCGCTGGGAACACAAAGGAGTCACTGCTTCATGGGTGGACCTATGGCCCCCTCCCGGCCCCCTCCCAGCCCCCTCCTGACCACCCTCCCAGGCCCACTCCAGCTCCTCACTGGACTCCTCCCGGCCCCCTCCCAGCCACCCTCCAGGCCCCCTCCAGCCCCTTCCTGACCCCCTCCAGCCCCCTCCAGACCCCTCCTAGCCCCTTCCTGGCCACCCTCCCAGCCACCCTCCAGGCCCCTCTGGCCCCCTTTTCGTCCCCTCCAGATCCCTCCAGGCCCCCTCCAGGCCCCTCCAGTTCCCTCCAGCCCCCTCTCCAGGCCCCGGGGCCACCCCCAGCCCTCCCCTGCCTCCCAGCAATAGGAACCCGGGGTGGCCTGGTTGTGGCAGCCTGGGGCCCCTTGAGTCCTTGAAGTGCCAAAGGGGGTGGGAAGCAGGCAGCTGTGGCAACAAAGCACCTTCGTGGGAACCGTTGTGCTGCTAAGGCGCCAGGAAGGACGTGTCTGTCACACGCGTGCACACACGCACGCACACTCGGCTCTTAAAGGGCCCCGGGGAACCCAGCGAAGGGGGCCATTTGGGGCAAACCTTCCGTACCTTACACCGCTGGATTTCCGTCGGAGGAGAGGAGGCCACGTGATAACTGCTCTGTTTGAACACATCGCTTGGCAGTGGAAAGATTTGTATATTTTCTATGTCGTTTTCAGGAACAGGCAATGGAGTGATGTGTCTGCTTACAGTGATCTTGGTTTTACTAGACACGAAGCTAAAATGCCAGCTTGATCCTTTTAAACCCTGGCAAAGCTGTCCTTCCCATCCCGCTTGCTGCCCTTTTCCCACCAGCCTGGAAACCAGCATCTCAGGGGAACTTCCAGAACTTTCCACGTCCTTGAAGGACTTCAGGAAGTCTCCCGTGGCAAGTGATTCACGTTTCAGGCGGAGTTGGGGGATCTCGTAGGTAGACAGCTGGCGTGGGAGAGAGTTGGTCTCCGTCAGCCCTGGAACGGACCCAGAATCTCGGAATGCACGACGGAGGAGCTCCCAGGAGAGGAGCGGGGAGGACGATGGAGAGGGGCCAGGCCAGGGCGGGGGCACGTCCTGACCCTGAGGCTGACGGGGCTGCGGCCCTGAGGTTCCAGTGACACCCTGAAGCCAGATAACCCTCTCCCCGCTTTCTCCTCCAGCTGGAGTCGGTGTGTTAGCTCAGGCCACCTCGGTGAAGGACTGCACACTGAGGGACAGCACAGAACGTGCTGGGGATCCTCTCTCTCCCCCTCTTTGTGCGCCTTCCCAGCTCGTGTGCTCTCTTTCTTTCTCTCAAAGTAAATAAATAAAATAAACTTTAAAAAAAAGGTAGACGGTAACCTGTAGGACATGTGACATGATGAAAGGGAACAAACAACAGAAATGTTGCCAAAAACAGGCAGGGCTGGAGAGGCCAGGCCACCAGAAGCAGACTGTGCATGTCTGGGCTGACAGCTTTCTGACACCCCTCGGTCAGGTATCCATCGTGACTCCCGTCAGGGCCCAAATGGGGGTCCATGTGTCAACCCCAGAAACACAGACTAATGTCACGGCTGTTCTGCGGGTCACCGTGGGCTATGGCTGGGTGGGAAGCGTTCACCCCGGGTCTCTCCAATGAAGCCTGAGCTGGTGGTGGCCCCTGGTGCCATCCATGTCCCGGCCCCTTGCTCAAACGCCGATTCTGGTCCCGGTTACCATGCATTGGTGGAAAGTCCGAGAACAGGACAGGACCTGTGAGTATTTCCTGACCCAGGATCAGGTGTGTGGTCCTTCTAAACCCACCTGCACCTCAGGCGAAATGTTAACCTGCCTCTCGATTTTCACACGCGTTACAGATGGATTACCACGCTCTGTGGCTTTGCTCCACGAGCCTTCCTGTTCTGTGTACTTGTTGGCGACCCTTTCTTCCGGATGATTTCCCACACAGGAACAGGGTTCTGTTCAGAAAAATGTTGAACTAAGCGCCAGACCAGGAACCAGTTCTTGAAGCCAAGTTGTGGTTTCAGATCATGTTTGTAGGGTCACTGACAAGGATATTGTTAGCTTAAGAAAACTCCCTCACCTTTCTCTGTGAGTTCGGGGAAAGGCGGTTGGTGGAAAGGTTCAGTGCCTGCGAGCCTGATAGGAAACATCAGCTCAAAGAGAGACACACACATGGCAAGCCCAGCACCGGAACTTACCGGAAGGTGTCAAGGGCTCCTAGGGAACAGTCACTCATGTAGGGTCCGAGCAGATGGAAAGTTACAGTTGGCAACAGGAAGCATTGGCATTGTTATTAAAGGGATTTCTTAATTGTTCTCAGCTCGTAACATTGCTCTGAGCTGGCCGTTTGGGGGGTAGCAGATTGAATCGGGGAAAACCACACACAGCTACATACGTATGTGGTGCAACACGACTGAGTGACCTGAAAGTTGGGGACGTGTACTCTAAAGGCAAACATTGAAAGGATTTCAGTCAGTGCAGAGAACTTGGAAGGGCTGAGTTTACCTTCCTTGCAAGCCGACAGACTGCCAGGTGCTGGCAGAGGATACGAGATTCCTGGTTCAGAGGCAAAGGGCTTTGTTACTCACGGCAGAGCCCACAGCGTGGGCCTCAGCATCTTTGTGCTGCCTCCCTTTGCCCCCAAGTCCTCCTGGGGTGGCATGGACGGGCCCGGACGGATGCGGGCTCACACAGTGGGTTGCAGTAGAGGCGGGGAGCTCTGACCACTTCAGGGACTCCAGTCTTTTCAGGGGCAGGAAGCTTGCCTGCCTTTGTCCTGGAGGGAGGCATCGTATCTACCTTCCGTGGTTGTTTGCTGCACAAACATTGGACAGCTGAGATCAAGAGCAGTTTATGAGTCACATACACTCACCCCGGGGGGGGAAGACGTCACGCCGCACAGGGCCACATGGGTTGCAACCCCGGGAACAGAAAGAGCCCCGAGGGCTGTGGCAGGAGGCTCTCTGGAGGCACGAGAGAGGGTGGAGTGCCTTCAGGAGGTTCCCACAGGAGAGGGTGGCTGGCTTGTTTGAGTAATTCTGCGGCTGGCCTGGGAGGGAGACCCACCACTCAGGGGTGAGCAGAAACCGTGCCTGGCCCCTTGATAAGGAGGGTTGTTTGGCCAGGGGGCCATATCTGTGGGAGCAGAGCAGGGAGGGGAACTTGAGCTTCGCCACTCGAAGCCCTCCAGTTCTACCAGATGCCAAGGCAGCGTGTACCCCTAAACCTTGATTGTAGGTCCCACACCGTATGGATCGTTAATGCCTCGTTCACATGCACAGAAATGAGACACTCGTGGAGAACTGTCTCCCAACAATGTGTACCCAATGTATCGTTTTCGAGACCAGATTACGGAAGGAGAGAAAAAGCAAAAAACAAAACAAACGTGGAGGCGTTTTTCAAGAGCAGATTACAGAAGAAGGAGAACAAACATCGAGCCGTGTTCCCGCAACATCTTCTTTCCAAATGAAACAAAATACAAACATTTCTCTCCATCTTTATTTTGAAAGTTCACTGTTAGAGAGTTTTAAGACTAGAATACGGGGTATGGAGATTTTTCTTTCATAAAGGGCCAGATAGTAAATAGTTCAGGTCTTGTGGGGTTTACAGTCTCCATCACAACTCATAAGGTCTTCCACTGTAACGTGAAAGCAGTCATAAACGGGATTGAAATGGGCATGCTGGCTTCTCATAAAGTTTTATTTAAAAAACAGACAATGAGCCCACGGGCCATGGTTTGCCAACTTCTATTACAGTGTATTATTCTTCCTTGATATGTAGTGACCTGTATGGTTCAAATATTTTTAAGTTTTAAGATTGGCCAGATCATGGCTTGTCTCAGCGAGGTGCCGGGTAAAACAAAACAAAGAACCCACTCAGATACCACAGAGACGTCTTCAAGTAATTTAAATCATTTTTAAAAATTTTCTAAACAAATTTATTTATTTATTTTGAGAGAGACAGAGTCAGCGGGAGTCGGGGAGGGGCAGGGAGAGAATCCCAAGCAGGCCACACACTGCCAGCACAGAGCCTGATGCAGGGCTCAAACCCACAAACTGTGAGATCATGACCTGAGCCAAAACCAAGAGTCAGATGCTTAACTGACTGAGCCACCCAGGAGCCCCTAAATCTTTTTTTTTTTTGATAAGCCTATGTATTTATTTTGAGAGAGAGAGAGGAGGGGAGGGGCAGAGAGAGAGGGAGAGAGAGAGAAAATCCCAAGCAGACTCCACGCTGTCTGTGCCGAACCCTACTCTGGGCTCGAACCCACGAACTGTGAGATCATGACCCGAGCTGAGATCAAGAGTGGGACTGTTAACTGACTGAGCCACCCAAGTGCCCCTTCAAGAAATTTCAATCTTAACAGGAGTCTTTCAAAAAAGTTCAAGGAGGAATTTTATCACACAGCACATTGAAAACGGTGCTAAAATTCATGTCTGTCTAATTATATCTCTCAAATATAGGTTATCAAGAATCTCCAATGTCATTCCCTCCCAGACTCTATCAGAATTCCTATCAACATTGGTTCATTTGCTTATTTCTTCTCCCAGTTTTAGCCACGTTTTTTATTATATGGATGATTTTAGTTTGGGGCTTTAAAGATTCTATTATTTAGCAAGTTTTAAAATATTTTATTTATTTTTGAGAGAGAGAGAGAGAAAGAGAGGACAACAGAGGAGAGGCAGAGAGAGGGAGACATAGAATCCGAAGCAGGCTCCAGGCTCTGAGACGTCAGCACAGAGCCCGACGCGGGGCTTGAACCCACAGACCCCAAGATCAGACACTTAACCAGCTGAGCCCCCCCAGGCGCCCTTTTTCAGCTGATTTATTGACCAGCACAACCAAACTGCCGACGCCTGCATGCTGAGGAGGGGGCTGGAGGATCCCTGCTCTTCTGGATTTGAGGAGATTGGGTCTGTAAATGCTGGAAGTAAAAGTACATTTTCCCCTGATGATAGTGTAAAAATGATATATTATTGGGGTGCCTGGGTGGCTCAGTGAGTTAAGCGTCCCACTCTTGATCTCGGCTCCGGTCATGATCTCACGGTTTGTGGGTTCAAACCCCGCGTCGGGCTCTGTGCTGACAGCGCGGAGCCCACTTGGGATTCTGTCTCTCTCTCCCTCGCTCACTCTCTCTCTCTCTCAAAATAAATAAGTAAACTTAAAAATGTGAGATTTTATCTTACTCAGGTTTTAGGGGGCTTGTGACACTTTGAAAAGCATTTAAACTTCTTCATTCCACCTCTCCTCTTACCTCTCCTTGGGACACCTGCTCACTCTCTGTCTCTCTCTGTCTCAAAAATAAATAAAACATTAAAAAAAGTTTTTAATGACACACAGGTGCCAAGCAGGTGCCACGCTGAGTGGATCCTGCCAGCTGAGAAGGGGGCACTCACACCCTGCGTTAGAGGTCACCGCAACCTCAGCCAGAAACACGACCTTGAAAAGCCCCCGGACAACAGGTTTGCAGGTGGCCGATTCTCTTGGCTTTTGTTACATGCCTAAAAAAACCCAAAACAAATGGTCTGAAATCTCTGTGCCTTCTTCTGCTCAATTTTGCTGTGAACCCAGAATGGTTCTAAAAATAAAAGCCATTTTTAATTTTTTTGGTGTATTTATTTATTTCTGAGACAGAGCACGAGTGGGGGAAGGGCAGAGAGCGAGAGAGACACAGAATCCCAAGCAGCTCCAGGCTCCGAGCTGTCAGCACAGAGCCCAACGCAGGGCTCGAACCCACGCACCGTGAGATCATGACTTGAGCTGAAGTCGGACGCTCAACCGACTGAGCCACCCAGGCACCCCAAAATCCATTTTTAAAGCGTATTTTTGCCTTTCTCTTTGAGGGGTATTCTTTTTTTTTTTTTTTTTAATTTTTTTTTTCAATGTTTTTTATTTATTTTTGGGACAGAGAGAGACAGAGCATGAACGGGGGAGGTGCAGAGAGAGGGAGACACAGAATCGAAAACAGGCTCCAGGCTCCGAGCCATCAGCCCAGAGCCTGACGCGGGGCTCAAACTCACGGACCGCGAGATCGTGACCTGGCTGAAGTCGGACGCTTAACCGACTGCGCCACCCAGGCGCCCCTTTGAGGGGTATTCTTACTGAGTATAGAATTCTGTCTTTACAAATCTTTCAGTGCTTAAAAATTGTCACTCGGTTCCTTCTGGTTTGCACTGGCCCAGAGAGAAGTCACCTGACTTGTCCTGTATGTGGAGAACTCCAGCGGTCGCAAGGATTATATTAAACACTCATTTTCAACAATCCGAGCTTTGCCTGGATGTGGTTCTCTTCGTACTTCTCTTGCTTGGAGTTTGTTGAGCTTCTAAGATACGTGGGTTTAGAGTTTACAACAAGTGTCCCCCCTAAACTGCTTGCCCATTATTTCTTCAAATACTTTTTCTCTCCTCTCCTGCACCCCGATTACATGACTGTTAGAACCCTTGAAAATGCCTCTGGGGTCACTGAGGTTCTATTCATTGTTCTCAGCCCCCTTTCTCTCTCCGCAAGAGTCTGAAAAATTTGCACTGCGCTGGCTTCAGATAAACTGCCATTTCTTTTCTTTTCTTTTAAAAAATTTTTTTAATGTTTACTTATTTTTGAGAGAGACGGAAAGGCACAGAGTGTGAGTAGGGGACGGGCAGAGAGAGAGAGGGAGACACAGAATCCAACGCAGGCTCCAGGCTCTGAGCTGTCAGCACAGAGCCCGACTCAGGGCTCGAACCCACGGACCACGAGATCATCACCCGAGCCGAAGTCGGACGCTCAACCGACTGAGCCCCCCAGGCACCCCTGGGTCTATTTTTATTCCCTGTGTTTTCCAATGACCATGGTCCTGTTTTCCAGCTCCTTCACATGTCTGGTTTTGTGCTAAACATCGTGGATGTAATGTCACGTGTCTGGGTTTTGCTGTCTCCCTTAGTAAAATTACTTGCTTTTAGGACTTGTTTTAAAGTTCCGCGAGGACGGGCATGGAGCGCCTTTGCTCTAGAACTGGATCAACCCTGCTCTTATGGCATAATGTGGCCTGAATGTTTGTGTCCCCATAAGATTAAGGTCCTAACCCCCGATACGATCGTTGTTTGGAGGTGGGGCCTTTGGGAGGTAATTAGGGCCATCTGAGGTCATGAGGATAATGTCCTCATGGTCTGACACCAGAGCTCGCTCTCTCTCTCTCTCTCTCTCTCTCTCAGGCAAGGACACAGCGAGAAGGTGGCATCTGCGGACCAGGAGGAGACCCCTCCCCAGAACCACACCCCCCTCATGCAGGGAGCCTGATCTTGGACATCCAGCCTCCAGAGCTGTGGGAAATAAAGGTCTGCTGTTCAAGGCACCCCGTCTGTGGCGTTTTGACGTGGTCACCTGAGCCGGCTAAGACACGGCAGGGCCTTCTGTGTCCCTGCTGAGTGCCCAACACGACCAATGGGCTTTCTCCCACTGTCAGAGCTCGGATGATTCCCGCCCTGTGGCCACCCCGCTCGCCCTCCTCGGGGCTCGTTCTTTCCCCAGCAGCTGCTCCCACCTGCCCTGTGTCCGCGTGGGCAGCTTGGTTCTTTCAGTAAGACCCCAGGGAGACCCCCCCCCACTCCTATTTCCGGAGCGCCCTCCTCTCTGGGACCCCTCCCCTGAAATCCACTCCCCCCGAGGCTTCTAATTCAGCCTCTGTCCCCGCAGCCCGGCGAGTCTGCCTGCTGCCTATGGTCCAGCTGGCACCTGCAGGCAGAGAACAAGGGTGATGGAGGGACGCCCGCACCGCTTCCTTCCCTCGGCCTGCCACTGCTCTGTACATGCTCAGCACCCGTGCCCGCTATTTCCTATGTTTCGAGTTACCTGTGCCGGGAGGGATGGTCTGGGACCAGTTTCTCCGCGAGAGTCGGAGGCAGCGATCCCCACGAGGGACGTCTGTGGAGGTTCCCGTCTGTTGGTATCTGTTTTCTGTGTGAACTGAAAGACGATATCACCGCTGCAGTTTGTGGGACGGAAGTGACGGGGGTGGAGAAGAATAACTTCAAAGGAAAGGGTCCGTACCGGTGAGGGCCAGGATCCATGCAGATCCCGCACCGACCGTGGCCGCAGTTGGAGGCGGACGTCCGGTGGGTTCAGCGGGTGCAGTGGGCCTGGAGACAGTTCGTGGATGGGCGCACCGCTGGGCACCAGGGCGACACAGCGGCTGCAGTGGGGACCGTGGGGAGCAGGCTGGGAAGGAGGGGCGGAGGAAGGGCCGGGCACGATGGCTCACAGAGGGAACGAGAGGGACCGAGGGGTCCCTGGGGATTTGGAGAACAGAGAAAACGTTAGAAGCTTAGGACACCTGAACGGAAAGAACATTGACGTGTCTTCTTTCTGAGTGGAGCGTGGATCCCCAGTGTGCTCGTGGGAGACCCGTAGCAGACACAGAGTAGGGAGGGGTGTTCCTAGAGATGAAACCGCAAGCGACTATGAGTTTGGATGAGCTGCCCACGGGGACGTGGGATGCGGAAGCCAGCAGGGATGTTGCTAAGTCTTGGCGTGAAAGGAACACAGTGAACTCAGTGCTGAAATCCTGGACAGAAGTGACTGGCTGAAGGTTGGCAGATGACGTAGGGCAGGGGCATCGGAAGTGGTGCAGGTCACAGCCTTCTTCCCCAAGGAGCATGCTTTTCCCACGCACGTGGAGACATCTGGGCACACGGCCAGCACCCAGTCCCCCCGGCCCCCACGAGCTCAGGTGACGGGCACGCGGCCCCCAGGACTGTGTGGATGCTGAGTGTGCACATCCTGGGGCCGGACTGGGTGGGGCAGGAGGCCTGGAGCACAGAGGACGCCGGGTTTGGGATTCTGTGCCTCTCTGGGTCCCAGGCGGCTCGACCTGCGACTCGCAGATGGGTGACCCCCTACAGGACTTCAGGCGGGAGTGGGGAGGGGGTCACGACCTCCTCTCTGCCCTCCATCTCCCCTCTTTGTCCCTTGGGGTGTTTCCCCCTCCCTCCCCTCCCCTCTCCCTCCGTCCCAGGCACGGACTCTCTTCCCCGGAGCATTTCACCCCTGCGCGTGGGCAGACTTCTGTCTTGAGGAGACAAAGCGCTCCCATGGAAGAGAAACCGAGGCGTTTCGGGGGTTGCTGAAATGAACCTGTTATTTTACTCACCAGCCCCGTGTCCAGGGGGAGCAGCCCCTCCCCGGGACGGACACGAGGAGACACAGGAGACAAGGGGCTGGGGCTGGCAGAGGCGTCCCCGCTGCCTTGGAGGTGGGGTCTTCTCCATGTCTCCTGCTGGCTTGGTCATTTTCCCCAGTAACCTTGGGCCTAATAGTTAAAAAGAAAAAAAAAAAATCCTGTAACCGCCTCCTTTATCAGGAGACATACATGGCTTATCCCTTCCTGGGTGTGATCCCGTGAGTGCCCAGTGCCAGATGTGCACGTGGCCAGTTTTCCACGTCGGCATCCTGGTATGACCTGGCTCCCAGCCCAGGGCAGGGGGAGGCCTGGCCAGTGTGCCCGCAGCCCCTGGCGGAAACCTCGTATTGTCTCTGGAGCAGCGGGCTACCTCAGCCCCTTTTCCTAACAAAGGAGCCACAGGGCTGGTGCCCCAGGGGACACAGGAAGGTTATCTGCACTTGGTGAGCAAACAGAGAGCAGAATATAAAACGGCCCGTGGCAGCGGGCGCTGTGCATTCTGCCCTGGGGTGCAACATGGACATGGGACCTCGAGGCGTCCGGCTCCTGGCGGTTCTCCTGGTCCTGGGGCTGTGGGCCCCGGCAGGGGCCCACAAACCTTGTAAGTGAACGGCTGTAGGTTGTCCTGTGTCTCTCGGTGTCCTTGACCGGGCGACGGAGCACTGGGGCCAGCGAGCCCCGAGAACCTTCTCGCGCACCCCCAAAATGCAACGGAGGTGTGCAGACTGCGTGCTTTCTGCGGTGCCTCCCTTGGCCTCGCTGGGTCTCTGTGCTCTTGGTTGTTGCCCTCAAAGCGCCGGGGTGGGGTGTGATGGGCTCACTTGAGCGCAGAAGTAGCTAAAAAGGCACCCCGAGATTCGTGATGTGGGCTATGCGATTCGTGCACCCTTCCATCGGAAGGACACCCTGATGACGGGGGGCTGTGTGGCACCTCCAGGAAAGCCATCCTTCGCGGACAAGGTCAGGGTGAGCACAGGAGCCGGTGGGCCAGCTACGGAGAAGGGCTGGGAAGGGGCCCCCAGGGTGTCTGGAGCCCACGTTGGTCACCTTTTACTCTGACTTTTCCTAGGTCCTCTGTCGGCCCTGTTTCCAGAAGGTTTCTTCTTTTTTTTTTTTTTAAACTAATAAAATAATTTCTGCAGATGCCCTTTCTCAGAAGGGCATCACGTGGTTCAAATACAGGCAGGATGGGACTTTCCTGTTTCCCTGCGCGGCCGCAGGACCCACGTGGCAGGCGGGGAGCACGTATGGTTCAGGCTGACCGAGGCTCTCTCCACAGCCCCCTGCCGGTGCTCACGGATAGCCCCCCACAAGAGGGAGAACTGTGGATTCCCGGGCATCACCAGCGACCAGTGCTTCTCCTCTGGCTGCTGCTTCGACTCCAGCGTCGTGGGGGTCCCCTGGTGTTTCCACCCCCTCCCGAAGCAAGGTAACCCCCAGGGGGAGCTGGCCCTCTTCTGGCGCCCTGACCGGCTTCCCAGTGTGTATGTGTGGATGCCCGCCCGGGCCAGCCAGGAGGGAGGAGAAAGGGGGCCCTGGCCCGCTGTCCACACCAGGAGCCCCCGGGGTCAGCCACTTGCCCTTCTGCAGACTTTTGTGAGAACCCGTCAGTTTTACTGTGTTAGAAGGAAAAACAGCTCTCGGGGCCCTCCTAGCTGTGCAAGTATGACTTGGGAAGGAGCTTCTAAGGGCACTGAAGGCATTTCATAGGACGGTATCCACATGACCGCTCATAGACCTTAAATGGTGAGAGGCTCAGTTAAAACTTCCAGGATTTTCCTTTGCGAAGGAGTCTGACGTCAGTGCACGTCAGCAAGATACCAGGTCTTTAATTCCAAGGCGTGCACAAGAGAAAGTTGCGTGTGCATAGCACTCCGTGTGGGTGGAACTCGTGCCCGCGGCCGCCCGTCCACACCGCCAGCAGCTGTGGGTGACGGGCTCCCTGGGCGTTGAAGGGGACAAGACAGACGGGTGGTTGTTCGCCGGGGCCCTCCCGCTGGCGGAAGCGGGGCTGGCTTTCAGCACCTCGGCCAGATGCTCCACATGCTCAAGTTCACGGTACGGTGGGTCGGCCGGTCTTACAGATGGGAATATCGGGTCCAGAGAGGCGAAATGGTTAACCCCGGGCCCCAGAACTTCTGACGTGCGGCCTCTGCGTGGATCGAAGGCGGCCGGCCTGGGGGTTGTAGTCCGGCGGCCCCCGCGCACGCCGAGGCTGAGGTCCAGCGCATCCCCCGGGGAGGACGGGAAGAGAAGTTGCCGTTAGCTAGCTGCCCTAACCGGGTCTCCGTGTCGCTCCTTTCCCGGTTCCGGGGGCCGCGTGACCAGCGTCGGAGGAATGCGTCATGGAAGTCTTGGCCCGTAGGAACTGCGGGTACCCGGGCATCAGCCCCAAGGAGTGCGCGTCCCGCAAGTGCTGCTTTTCCGACAACATCTTCGAAGTGCCCTGGTGCTTCTTCCCGATGTCCGTGGACGGTAATGTCCGTGCAGGGCGGGGCGGGAGCCGGGCCGTGGCGGGGGGCTGCCGGGCCCCGAGCCGACTCTCCGCCCCCCCCCCCCCCCCCCCCGCCATCGACACCAGGCCCCTGGGCCCCGTGGGGGCCAGGTCAGCACGAAACGGCTCTGAGGGCAAGTCCGGAATGCTGTCCACGCTGACGGCTGCTTTTCCAGAAGCCGAAAGCCCCCAGGCTCCCACTGTGGCTCGTGTGACGGCCGCAGGGAGCAGGTCACTTCAGTCACGCCCCCGGGTCCCGGTGCGGCTGGTGGCACCGCCCAACTCACTGTCCTCAGGCCACCGGTTTGCGGTGCTACTTACTAAGGGTGGTGTGCGGTGCTGGGGGCCGCGTGGGGGGACGTGGGCCTCCCCCAACCCCCGGGGCCTTACTGCTCCCTTCACGTGGGGGCCGCAGGGACACGTTCTGCCCACGGCTGCCTGCCCAGCGCCACCCCAGGAGGGTCTGGCTGCCCCCTCCCCATTAGCTGCAGCGTGTCTCCTGACACCGCGTTTGGCCACACCAAGGAAAGCTCAGACACTTTCCCAAAATGGGCACCGTGGCCTTGACCGTGCTGGATGGTCTTTCCCCGTTTTAGAACCTCAGGGTCCTCCGGAGAGTGCAGCCTTCTCTCAGACTCGTCCGAGCGATGCCTTCGCTAAGGGTCATTCTGGACAACTGCCATTCTTGGGGTGGGGGTGGGGGGGAGAATGGACCCCCTAGAAGTGTCCCCCTTCACCCCCCAGAACGGGGGTCCTTCAGCAGGAAGTCTATTGACAGGAGCCCCCGGGCTCCCCCGGCCCCCTAACGCTGCCCATTTCAAACCTCCGCCATTTCCAATTTCCAGACTGTCATTATTAAGAGGAGTCCCTTCCGAGGACCCAGCAGCTCCCTGGATGTCTGGAAATGAGGAATACTCACCACCACATCTCAGGTTTCCTGACTTCCTGGCTTTCCTGAATCGGCTTTCTGTCCTTTCCACTGGTTCCACATACAACTCCTTCAAATAAAGAAAATCCTTAAAATCTGCTAAATTTCCTCTTGGCTTCATTGAGGCAAAAGTGGAGAGAGGGGGAGAGGGAGTGTGTGTGTGTGCAGGTGAGAGGGTGCACGGCTCTGATTCTCTCATTTGCTGCTGGAACAAGGGTCCACCCGGCACACGCAGGCTGTGCCAGCCGCAATCAAGGATTGTGTGCACGGGAATTTCAGAAACCACAACCACTCCTGTTCCCGATCACTTGTATAAAAACTCAAGTGCCTTTAGCCCTGAAAACCTCTTGGGGGGGGGGGGGAGTGCCTCGGTGGCTCAGTCGGTTAAGCCAACTGAAACTTTGGCTCAGGTCACGATCTCGCAATTCGTGGGTTCGAGCCCCGCGTCGGGCTCCGTGCTGACAGCTCAGAGCCTGGAGCCTGCTTCGGATTCTGTGTCTCCCTCAGCCCCCTGCCCCGTCTCAAAAATAAGTAAATATTTTTTAAAAACTTAAAGTTTAAAAAATAAATAAATAAATAAAGTTTTTAAAAAGTCTTGGAGTAACACATAATTTCCGATCATAGTTACAAAATTGCTTCGCTTGTATCAAACGCGTCCCGGACCGCGGCTTCTGCACGGAGGGTGGGAGCCACCTGTTCATCCTGCGTGTGGGGCGGGGTGGGCCGGCTCAGCGCCCCCCCCCCCCCACCCAGCGACACTTTCCCAAAATGGGCTTCCATGTTTCCTGGCCTCCCCCTGTAAGTGCCGAGGTCTGAAGCCGTCCGGAGAGGAGGCTGACAGCTTCCATCGTATCAAGCCAGACCGGAGGAAGGTTTGGGCGCAAAACCTCGTTCTACGGGTCTCCACGAAAGGGTCCCGGCATTCTTCAGTCGGGCGGGAGTGCGGGCGATGACACAGGCCAGTCTTTCTGTGGCCTCTCCCTCCTTCCCGATGCCGCCTCCAGCTTGAACCCACCGGCTTAGCCAGGGTGTCACCCACGGGCCCGCCTGCCACCGTGGAAATCCAAGGCCTCTCCTTCCAGGGCTGGGGGTTGCCCAGGGTGCCCACTCTGCATCCAAAGGTAGGAATGCTCAGAAACGCCTCTTCAAGGAAGGACCTCGGCCCACATCACCTCTCGGGACGCCTATTTTGAGTCAAGCCAAGTCAGCGTCATATCTTGGTCTGGCTTACAACACACCCGTGAGCTCAAGGAGACAAGGGCTCCCGTGGGACCGGGGTCTCTGACACAGGACAGATGGGCTGCGGAGACGGACCCTGGCGCCTGTGACGTCACTCACCACAGAGCACCGTGTCCCTCACCGTGTACTTCACGCCGGAGGCACAGCCACGTCAGGCCCCGACCTTCGGAAAGGGTCTTGCCCCTGGACTGGAACCGAGAGTTTGGGGTTCTGCTCCCGGAACTGGCACAGGGCCGCCTTGCCTGCAGGGCTCGGGAAGCTCCAGGTCTCATGCCCTCCGTGGGCCTTTCGTGGCCCGCCGCTCCTGTCCTCGGGCCCTCTGCACCCATCGGCGGGCGTGGGAACGTGGCATCCTTCTCGGAGCTTTCTCGTGCCCCCCCGCCCCCAGCCTCGCTTCCTCCTGGAGGGTCTCCTGGTGCAGCACGCCTTACCTGGAGGAGCGGAGCCTACACCGCCCGTCTGATGACCAAGGGTGGATTCTTGAACAGCGGCCATGGCCTTCGCCCTGGGCTCAGGGGCTTGGCCGACTTACCCCGTGTCAGATACCCTGCATCCTGCTGCACCCCACCGTGGTGGCTGGGGCTGTGCTCCCTCCTCCCCCTCCAGATGGGCCACCGGAGGGTCCTCGTTGTCCCAGGAGCAACAGCTGGTGACATTCAAACTCACCCCATGAGAAAAACCAACCTTCCTTTCTCCTCCTCCGATGAGGTCGTTCCTTCACCCCTTTGCCGTGTCTGCTTCTCTTTCCCTCCTTCCGCCTCCCTCCCATGGGACCCCGCTGGCCGGGCAGGGGTGCAGAGGGTCCAGCGGTTGCCCCCAGAGCCCGAGCAGAGGAAGGGGAAGGCCATCTCCGGCCCTCGATCCCACCGTCCTGGTCTCTGGCTTCTCAGTGTCCTGCAGGCTTCTTCCTGGCTGGTTCAGGTAACAGGTGCCGTGACAGGTGCTCACAGAAGAGGGGACCGGCCAGCCTTTTGGCAGCGGGAACAGCAGGACGAGCCACAGGGCACAAGTGGGTTGATATCCCATGTGTGTGACCTTGGGGGGGGGTTCTCTTATCTCTCAAGATCTTCCGCTTTTCTGTTTGTAAAACATAGGTAGGAGTTAGATTCCTAGCCGTGTTGTGGTGGGAATTAAAACTGATCTTTGTGAACTGCCTGGTGCCTGGTACGCTGTGGGCTCTTTCGGGAGAGTCTGGGCAGAGGTGACCGTCTGCTCTCATCCTGACACCAAGTGGGGTCATGTAGGAAAGCCCGTCCCCACACACAGCAGCATGGCTGTGTCCAGAATGTGGAGGGAGCCTGGCGAATACGTATCTACACCTCGTATTCACGACACGGTCACCATGTCCCGAATATATATGTGCAGCCGATTCTCTGTTCAAGGTTCCTGAGGGCCTCCTAACCAATTTCATCAATGACCAATGTGACGGTGCTTGATGTGTGTGTCTGCTTAAAGACAATTTATTTCAAATGTATTATTGACTCATTAGCATTGAACCCACAGCCAACAGCACTATAACTCATGCCCGGACGTACCTCACATGCACACCTGCTTTCTCTGCACGGCACGACACGACCTTCTCGCCCACAGATCGCACTTCCCCACTGTGCACAGGAACCATTTAAACAGCGAAATCAACGAAAAGCACAAAGATGCGAAAAATGAAGTACTAAATCGGCCATGAAAGGTCTCCTGTCTACAGTCTGAGAGCTGTAACGAGAAGGCACAGTGTCACCTTGCCAGACCTCGGCTGGCAGTGTTCGTGTCACAAATAAACGTTAGCCAGCAGGTGAATTTGCACATAGGGGATCTGAATTATGAGGATCGGTTATATATTCATCATAGGTATTGCATGCTCAATACACGGATGTTGGAGGTGTGGTTTATACACACAAATACCCCTCGCTGTTGCCTTGAGGTCCAGGGGCCCCGGGCCCCCCCCCCCCCCCGCCCCTTTTGCTTAAAGAAAGAGAAGGAAAGACCACAGCACAATCTGAGCCTCCGTGGGGAGCCCTGGAATCGGGCTGTGGCAGTGAGAGCATAAGTATCAGATCTCCAAAATACATATGCTGCACTTATATTCTATATGATTTCTGCTTCAAGCTCAGTTCGCAGCTGTGTGACCTTGAGCAAGTTACGTAGATGTTCTGTGCCTAATTTTACTCGTGTGCAAAGTGGGGGTATTGACAGCATCTTTTCTAAATTTTATTTGAAGGAGAGAGAGAGAATATCGTAAGCAGACTCCAAGCCCAGCCCAGAGTCCCATGTGGGGCTCACCCTGGGATCATGACCTGGGCTGAAATCTCAATGGACTGAGCCCCCCAGGTGTCCCCAATAGCATCTTGTCGTGAGGAGTCAATGAGCCAATTCGTGCAACATGCCGACCACAGTGTCAGGCACATAGGAAGGGCTCAGTGAGAACGTAATGCCAGTTACAGTCATTGTTGAAGCCACAGCCCAGAAGTCCAGGCCCCACCAGGAGACAAATGTGTCCCCACTGCCTCAGGACACAGCTCTCAGACCCTCCACGATCCTGCCTGCTGATGCAGGAGGCCAGTCCCTCCAAGTCCCCTCCCCAGGGCTTCTCCTGTGGCCCTGGCTGTGCTGTGGTCCTGGGGGCAGTGGTCCCTGTCCCAGG
Source organism: Neofelis nebulosa (assembly GCF_028018385.1). Classification (NCBI taxonomy): domain Eukaryota; kingdom Metazoa; phylum Chordata; class Mammalia; order Carnivora; family Felidae; genus Neofelis; species Neofelis nebulosa. Next base: position 155,901,094 of record NC_080786.1, on the reverse strand, counting down.
CACTGGCCAGAGGTGTTCCGGTGAAGAGGGCTTTTTCGGTCCCATCACCAGCTTCTCACAGCCTCTGTCCCCTGCCCAAGGCTTGTCTGCCTCTAAGTGAACATCTGTGGGAGGTTTCCAGGACATTCCTGGGAGTTTGCTGCCTTTCCCCACCGCCCAGATGGGTTGGGAACAGAGGGGTAGCCTCTGTCCACAGCACCCGGAAGAGTCTGACCCCTGCTCCAGCCCAGCCGGGCTCCCCTGGCAGCTCAGACAGGGACGTGCTGATACCATGGCTGGATGACCAGGTTTCTACAAGGTCCCACGGCTGGCCGACTCCATGATTCTCTGTAGCCCAAAGAGAGCACAGAACTTCATAGGTGCTCAACCTTTGTCTGGCACAGGCAGAAATGTGGTTTGGGGGAAAGAAGGACCATTCTGTTCTGTTTGTCCTACTTGGGACACAGGGCTAGTGACTAGAAGGACCTTCCGGCCAAGGGCGCTCATGCAGCTCCCACGCCAGTCCTCTGGTGCCCTCTGCTGACCACCCTGGGAGCGGACGTCCCCAGCATTCACCCGTTGGGCACCTGTGGGTTTCCCCAGGCAGTTGCCAAGATTTGGTGTCTGACCACACAGCCTCCCAATGTCAAGAGAGCGATCTCAGTAACAAGTGTAAGTTGCTGAACTCATAACGTAAATCAGATTGGACCAGATTTAGTGATGTGGGCTCACAGAGCCGAGATTCTGTGTCCGACGAAGCAGCTGGAGGGGGCGGTGGGGGGTTAGAAAAGGCTCTCTTGTGGCTGGAAGACAGTCATGTGTCTGCACATGGGAGGGGAAGGAAAGGGAGGTGGGAGGGGAGAGAGGAGGGTGGGAGAGAGAAGGGCAGGGAGAGGGAAGGAAAGGGAGAGGGGAGGCAGGGGGAGAGGGACAGAGGGGAAGGGAAAGAGGGAAGGGGAGGACTGAGATCCAGTCTCTCTGACCCTAATCCTACCAGATCAGGGTCCTACCCTTATGGCTTCATTTAAGCTGAATTACATCTGTCAAGGCCCCCGTGTCCAAATACCATCAACCTGAGGGGCAGGGCTTCGACATATGGGTTTGGGGGCACCACTCAGTCGTAGCATCAGCCCTCAGCTCACTGACTTGACACGAGTGATGCTGATAATTGTAACGGTTGTACCTTAAAAGTTTGTTCTTTTTTTCAAATCAGCTCTATTGAGGTATAATTCAATACAATAAAACGTGCCTAATTTAAGTGACTTGATTCGGTGAGTTTTGGAAAATCGTACGCGGTCACGGGAACACTACCGCACGAAGGTGCCGAATGCCCTCCGCCCTTTGGCGGTCGGTCCCCGTCTCCCACCTCCAGCGCCGAGAGACCGACCATCCACATTCTTTCGGGACAGTCTTGACTCCTGTGGATTTTCACAAGTTGACTGAAGAGTGTGTGCTCCTGGGCCTGTCTCCTTTCACCCGGCACCGTGCTCTCGAGACGTATCCCGGTCGCTGCGGGTAAAGGGACTCCCTTCCATCGTCCCCCCACCGCGGGGACACCGCACGCTGCGAACGGCTTGCCAGCTGCTGGACACGTGGGCAGTTCCTAGTTCTTTACTGCGAACCAAGTGCTATGGATGGTCTTCAGTGGGCTTTGGGAAGACACCTCTACTCATGACAACTATCTGGTGGTCAGATTGCCGCGTAGTGTTCTGCTCAGCTTCCTAAGAATGTAACAGACTGTTCTCTGGAGTCATCGGCCGGCTTTGCCTTCCCGGGAACAACGTATGAGGACCCCAGGTGTCCTCCTGTCCTCGCCAGCACCTGCCGTCATGTGTTAATCGTAGCCAGGCTAGTGGATGGGATACAGTATTTTATTTTCATTTCTGTCTCCCTGGCAGCCGGTGATATGGAACATCCATTCGTTGGCCCATCTGTGTGTTACATCCTGTCCTCCGTGAACGCGTCTGCTCAAACCTTTACGCCATTTTACTCAGGGGGCTTTGTGGTCTTTATACCAAGTCGGAGCACTCTTCACCTGTTATGCAAGCGAGTTCTTCATCGGGTGTGTGTTGTGCAAACGCTTTCCCCCAGTCCGCCAGGTACCTTTCCATTTCCTTAACAGGACCTTTCAAGGAGCAAATGGTTTTCATTTTTCTGACGTCCCGCCTTCTTTATGACTCACACTTGATGGGTCCCCGCTCAAACAAAATCTGTCTGATTCAAGGCCACAAGGACTTGCTGGTATATATTCTTCTAGAAGTTTCATAGCTTTTGCATTTTGGGTTTAGGACACTGTTCAAGTTAACTTTTCAGTAGGAATGTGGCTCCGATTTCGGCTCAGGTCATGATCTCACGGTTTGTGGGATCGAACCCCGCATTGGGCTCTCTTAACTTGACTGAGCCACCCAGGCGCCCCTACGCTGTTGTGTTTTTCAAATGAAACACGTATCTGAAATAAGAGATTTTTATATCAATTTACTTTATCCTACGCCATACAAACTTATTGGCAATTATTTTTTATAATTCCATCAGAAAGGGTTTGGGGCTTTTTTTTCCCCATGTAAAGTGTTCACAGACAGAAGGGTTGGGAAGGGTTGCTCAGTCTGCTTCTACTCTCCTTCCACTCTCGACCCCCATCACTCTCGACCTCTCACCCCCATGCGTTACTCATTGACTCTAGAATCTGAACTTCTGTGCTTTGTGGCGACACTGTTCTGCAAAATGCACCTCGGCACACTGGGCGTATCGAACTAGGATCCAAATGATCCTCGTCGTGGCAAATAAACCACGCAGGGCTCCCGTGTGCCCGCTCTCAGTTTGTTTCACCAGGTCTGCAAGAGCGTGATGATAAGAAAGTGCTCAGCCTCTGCGGATGGTTTTCCATTCGTATCCGAAGCCACTGGGCGCGTGCTGCCTAGCTCACCTCTGGCTTCAGGGCGCAGTTCTGTGGTACAAGGTTCCTCCCCAAGCGCGTCCGGGTGACGCTCATTTCCCCATCCTCCGTCCACAGACCCCGTAGAGCAGGGGGGAGCTGAGCAGCCAGTGGCTGCCAGCTAAGCGGGGGCGGCTCGAGACAAGAGTGGGAAGGTCGGGTGAGGCCAGGCGTCTGCTCCAGGACTGTCCCCAGCTGCTCTGGGCATAAAACTCAGGGGCTTGGTTAGCGAGTTAGACCAAGTCCCGCGGAACTGAGTCACGAGGGACCAAGAATGCTTATCGTCTGCACCCCCCCCCGATCATCACAGTCGTGGTAAAGCAGACACCGTGCGGGTCTCTGTCGTGCTGGTGACGACCCCGGGCGCTGGCAGGTGGATGGTGCTTCGCCCACTAGGTTGTGCCGAGGGTGGCTCCTCGAGTCACTCCACCTCGGAAGGAAGGCATCACGGTTATCCATCAGGAAACCGCGGCTCGGGTGTCCAGGGACACCCACGAAAGCATGAATCCTAGTCTCTGTCTCCAGACCCACCAGGGTCATCCTCTCTCAACCTTCCTACCCCACCGCAAAGATCACGGTGAAGAACCCGGCCCGTGACCACTGTGCTCGGCTCTTGCCAAAAGGAGGCCAAGTACTGGAGATCCTTCTGCCCCCCCGGGGCTGCCCAGGGTCCCTCCCCTCACGTTTGTTCCCAGTCTCCGGATGTCTCACCCTGCCCTGGTGCCCTGGAGAGAGGTGCCTTCCCGTTTCAGGCGACACTGACTGACTCACATCCCGCCTGCCTGGTGGAAGTCAGTGCAGGGTCTCCTGTTCCTTTACTACTGCCTCTGTTGGAAAGAGCAACGTGCTAATGTTCATAGCCGACCCCCACGCGTCTTTCCTCCCACCGGGGGCATGGGTGTTTGTGAAATTATTTTTGCAATTAACACAGTCACCGACTCGGTGTCCCGAGCCACTAGAGGGCGGTAGCTGCAGCCGCGAGAACGCAGCATGGATCCCACAATGTGGCCTTTGACTTTGAGTTTCTGAAGTTTCTGACGCCCCCTCCAGACCGCAGTCTTCTTATCAGGGGTGATCACATCTTCTTCCTTTATAGGCTCCCACAGCACCTGGGCTGAAGGCTGTGCACACAAAGGATGTTTGGTAAATATTGACTGATTGTTCTTTGTCCAATAACTTATCCACCTGTAGGAGTTCAACAAACACACACGCTTTGGTAAAACCCCTCAAGACGTTCAAACACAACATCTCGGAGAGTGCTCTGTACGAATAATCTGCTAATGAACCGTGCTATTTAGCTTTTTGCCTTTTGAGGCACCAGTCTTGAGAGCAGGTGGGCACCTTCATGACTAAGAACCACAGGGACGCATCGGCTGTTGAGGCCACCTGTTTCCTATGGATGTTGCCTTCTTTGTGATGTGACACACTTTGTTTTCAATTCCCTGGTGGATTAAATGCTTCACGGGGTGAATGCGTGACAGCAGGGAAAAAGCACTCCTCAAAGCATTGATGGTGAGTACAAGAAGGGTGTACATGAGAGACGTTCGCTCCAACAATGTCCATGTGGCACCTTTGACGCAAACCAGCCGGAGTCACTGTGAGCAGCAGCCCCGGAGAGGTGGCTGGCTGTGGGGAGTTTCTCCTCCATGCAGAGGACTCCCCCTCCCCTGCACAGACACGTTCAAGGAAGCAAGTGGAGACTCTGGTCCAGGCCATCTTGTACATTCTCTTTGTAGTTTTGATGGTCCAATATGTGGGTTTTTTTTTTTTTTTTGCTTTTGGCAAACAATGCATGTCTTTTTTATTTTTTATTTAAAAAAAAGTTTTTTTAACGTTTTATTTATTTTTTAAGACAGAGACAGACAGAGCATGAACGGGGGAGGGGCAGAGAGAGAGAGGGAGACACAGAATCCGAAGCAGGCTCCAGGCTCCGAGCCATCAGCACAGAGCCCGATGCGGGGCTCGAACTCACTGACCGTGAGATTGTGACCTGAGCCGAAGTCGGACGCTCCACCAACTGAGCCCCCCCGGCGCCCCGAACACAATGCATTGCTTAAGGATGGCGTCTGCTTTCCATTTCTTTTGAAGTCCTTAAGAACTATTGCAGCTGGACTAAACATTGTCTGAGGTGTGGTTGGAAAGAACCAGGCATGGCATACGGTTGTGTTTTATGAGATGTAAGATGCTTTCATAATTCTATTGTTCTTACTGTGTCTTTTAGTGAAACATCTAATAGGCCATTTAGCCTCGTCTGGTGGATTAGTGCTCATTTCCAGAAAGTCAGAATCATCATCTCTAGCTTATTCTCTGATGGACTTCGAGGGGGAAGGACGAGATGAGGTACAGCAGGGGGACAAACCGATAGCACGTTCGATCCAGGGGTTAATAGTGCGAACCCTGATCACTTACTTGGCACTTGTCGCTGGGACGCCGAGCCACACACATACAGCCTCCTCGTCCCCACCCAGGACACAGCCAGGCCTCCATACCTGGCAGATTTGTCAAGCCTACTGATATAGAGGGAAAGCTGAGGTTGCCTCGCGGAGGCCCAAAGACCTGGGACTCAAAGTCGGAAAACTTGAAATGACTGGAGGCTTTGTTTCCTATTAAGATGGAATTCTGGGAGAGGTTCCAGAGTGGTCCCCTCCCTCATCCCTGACCAGATGAACCTCTCTGATATTGACCCGGCATCCCAGATGGAACATTACAGTTGCTTCTCCAAACCGGGACCCCAGTGTTCTGATCCCCAGCCTCAGAGCCGGCTTGTCCCAGGCTTGGCCACACTCAGCACATTCCCTCCTTCCTTCCCAAACCACCTTACATTGTCTGGATTTTCTAAATAAACATTTTCAGCAGCCAGGAGGGGAGTTGAGATGGCGGAGTAGTAGGGGAACCCAGGGCTCGTCTCATCCCTTGAACGCAGCTACATTAACATCAGATCCTTTTGAACACCTAGGAAATCGATCTGAAGATTAAGAGAACAGTCTGTCCACCCAGAGGGAGAGGACACGGCAGGTACGTGGTGCGGAGATGTGAATTAGGGGAGAGGAAAGCCGAGGTGGCGTGTAACGGGGGGGAGCCCTTTTCTCGGAGAGAGGAGAGAGAGAAAAAGAGAGAGAAGCGCCCTGGGTTCGCTCCAGAAACACACTCCCCAAAACCATTAACTGGGGAATTGAGGGGAACGATTGCAAGTGTTTACGTGCAGCAGAGCTCAAGTTCTGAGGTTTTAAAAGTCTGAGCCATTGGACAGAGTCAAGCCAGGCCCGTGGCCACGCTCCTGGGGAGGAGAACAGAGGCCCGGGAGTGGGCGGCAGACAGGGGGGTGTGAGGATCCCCCGGGTCCCTCTGGGAGAGAATGTTCCCCTTCCCTGAGTTCACTGGCAAGAGGGCAGATAGAGTGGTCGCAGCTTGTCACTGTGCCTCACCATAAACTCCAGGCACCTATGCAGCCGTGCGACTGCTTTTCTGGGACGAAACAGTGCCGGGCACAGTGCTGCGAGGCCGCGAGGCTCTCCTCTGGAGGAGGCAAGTGGGTCTCCAGCTTGTCAGGCCCTTTAAGGTTTGGGGTTTTGAATTCCAGCCGCACCAGAGAGAAAGCACAAGAGAGCTGTGGTGCTGGCGGGTTGATGGCAGACAGGTTGAGGGCAGGGATCCGACGGAAGCCGGGGACACAGGAGGGGAGACTGCTTGTCTGTGAGGGCTACCTGAACCGCGGCAGGTGCCTGGTCCCCTCTCTGGGAATGAGAGAGCAGGGTGTCACTGTTCCCCTCCCCCCTCCCCCACCGGCATGGTCAGACTTCAGCGAGCAGCACGGCTTCCCCAGTGGAGGGGGAAGCTGCTTACACCAAACCCTATCCCCCTGCTCCGTGCAGGTGCATTTTTACTACGACAGGTCTGACTGTGCCCCAGCACAGTGGGATCATCTCCCAGAGGACCAGCACAAGCCCCCTGCATGCATCAAGTCTACCGATCATAATTTCTTCTTTTTTTTATGGTTATTTATTTATTTTGAGAGAGAGAAAGAGAGAGAGCTTGTGCAGGAGGGGCAGAGAGAGAGAGAGAGAGAGAATCCCAAGCAGTCTTCATACCATCAGCCAGAGGAGCCCAATGCAGGGCTCAAACTCACAAACCCATGAAATCATGACCTGATCTGAGATCAAGAGTCGGATGCATAACCAACTGAGCCACGCAGGCGCCCCAAGTCTACTGACCACAGAGTGTCCACAGCATCAGCTGCAGTTCTGGTGGAAATAGGTCCCCACCTTCTTTTCTTCCTTTTCCCTTTGGAACCAGGCGTATAGTCTTTGGTTTTTGTTTTTTATTTCATTTTCTCTTTTTTGGATAGGCTTCTTCTTCTTTTTTTCCTTTCTTTTTCTTTGGAATTGGGTTTGTAGTTCTTTGTTTCTCTGTTTGTTTGTTTTTTGTTCCTTTTCCTTTTCTCCTTTTGTGGATCAGGCTTTTTTATTTTTATATCAGGTGTATTGTAGCAAAGCAGGGTTCACACAGCACACACCAGAAATACTTCCTGAAGTGCCAGTCCATGCACAGTATGACCCCTTCTTAATACAGCATTACACTCAGGAGCAGGAAACATACAAGCTTTCATAATAGAAAACTATTGTATCATAAATGTAGACTTACGGAACACAGTGACTCCAGAAAGCACAATAATATTTATCATAGGAGTCCCAGAAGAAGAGCAGGGAAAAGGGGCAGAAGGTTTATTTGAACAAATTATAACTGAGAATTTGCCTAATCTGGGGAAGGAAACAGGCATTCAAGTCCAACAGGCACAAAGAACTCCTCTCAAAATCAACCAAAACAGGTCAACACCAAGACATATCATAATGAAATTTGCAAAATACAAAGATAAAGAGAGAATTCTGAAAGCAGCTAGGGACAAAAGGTCCTTAACCTACAAGGTTAGACACATAAGGTTAGCAACAGACCTGTCCACTGAAATTCAGCAGGCTGGAAGGGAGTGGTAGGAAATAGTCAAAGTGCTGAACGGGAAAAATATGCAGCCAAGAATTCATTATCCAGCGAGGCTGTCATTCAGATTAGAAGGAGAGATAAAGAGTTTCCAAGACAAGCAAAAACTAAAGGAGTTCATGACCACTAACCAAACCCTGCAAGAAATATTAAGGGGCAGGAAAGAGAGACCAAAAGCAACAAAGGCTCGAAAGGAAGAGAGACGATCTACAAGAATAGCGACTTTACAGGTAATACAATGGCACTAAATTCATATCTATCAATAATTACTATAAATGTAAGTGGGCTAAATGCTCCAATAAAAAAACATAGGGTACCAGGATGGATTAAAAAAAAAACAAGACCCATCAATATGCTGCTTCCAAGAGACCCATTTTGTACCCAAAGACACCTCCAGATTGAAAGTGAAGGGACGCAAAACTATCTGTCATGCTAATGGATGTCAAAAGAAAACTGGAGTAGCCATACTTATGTCAGACAAACTAGATTTTAAACCAAAGACTGTAACAAGTGATGAAGAAGGGCATTATATCATGATTAAGGCGTCTATGCAAGAAGATCTAACAATTGTAAACATTTATGCCCCCATCTTGAAGAACCCAAATATATAAATCAATCACAAACATAAAGAAGCTCATTGATAATAATACCATAATAGTAGGGTACTTTAACACCCTACTTACAACAATCGATTGCTCATCTAAGCAGAAAATCAGCAAGGATACAATGGCTTTGAATGACATACTGGGCTGGACTGACTTAACAGACGTATTCAGAGCTTTTCATCCTAAAGCGGCAGAACATGTATCTACTCGAGTGCACATGGGACATTCTCCAGCATAGATCATGTACGGGGTCACAAATCAGGTCTCAACCAGTACAAAAAGATTAAGATCATAGCATGCATATTTTCAGACCATAATGCTATGAAACTTGAAGTCAACCACAAGAAAAAATTTGGAAAGACCACAAATATATGGAGGTTAAAGAATGTCCTACTAAAGGATAAATAGATTAACCAGGAAATTAAAGAAGAAATAAAAAAAAACACATGGAAGCAAATGCAAATGAAAACAGTACAAAACTTTTGGGATGCAGCCGGCAAAAAGTGGTCCTCAGATGGAAGAATATAGCAATACAAGCCTACCTCAAGCAAGAAAATTCTCAAATACACAACCTTATACCTAAAGGAGCTGGAAAAAGAACAACAAATAAAGCCTAAAATCAGCAGAAGAAGGGAAATAATAAGGATTAGAACAGAAATAAATGACATAGAAATAAAAAAAAAAAAACCACACAGTAGAACAGATCAATGAAACTAGGAGCTGGTTCTCTGAAAGAATTAACAAAATTGATAAACCCCTAGCCAGACTTATCAAAAAGAAATGAGAAAGGACCCAAGTAAATAAAATCCCAAATGAAAGAGGAGAGATCACCATCAACACTGTAGAAATACAATTATAAGAGAATATTATGAGCAATTATACAGCAACAAATTGGGCAATCTGGAAGAAATGGATAAGTTCTTAGAAATGTATAAACTACCAAAAGCTGAAATAGAAGATTTGAACAAACCCATAACCAGCAAAGAAATTTAATCAGTAATCAAAAATCTTCTAACAAACAAAAGTCCAGGGCCAGATGGCTTCCCAGGGGAATTCTACCAAACCTTTAAAGAAGAATTAAAACCTATTATTCTAAAACTGTTCCAAAAAAATAAAAAACTTCCAAATTCATTCTATGAGACCAGCATTACCTTGATTCCAAAACCAGACAAAGACCTCACTAAAAAGGAGAATTAAAGGCCAATATCCCTGGTGAATATGGATGCAAAAACTCTCAACAAGATACTAGCAAATCGAATTCAACAGTACATTAAAAGTATTATTTACCACAATCAAGTGGGATTTGTTCCTGGGTTGCAGTGGGGGTTCAATATCTGCCAATCAACCAATTCGGTATACCAGATTAATAAAAGAAAGGATAAGAACCATATGTTCCTCTCGATAGATGCAGAAAAAGCATTTGACAAAATACATCATCCTTTCTTGATAAGAAGCCTCAAGAAAGTAGGGATAGAGGGATCATACCTCAAGAACATAAAGGCCATTATACAAAAGACCCACAGCTAATATCATCCTCAATGGGAAAAAACTGAGAGATTTCCCCCTAAAGTCAGGAACAAGACAGGCATGTCCACTATCACCACTGCTATTCAATGTAGTTTTGGAAGTCCTAGCCTCAACATTTGGACAACAAAAGGAAATAAAAAGCATCCAAGTTGGCAAGGAAGAAGTCAAACTTTCACTCTTTGCAGGTGACGTAATACTCTGTAGAAAACCCGAAAGACTCCACCAAAAAATTGCTAGAACTGATACATGAGCTCAGCAAAGTCTTAGGATATGAAATCAATGTATAGAAATCAGTTGTATTTCTATACACTAATAATGAAGCAGCAGAAAGAGAAATTAAGGAATGGATCCCATTTACAATTGCACCAAAAACAGTAAGATACTTAGGAATAAATCTAACTAAAGAGGTGAAAGATCTGTACTCTGAAAACTATAGAAAGCTTATGAAAGAAATTTAAGAAGACACAAAGAAATGGAAAAACATTCCATGCTCAAGGATAGGAAGAACAAATACTGTTAAAATGTCTATACTACCCAAAGCAATCTACACATTCAATGCAATCCCTGTCAAAATAACACCAGCATTTTCCGCAGAGCTAGAACAAACAATTCTAGTTTTTTAGTTTATTTCTTTACTTTGAGAGAGAGAGAGATTGTATGAGTGTGGAGGAGAAGCAGAGAGAGAGAGAGAGAGAGAGGGAGAGAGAGAATTCCAAGCAGGCTCCACACTATCAGTGCAGAGCCCAACTCAGGGCTTAACCCATGAACTATGAGATCATGACCTGAGCCAAAAGCAAGAGCTGGACGCTTAACCAACTGAGCCACCCAGGTGCCCCTTGAACAAACAATTCTAAAATTTGTATGCAACCATAAAAGACCCCAAATAGCCAAAGTGATGTTGAAAAAGAAAAGCAAGGCAGGAGGCATCACAATTCTGGACTTGAAGCTATATTACAAAGCCGAAGTCATCAAGACAGTATGGTACTGGCACAAAAACAGACACATCGATCAATGGAACAGAATAGAGAACTTGGAAATGGACCCACAACTATATGGTCGACTCATTTTCAACAAAGCAGAAAGGAATATCCAATGGAAAAAAGCCAGTCCTTTCAACAAATGGTGCTGGGGAAACTGGACAGCAACATGCAAAAGAATAAAACTGGATCACTTTTTTACACCACTCACAAAAATAAATTCAAAATGGATAAAAGATCTAAATGTAAGACAGGAAACCATCAAAATGCTACAGAAGAACACGGGCAACAACCTCTGTGATCATGGCCATAGCAACTTCTTACTAGACATGTCTCCTGAAGGAAGGAAAACAAAAGCTAAAATGAACTATTAGGGGCACTGGGTGGCTAGGTTGGTTAAGTATCTGACTCTTGATTTCAGCTCAGGTCATGATCGCACAGTTCTTGAATTCAAGCCCTGAGTTGGGCTCTGCGCTGACAGTGTGGAGCCTGCTTGGAATTCTCTCTCTCTGTCCCTCTTCCACTCTCTCTTTCTCTTTCAAAACAGATTAATAAACTTAAAAAAAATGAACTACTGGGACTTCATCAAGATAAAAAGCTCCTGTACAGGGAAGGAAACTAAAAGGCATTAAAACTAAAAGGCAACCTACAGAATGGGAGAAGATCTTTGCAAATGACATATCTGATAAAGGTCTAGTATCCAAAATCTATAAAGAACTTATCAAACTCAATACCCAAAAAATAAATAATCCAGTTTAGAAATGGGCAGAAGACATGGACAGACATTCCTCCAAAGAAGACATCCAGATGGCTAACAGACATGAAAAAATGCTCAACATCACTCATCATCAGGGAAATACAAATCGAAACCACAATGAGATACCACCTCATACCTGTCAGAATGGCTATCGTTCACAGCTCAGGAAACAACAGATGTTGGCAAGGATGTGGAAAAGGGGGGGACCCTCTTATACTGTTGGGGGGGATGCAAAGTGGTGCAGCTACTCTGGAAAACAGTGTGGGGGTTCCTCAAAAAGTTAAAGATAGAACTACCCTATGACCCAGCAATTGCACTACTAGGTATTTATTCAAAGGATACAAAAATACTGATTTGAAGGGGTACATGCACCACAAAAGTTATAGTAGCATTATCAACAATAGCCAAATTATGGAAAGAGCTCAAATGTCCATTGACTGATGAATGGATAAAGAAGATGTGGCATGTATGTATGTACAAACACACACACACGCGCACACACACACACACACACTGAAATATTACTCAGCCATCAAAAAATAGGAAATCTTGTATGGAAACCAATTTGACAATAAATTTCATATATTGAAAAAATAAAAAAAGAAAATTAAAAAAAATAAAAAAATAGGAAATCTTGTCATTTGCAATGACATGGATAGAACTAGAGTGCATCATGCTAAGCAAAAGAAGTCAGTCAGGGAAAGACAAATACCATATGATTTCAGTCATATGTGGGATTTAAGAAAGAAAACAGATGGACATAGGGGGAAGGGAAGGAAAAATAAAATAAGATAAAAACAGAGAGGGAGGCAAACCACAAGAGACTCTTAACGATAGAGAACCAACTGAGGGTTGATGGAGAGAGGTGGGTGGGGGAGGGGCTAGATGGGGGTGGGCATTAAGGAGGGCATGTGTTGTGATGAGCCCTGGGTGTCATGTGTAAGTGATGAATCACTAACTTCTACTCATGAAACCAATACAACACTACACGTTAACTAACTTGAGTTTAAATAAAAACTTGGAAGAAAAAAAGGAGAATGTTGGTCGCAAGTTGAAATCTTAAATTTTGTATCCTTCAAAATCGGATATTTTAAAAAATTTGCTTAGGGGTGCCTGGGTGGCTCAGTCAGTTGAGCGTCCGACTTTGGCTCAGGTCATGATCTCGCAGTTCAGGGGTTTGAGCCCCGCGTCGGGCTCTGTGCCGACAGCTCAGAGCCTGGAGCCTGCTTCGGATGCTGTGTCTCCCTCTCTCTCTGCCCCTCCCCCACTTGTGCTCTGTTTCTCTCTCTCTCTGTGTCTCAAAAAATAAATAAACATTTAAAAAATTGCTTAAATTGTTTGGAAGCTCATGATGTTTTAATTAAGATTATTTTTTTTCTAAAAACCTTTTTTCCGTAGCCAGATTTTCCTCAAACTGTATATAATGCAGTAGTCATCCAAATGCACACTACCCAGATTTATCCATGTTGGGCTTTTTTCTATTCACCTTGATAGCTCTCGTTTTACAAAAAGAAATAAAACAATAAAAATGCCCCTTTTACCCATTCTTTTCTCTCCCTTCTTGGAGCCAACCACCATTCTGAAGTCACTGTATATTATTCACATGCATATCCGTGAACAGTGTGTAATGTTTGTTATTGTGGTTTAAATCATCAGAAATGGTATTATAATATGCAGGCTTTTCATCTTACATTTTATACTTAACTTCTGAAATTTATCCCTATTGATAAAAATCGGTTTGATTCATCCATTTTAATGTGGGATGCATTCCCCTATTGGTAAGCAATTAGGTATATTATTTTTTGAGAGAGAGAGAACACACAGGTACGTGTGTAAGAGTGGGGAAGGGGCAGAGGGAAAGAGAGCGAGAGAGAGAGGGAGGGAGGGAGGGAACATCTTAAGCAGGCTCCACACCCATTGTAGAGCCAGATGTGGCACCTGATGTGGGGCTCAATCTCAAGTCCATGAGATCATGACCTGAGCCAAATCGGGTGCTCAACCGACTGAGTGATTAGATTATTATTATTCCCGATTTCTTCTTATCAAAACAATACGCACTTGTTCCATTTACTAGGAGTTGTCAAAATGGTGGTCAAAGTAGATGTGCTAATTACACTCAGCGACTTTGAGGAAGAGTTCCTATTTCTCTATACCCTTGTCAGTATTTCATGATATGGGTACAAACCATGTGAGTGAAATGGTGTGTTAATGTCAGTGTATTTTGTAATTCCCAACTATGAGTGACACTGGGCCTCTCTCCATCCTTTACTTATGTGTCTATTTTCAAAACCGTGTTTGTCTTGCTCTCGTTGGTTTGTAGATGTTCTTTATGTATCCTTGATAGTGATCCTTTGTCAAGTACATTGGTTTCAAATATCTTTTCCTAGTTGGTGGCTTGGCTTTTTTATTCATCTGTCATGGCTTCCGGAATAGATAGCCTTCATTTTAATCGAATCAAACCTAACAACTGTACCTTCACAATGTGCACTATTTTAGAAAATCCCAAGAAATCTTTAAAGGATACAAAGTTAATATAAAAAATGGATTGTGTTTGGGGTGCCTGGGTGGCTCAGTCGGTTAAGTGTTTGATTCTTGATCTCTGCTCAGGTCGTGACCGCCCAGTTTGTGGGAAGGAGCCTTTTGTCCGTCTTCATGCTGACAGCATGGAGCCTGCTTGGGATTCTCTCCCTCCCTCTCTCTCTGCCCCTCCCCCACTCGTGCATGTGCACGTGTGCACATGCTCTCTCTCTCTTTCAAAATAAATAAACTTAAAAAAATGAATGGTGGGGGCACCTGGGTGCCTCAGTCATTTAAGCGTCTGACTTCAGCTTAGGTCATGATGTCAAGGTTCATGAATTCGAGCCCTGTATCGGGCTCTCTGCTGTCAGCAAGGAGCCTGCTTCGCGTCCTCTGTCCCCCTCTCTCTCTGCCCCTCCCCTACTTGCACCCTCTCTCTCAAAAATAAATAAACATTAAAAAAACAAGAATTGTGATTTTACATGTTAGCAACAAACAATTGGAAGTAAAACGATCATCCGTGGATAAAAGCAATTTTATTTCTTCTTTTGTGATCTTTATGCCTTTTTTTCTCTTGCCTTACTACATCTATCAGAACCACCATGACAATGTTAAATTGAAATGAAGCTAAGAATCCTTGCCTCGGTCCCAATCTTACGGGAGAATGTTCATTTTTCTCCACGAAGCATGACACTGTGATGTTTTTTGGTAGATGCCCTTTATCAGCTGTAAAATGTTCCTCTCTACTCCTCGTTGTCTAAAAGTCTTCATCATGTGTGAGTATGAACTTCATCAAATGCTTTTATTTTTTTTATTTTTTTTTTTTTTATTTATTTTTTTTTTCAACGTTTTTTATTTATTTTTGGGACAGAGAGAGACAGAGCATGAACGGGGGAGGGGCAGAGAGAGAGGGAGACACAGAATCGGAAACAGGCTCCAGGCTCCGAGCCATCAGCCCAGAGCCTGACGCGGGGCTCGAACTCACGGACCGCGAGATCGTGACCTGGCTGAAGTCGGACGCCTAACCGACTGCGCCACCCAGGCGCCCCCATCAAATGCTTTTAAAGCACTCATTGAAATGATCACATTTTTAATTTTCACTTTCTTTAACTAATGTGATGAATTGCATTGATCGATTATTTGATGTTAACCCTACTTTGTTTACATTAGATAAACCCTTCTCATCCGTGGTGTGTTACTGTTTTTGTATGTTTCTGGTTCAGTTTGCTAATATTTTGTTAATATTCCTGATCTATGTTCATGATGGTCTGTCAGGGTTTGGTATTAGGTATATGTTGTCCCATAAAATGAGTTGGGAAATGGCCCTTCCTCATCTTTTTTCTAAGTTTGTCTAAGAAGGGAGCTTGCTGATAGAATCAAACAGTGAAACTACCTGAACCTGAAATTTACTTCGCAGAAAGGTTTTTTGATAGGAACTTCAAAATTTTCCAGAGAAATAAAGCTATTTAGATTTTTTACTTATTCTTGTGTCCACTTGATAAATTGTGTTTTTCAAGGAATTTGTCCGTTTTATCTGAGTCATCAAATTTGTTGGTGTAGATATTAATTAATATGAATATTATTCTGAACATAACCTGATTTTCCTTTTAATGTCTGTAGGGCTATAGTGATAGCCCATTTTCATTTCCGATATTAGTAATTTGTGTTCTCTATCATTTTTTTCTTGATCGGTCTAATTAGAAACATATCAAGGGGCGTCTGGGTGGCTCAGTCTGTTAAGCGTCCGACTTCGGCTCAGGTCACGATCTCACAGTTCGTGGGTTCGAGCCCCGTGTCAGGCTCCATGCTGTCAGCGTGGAACCTGCTTGGGTTTTGGGATTCTCTCTCTCTCTTTCTCTCTGTCTCTGGCTCTCTCAAAAATAAATAAATAAACTTAAAGAAATGTATTGTTTTTTTAGCCTTTTCAGAAACCCAGCGTTGTTCGTTTTTTTCTCGTCTGTTTTTTTTTCTTTTTTATTTCTGTTAGACCTTGTGATACTGTCCCAGAGGCTTTGTTTATTTCTAACCCCTTTGCCCTCTGTTCTTCCACCGTGTGAGGCGGAAACATCTGTGAGCAAGAAAGCACCATCTGTGAACCAAGAAGATCGCCCCAGCAGAAGGCGACCGTGCTGGTGCCATGACCCTGGACCTCCAGGCTCCAGAGCCATGAGAAATCAGCACTGTTAATAAGCTACCCCGTCCATGGGCTTCTGTTACGGCAGCCTGAGCACACTAAGGGCCGGACATGCACCCTCGTCTCCACACGCAAGTTGCCCATCGGCGCACCCAACACGTAAGTCAAAACATGGCGGACCCTGACCCACTCATGTTTGATCACACGGCTCGTGTGGTTTCCGAGCTTTGCTGAGTGCCTGTTCCTGTGCTCCATCAAAGTCCACGGACTCAAAAATGGCCACCACCCAGTGCGGGGGCTGGTGGGTGGCCCTCTCGGCAGGTGGCCCTCACCCCATTGGCTTAGGACGATCGATCCCTGTTTACAAGTCTTCTTAATCATTAAGCATAATCATTACTAGTGCCCCGCATGCTCTGAGAAGCGTCCCAGTTTGGACAAGTCATGACACGGTCACCTCCCTAAAGGGTCTCCCCTGGCCTCGAGGGGGGTGGAGGCTGGCCCGGCTTTGACCAGGATGTGGGGCTCTTGCAGCTGCCCTCCCGCTGGTGTTGTCTTAGCCTCCCCTGAGACGAGGAAGTTAGAACAAAGCCTCCATGGGGATTATTTGGGTGAGGTGCGGAGCGCAGGAAAGGACTCTGCAAACATTGGTGATTCACAGAGACCAGCAATGGAATGTGCACAGGGAGGGCGGAGGCAGGCCCGGGACACTGTGGAGGCACAGGCCTATGGTCGGACAGGGTCTCAGGTGCAGGGACGCCAAGTGGCAGGCAGAGGTCCCCGGAAGCCCAGCCAGGGTGGGTAAGGGAAGGGACCTAGGCCCGGGTCTTTTAACTGTGTTCTTCCCTCCCCCTTGTGAGAAAATTTCCAGAGAAGGTAGATCTCAGAGCCAGATGCGCTGAGCCCTGGGGCTGCCATGGCAGAGGCCATCACACTAGGTGGTTCTGGCCACAGTGGGAAGTCTGCAATCCAGGCAGTACAAGCCGTGCTCCCTCCCGAGGCACTGGGGGAGGGTCCTTCCTGCCTCCTCCAGGCCTGGTGGCTGCACACTGCCCTTGGCATTCTTGTTCTTAGCTGCATCACCTCAGCCCCCGCCTCCGTGGTCACCTGCTGTCTCCCTGCGTGTCTGTGTTTCTCTTCTTACAGGGACACCAGTCATAGTGGATGAAGGGTCACCCTGCTCCCGTCTGACCTCATCTCAACTTAAATAATTACACTTGCAATAACCCAATTCCAAATACGGCCACGCTCTGAGCTTCCAGGAAGGGTATGAATCTGGGGAGGATGCTATCCATCCTGGCACTCTTGGAAGTCACTTAGTGACAATGATTTGATTCACAGGCAAATCTGAAGCCCGAGAGCACAGGGGCTTGTCTGGCTCGGCTGGCAGGGGACCATCTTCCGCCCTTCCCCGGCTGTCCTCCTGGGACGCGGCTCAGAGCAGCGCTGAGGGCTGGCTTGCACCAGGTGCCAGCTGGGGGCACATCCACGTCCCGGTGTCCGTGCGCTGCCAGAACCTTGGCTTCCTGTTGGAGCCCATCCAGCGGCTCAAGAAAGGCCCATCCGGGTCTGAAAGGAGGGGCTGTCAAGGAGGGGCCTGGCGCCCCAGGCACATCTGCCTCCCGGCTCTTAGTTCTGTTTATTCCTGACTTATCTCTGTTCCTTTGGGTGTCCTGGTCATCGGCTAACTCATGGCTGGGAAGCTTCCTTGTCGTAACAGCACCTGGGGTTGATGCAATAGCTCAAACCCAGAGGCGCTCCGGGGTGAGGGGTGCTGTGGCCGAAACCGCCAGCTGTAGACCTTGGGCTAAACATTGGTTTCTCCAAAACACCCCGGGTTTGTCACATGCGCCTGCATGTAGCAGGACAGACAGTGACCCAGTGTTGGGAGCAGGAGACCCTAGGTCTTTGAGGGGCATCCTAGGGCTCCTGGCTTCTGTTCTGACTCACCAGGACCCTCTGTCCTCTCCCCCTCCCCCTCCAGAGTTGTGGGGAGACTAATCTGCACAGCTCCACTCCCCCGATTTGTCCTCCGAGTAAACCACGCCAAAGACGGGAGCCTCCAGGAAGGGTCTGGAAGTCTCTCTCCAGGCAGCAGGAGGAAACTCTGTGCAGGACACAGAGGGAGGTGCCCACACCCAAGGCAGCTGTGGAACGGTATGACAGCCGGTGGATAGGACTCTCCCCAGGGAGGTGTGTGATCCCAGGGGCGAACCCAAGCGCCCCGATTAACAGGACTGCGGGTCCACCCCTCCATCTGGCTCTCTGCTGGCTGGAGGAACCAGGAGGGACGGTGCTAGTGAGCTGAGAGGTAGCCCGGAGCATGTAAGCCTGGGAGGCCACGCTGACTCTGTGTTTGTGTGGGTTAGCAGTGCCTGTCTGGAGCGCCCTGTGACCCTCACCCATCTGGGAGCTCCTATTCACTCTCAAAACCCAGTTCAGATCGCTCTCCCGGGGAGAAGCTTCCGCAGTGTATCACAATGCACGTGTCGAGGCTTACTCTCCCCCGCGGGCTGTGGGCTGTGGGCTCTGAGGCCAGGGGTGCCACCCGGGGTCCGGAGGCTCCAACGTTAGCAGGCCACCCACCTTGCCCTTGATCCACGGTCAGTCCACGCTCGTGACATATACATGCCAGTGGCCATGCACTCCACAGGTGGGAAGGTTGCAGCCCCAGCACTCAGGGCCAGACGGCCTGCTTCTGGACCCGTCCAGGAGACCCTCACCTCACCTTCCCTGGGACACCAGAGCACAGGGCCCAGGGCAGGTAGGGGAGGGATCCCAGGACAGTGCAGGCAGAGCTAAGGCTTCAGAGCAGGAGGAAGGAGAGAGATCCCAGCAGGTGCCAGGATGTGCTCACCCTGGGTTCAGGGACGCCCGCGGCAGCCACCTGTCAGGGTGTGGCTGGCGACCAGCTCTGGCCCTGGTGTTCGTTCACTCCTAGAAGTTGAACCACCGCCCTCCCCCTGCCCCGAACAGGGAGGCTGGGGTAAGGCAGCGAGCCCGCGAGCTCTGGAAGGCAGGGCGGGCTCTTTGGATCCCATCCTCTGCCCCTGGGTCAAGGGTTCCCTGGCACCGAGGAAAGGAACACACAGGAATTCCCTCCCCACAAACATTTACCCGACGCTCCAGCGCCCCTGTGCCAGTTCAAGCTCACTGTCCTTTGACCCAGCTGTGCTCCTGCTGCACGCCCCCCCCCCCCCCCCTGGCCAGACCACAGCTGCCCTTGTATCACATCTGGGGTCCACGAGCCCAGACCCCCCGCCTCTGCACCTGCCGTGCCACACCTGCTGATCGCCGTGTGTCCCCAGGTGCCTGGCTTAGCTCCGCATTACCTAAGTGGGCAGCCCTGTGGCTGAGGTGCTACGGGACAGGCTGGGAAACCGAGGCACAAGTGGTAAAGTGACTCAGTACCAAATGTCTCACCCTCCCAGCATAACTACCACATGGCCCGGTCTCCCCACAGAGGACTCTTCAAGGACAGGGATTTATCACTCATCCCAAGCCCCAGGCTCTGTCCACGTGAACTGAGTTAGACTGAAAGCAAAACACCAGCTGTTTTTTTGCGGTGGGGGTGGTTCTGGGCACTGGCTGCAATCTGAGGGGTCTTCCCGAGATGGGGGGGGGGCAGGGGACCAGCTCCGACAAGGCTCCAGCTCCCCTGGTGATTCTAAGTGCAGTCGGATAGAGGCCAAGGTGCTCTGACAGTTCAGATAGGTGTTCCCTCTAAGCCCCGTTTCTGGGGTGTTCGCATCTTCCTGGAACCTGGCTCAGCTCCACGACGACGCCGGGCCTGGGGGTACTGTGGGGGCAGGAAGGCAGCAGTCTGGCCAGAAAAGGCTCCCAGGGATTTTCTCTATGATGACCATTATTGTAAATATTTATTTATTATTTTGAGAGAGAGAGAGAGAGAGAGAGAGAGAGAGAGAGAGTGCAAGCAGGGGAGGGGCAGAGAGAAAGGGAGACGGAATCCCAAGCAGGCTCCAGGCTCCGAGCGGTCAGCACAGAGCCCAACATGGGGTTTGAACCCATGAACTGTGAGATCATGGCCTGAGCCGAAGTCGGATGCTTAACCGACTGAGCCACCCGGGCGCCCCATATGATGATATTTAATAACAAAGACCATGCCATCTGTTAGCTTGGGTGCATGCTCTCCTTCTGGGAACAAAGCAAGCTCTGAAAACAACACAGACTTTGCTCTGTCTTCAGCCTGCCCTTGTCTTGGAAGGAACGGGAAACCAGACGGTGAGCCTCGCCTCGGGTCCGTTTCTCATGGGCTTGCTGCACAGGGTGGGCCCCAGCCCTGTGCCGGCGTGTGCACGGTCAGGCCCCGTCAGTCACCGGGTGGAGAACAGCTCTGTGCACAAACTCCGGGGTGGCCCAGGTCTCCCTCCGACCCCACCCCCCTACCTCGAGGGGCTGAGGCGACCAGCCAGGTGCACCTGCTCCGGGTCCAAGACTGCTCCCTGAATCCCAGGTCTACGAGAGTAACCCCTGACAGGCACCTTACATTGTGAGCCATAGTTCATTCCTCCGGAAAATGGGTATATTTTTCCCCACCTTGTTTTGACAGGCTATTATAAAATAATCTCCTTTATTTAAAAAAAAAAAAAAAAAAGCAAGCTGAGCAAAGGTATCCAGTAAGTTCTCATTTGGCTTAAAAATGTGCTTAGATCTAGAGAGAGCATTTCTGGAAAAATACCTAAGAAAGTGTTAAACCGATACCTCTAGACAGGAGAGGGCTTTTTTGTATCGTGTTATTTTTATTTATTTATTTATTTTTAGTTTATTTCTTTCGAGACAGAGACAGAACAGGGGAGGGGCACAGAGAGGGGGGGAGGGAGAGAATCCCAAGCAGGCTCTGTGCTATCAGCACAGAACCCGCCACCGGGCTCGACCTTACAAACCGTGAGATCGCGACCTGAGCCCAGATCAAAGAGTCTGACGCTTAACCGACTGAGCCACCAGGCGCCCCTGCACGGTCTGATGTTTCAAACTTACTGCGTGCATTCTGTTTTTATCAAAAGATTACAGTTGATTACATTAAATGTTATCACGATAGCGAACTCGTTTATTTAACACATTTATTAAAGTGTAGTTAATGGTAGAAATAAGTCTTACCGGAAACAATACAAAAAGAAAGGGTGGGAATTTCAAGAGTTTCGAAGGAGAGACGAGACCCGTGCGCACAGTGCTGACTCGCTGACCTTTCAAGCACCTGAGGGTCTGGGATTCAGTGGCCTGGGCGCTGTGGCCATGGAGGTGCTGACCCTTCATCCTGGCCTCCAGGCCGGGCTAATCCCGGCTCCCGCTAGAGGACTGTAACCCGGAGACTGGAGCCTGACCTCCCGGCTTGCTTGCTGCCACAGCGGTGGGGTGGACTTACTCTCTCCCCCGCAGGGAGATGGGCCGCTGGGGGACTTCACAGTCCCGTGCAGGCAGAAGCAGGTACAGCCGGACCCAGAGGGAAGGGCCGTCCCCAAACAAACAGAAGGCAGAGCCCTTGTACAAACACAGGGGTATAAATGAGTCTGCTCGGCCGACGCGGCACGTCCTCTGAGCAGTCGGGTCCCCAGAGCCCGCCCGTGACCATGGAGGCCAGAGTGCTCTGGCTGCTGGCATTGGTCCTGGCCTTGGGGTCCTCCAGCTTGGCTGACGAGTATGTGGGCCTGTGTGAGTACCGTTCTGACTTCGCTCTGTAGGAAGGAGGGGCCATGGGGGGGGGGGCGGGTGGGGAGGACATAGGAGGAGGAGAAGAGACGCTAGGTCCGGGCTTGGGGGGGGGGTGTGGGGGGGGCTTTCTGGGGGCTAGAGGAAAGTGATCAAGCCCCCACATTGATTTATAATCGCCACTTACCAGACACGCATGTTCCTTCCCAATAGCCCTACAAACTGGGTCTTGCTGTTTTACAGACGAGGTAGCTGAGGCTCAGAAAGTTAGTAACTGGCTGCAGGCACCCCCTCCCCGCCAGTGCTGAAACCGGGATTAGAACCCAGATCTGCCTGGCCGGCCGGCCACCCCACCACCTTCTTGGCTGCAGATTTCTGAGCGACGGTGTAGGTCTTCACGCACCGTTCTGGCCCACTTGCAAGGCAGAAAGGAAAGGCCGAGGAACACGGTTTCCTGAAGAGCGTTTTCAGCACACGGTTTTCATTTGGCCGTGGCATTGTCCCTGCAGGTGGGGGGAGGGCGGCTGTCCCGCCCACCCAGCTTTGAAGAAATTAGGGTGTGGCTCTTATCAGGGGCCAAAGGCGGTGGTTCCCAAACGTGGTGCCTGTCCGAGTCACCAGGACAGCTTTGCGACCCCTACAGCCCAGGAGGTGCCCTTCGTGCCACGGTGCCTCTGGGATCCCAGTGTGAGCAAATCTGGCTGGGGAAACCAGCGGGTTGAGGCATTACTGCCTGGCACAATAGAGTGGGATTTTAGACAGTTCACATGGCTCTGTTTTCCTAAGGAAAATCCCACTAGGCAATGAGGCCGACTTGGCGGAACTTGAATTTTTTTTTTAACGTTTATGTATTTTTGAAGGAGAGAGAGTGTACACGTGGGGGGAGGGGCAGAGAGCGAGGGAGGCACAGGATCCGTAGCAGCTCCAGGCTCCGAGCGGTCGGCACAGAGCCCGACGCGGGGCTCGAACTCGTGAACCACGAGATCGTGACCTGAGCTGAAGTCGGACGCTTAACCGACCGAGCCACCCAGGCGTCCCAGATTTTGCAGAACTTTAGACACTATAGGCTTGCTTCAACAACGAGTATTGAGGACAGAAGGATGTCCCAGGAGGACGTGACCAGCCAAGTGCCTGGGGGACAGGGGGACACAGGAAAGAAATGGAAAATAGCATGCGCTGTGGTTTTCTGTACTGAACGTACATCTCCTCTTACACTATTCATTTTTTTTAAGGGGACAGTTTGTGTTGATAACACAGTGAAGGAGAGTTTGTTTCGGGGTTCAGGAGCCCCCAGATTCCCACGGGTTCCTGCCAGCTGAAGGGACCCGAGGCCCATGGACTTCCCGACAAGGCTCCAGGGGCACACGAGTGAGGGGGGGCGCCCTGGCAGAGGCCAGAGTCCCCAGAGAGCATACAGAAGTGAGCGTGGGAGGAGGGTGCTCCTCGAGCCGATGTTGGGGTGCGGGTGGGGTCACGTGCTTCGAACCCAGAGGCTGGGGGCGGTTGCAAACTTGCCAAATGAAGGCAGCAGCCAACACCCCGGGCCGGCAAGGGCTCCGGCCGCTGACCGGGCTTTGTTTGGGACAGCGGAGAACCTGTGTGCCGTGCCGGCCAAGAACAGGGTGGACTGCGGCTACCCCCAGATCAGCCCCGAGCAGTGTGTCAACAGGGGCTGCTGCTTTGACTCCAGCATCCCCGAGGTGCCTTGGTGCTTCAAGCCTCTGCAGGACACAGGTGAGAGGCCCCGCGAGCCCCGTGTCCCTCCCGGGCCCCCCCGGGAAGCCTCCAGATCCCTAGGAAGCCGCGCGCACCCGGGCGGGACGGCCAGCACCGTGACTGTCCATCGGGGAGGGGGCCTCAGCCAGAGACGTCGTGCACAGGGAGGTCAGCTGCCAGGGGCCGTCCCCTGCCGTCCCTTTGCTCGGCGGTTTGTGCGAACTATGAAAGCAGTCTTTTCAAAAAGGTGCTCAAAGTCAAGGCACTGTGTCCAGGGAACTAGTTTAAAAACCATCCTGGGGAGAAGTGGAAAACACACGGGTTTGGGAAGTTGGGCCGACATTCGAGGCCTCGCTCGGCAAACAAAGCATCGTCATCTGTGACGCGCTCCCGGCAGACGGCAGATGGTGGCAGCACCGGGCACGGAGCCCTGGCGCCTGTCCATGCCCCGCGACCTTTCCGCCCTGCCCCCACCGCGATGCACCCCTCCCTCCCTCGGGGTGCAGCGGGGTGCGGGACGGCCGCCCTGGGGAACCCCGCCTCGGCCGCGAGCAGGTGTCTGTGCACGTGGGTGGTTCGTAGCCCGGCTCCCCGGTCCCACCTCGAATCTTGGGCGTGAGGTCTGCTGTGAACCCCCTGGAAGTCCAAATGCCAGCTCATCTTCTGAGAAGGGCACGGGCTCCACCTTCCTGGAGCCAGCACTCGCTCTGTGTCCCCCCCCCCCCACCGTAAGCGGGGAGTGGGGCCGCAAGCCAGCGGAGGCCGGAGGCCGGCCTCCTGAGCAATGATGGGGCCCTGCCCACGGCCCTGGGGCTTCCTGCCCCTTCCTGGCAAATCGGGACAGAGGCCCAGATACAGCTCTGGGACCAGGAGGGAGCTGCCCGTTGCCTCGCTGCTGGCTGTTGCCCTACTTTGGGGCCCCTCAGTGGGGGCGATGGGGGGACTACACCCTTTCCTTTGGGCGCTGGTGGGGGCCTTGAGATGATGTCATCTCATTGATCATCTGTCTGAACCCCTGTGTTCTGGTGGGACATGTGCTATTCTCCACGAGGCCGGACCCTCAACACTTCTCCAGGGACTGGGGGAGAATGCAGCCCAAGGCACTGACCTTGGAGGCTGTCTTGACCTTGAGAAGCCGGGCACCTGGTGGGTGGAGCCAAGGCTGGTGGTGGTGATGCACGTCTGCGCTTTGCTTCCAGAATGCACATTTTGAAGCGACGCCCACCGGCCCTGGACACCCTGGAATGCGACCTTCCATGCTCCGGGGGACCCTGCCTGCGTCCTCTGTGGGGCCAGCCGCGGCCGCCCCTCCCTGCTTTTCTCCCACCCTGCTCCTGGCAAGCCCTTCCGCTGAAAGCTGATGCCTGGGGCCTGATGGCTTAATGAATAAAGATCCTGTGCTCAGCATGAGGGCTGTGCCTCATTCCTGAGACTCCTCTGTGCTGTTGAGTTTTATTTCTGTCAAGTGCATTTCCTTTCTCAGCCTCTCCCGGACGGTGGGGAGTCGGGGGTGGCAGGAGGGTGTGATGGCATCTCCAGCCCGGGGCCTCCCCAGGCCCCGAAAGGCAGGTCCTAAGGAGATGCCCCTTGCGTGAGGATGTCACAGGCCCCAGGCCGAGCCCTGGCACGACAGGGAGCCCGAGCGGCCTTCTCAGCGGCCACCACCTCGTGTAAATTCAGAAAAGACACTGCAAATGTAAGTTTCAAAACAAACAAACAAAAAAACAAAGATCATTAGTGTCTTCCTTGGGGAAGAGAGCAAGCCAATAAAGCCATCTTCCAAACTGGCACTTTTCTGTACTTATTTGCAGGTCAAGTTTAACACCCGTGACACCTCGGGCGGCTTTCTTTTTCCGTTTTCTTCTGAAAATGGCTGCAGCTCTGTAAGGGAGCGGGTCTCACCATGACGATCCCGTCCCAAGTCCTCACGGGGTCCCAATGATGCCTAGACGCAGAGCACCCCACCTGCCCCCTCTCCTCCTGGGACAGGTGGCTCCCCGCGGACTGTCCCCCCACCCCCACCCCCCCGCGAGGCGGGTTTCCAGGGTGGAAGCCAAGCGCGCAGCTCGAGCAGATGGGCCGCCTGGTCCGAGCCACCGTTCCCACTGGAGAAGAGACCCCGGTTTCCATCAAAACAACAAGCTTTGTTTCTGGGCCGTTGGGGCCAGGCCCCCAGAGCTGACTCGATCCCTGGAAGGGACATACGGTTGCCCTTGTCTTACAGATAAGGAAACATTAGGAGAAAGACTTAAAAAGACCCAGCCAGTGGCTTCTGCTGAGAGGGGACCACGTCAGGACGCCCAGGCCTCTGAAACCAAAGCTCTGTGTGTTCCTCGTAAAGCCCAGCAGCTACTCCTGCCAGGCCGAGGGAGGGAACCTTTCCAGAAGCATCTCCGACCAAGCAGCACGTGCAAAGTGCAGCTTCCTCTCCTGGGGACGCTGCTACCCAGAGCTGTTCTTGCCCTGACGCGCCCCTGGTTCTGCCTTTGTGTCCCTTTCTCCTCACAGACCGAGCCCAGCCTTTGAGGCCAGGCCGGATCTTAGCTGGAGGGGTTCAGGGGTCACCCCGGGCCCTGGGCCTTGGCCTCAGGCCATGGCGATGACCGTCAGCCATGGTCCTGGTGACTGGGCTATGCCACACAGCCTGCTGGGTGAGGGGAGGGCCACGTCCTGGCCAGTGACAAGGGACAGCCCCCCCCCCCCCCACCACGGAGGCACGAGGACCCCAGACCTCGGCACCCCGCCCTTCCTGGATGCAGCTGCGGCCCAGCGGCCATCACCCCTCAGAGACGGTGCTGTCACCACCCACAGTGTCATCACTCGCTGGCCAGATCAGAGCTACCGCTTCTCCTTCTGAGCCCTGGACATCCCGGTCCTGCCCACTACCCCCACCCCCCAGGCAGCGTCTTCTGTCCTGTTGTCTTGCATTCTGGGCCCCAGTCTTGACAGGGTCTTCCCAGGGACCTCGGAGAGATCCCAGGCCAGACTCACATACGGAAACAACCTTCACACCCAGCACAGGGGTCTCCTTCCAGAGACCTTGCTGCTTAGGAGAACCATCTGGAGGAGGGGGACTTGAGTGTTTCATCCTGGGGCTCACAGGTCTGTCCTGAACCTTCCCTCTGTTGTTCCCACAGCGGGCGCAGGGGGGTCCTCACGCAAGTCAGGCTTTGGACTGTCTGCTCCATGCTCCCTGGGGGTCCCGGGCAGTGTGAATGCTACCCGCCCCCCCCCAAAGCCAACAGCTTCATGAATACTCCAAAGAATGGATCCAGATGATAGAGGCATCTGAGAGGCTTCCGGAAACCTCAGAGGCCAGGCCATTAGATCAGGCTTGAGGGTGGGCTCGGCCCCGGCCCCGGCCAGCCAGGCAGAGAAGCTGGTCACCTCCATCAGTGCCGGGCGGACACCCAACAGCGAGAGCAAAGTGGGTTGGTGGGTAGGCGGGGTCTCCAGGTCAGAGATTCGGACGCTGACCCAAGGTTCAGGATCCTTCCTCTCTCCAGCCTGTGTCAAAAACGAAGTGAACAAGCAAAACCTGTAGCTCACCTGTCCCCACAAAGCCTCTGGGCCAAAAAGGCCACAGACATCTGGGGACCCTGCCAGGCCACTTAAAAAAAAAAAAAAAAAAAAAGACTCCACTAAAAATATCATTTATCTTGATCGCTGAGTTTTAGGGCAACCTTCCAATTTTGTGCCTCTCCCTCGCCCCGTCCTGAGCCCATGGGGGCCATGATATTCTCATGCACAAGTTCACAGAGCACCAGCAACCGGCCAGACCGCCGACCGCCTTGGAGGGAGATACCCCCAGCCGCCGCTCAATCCATCCACCTCGTCCGAGCCCCCAGGGCCCACCGGCTCCCTCTTCAGGTCACCACGAGTACTGCGGCTTCCTACCCATCGCGGCTGCCACCCTACCTTTCTCCCCTTCTAGAAAAGATGTATTAAGATCCCCGATCTCTCCGCTACACCTACCTCCTGCCGGCACCTCTTGAGCAAAACCCCATTTCCTTGAACACCCTCAAAACTGCATAACGCACACCTGAGTCCTATAGTTAATCCTTCCTAACACCTTCTTACTGAGATGCCCCATAATGTGCTGTGTTCCTGTGGTTTTTCGCAGGAGGACGTCGTCAAGACACAGGCTGAAGGCTTGGTGGGGTGACGGGGGCGTGGGGACACATGGTCTCAACCCGTGGTCCTCAGTGGGGCCTTCACGGCCATAGGGGATGTTTGGAGATCTGTGGGCATGTCTCTTAATGCCATATGAATGGGGGGAGGGGCTGCTGGCATCGAGTGGGCACAAAGCCAGATATGGGGGGTCTGCAGTGTGCTGGGGGGTACTGTGGATGGCCAGTGTCCTGTTGGATGCTCAGGCAGCCACAGACCTGTTTGTAATGGTTGGAGACTAGAAGTAGGTTAAAATCCTAGCACAGGGGCGCGTTGGGGGCTCAGCCGGTCAAGCGTCTGACTCTTGATCTCTGCTCAGATCATGACCTCACGGTTTAGAGGTTCAAGCCCCATATCGGGCTCCACGCTGACAGTGTGGAGCCTGCTTGGGATTCTCTCGCTCCCTCTCTCTCTCTCTCTCTGCCCCTCCCCCACTCACTCTGTCTCTCTCAAAATGAAAATGACAATAATAATAAATGAAATGAACAGGGGTGCCTGGGTGGCTCAGTCCGTTAAGCATCCAACTCTTACTTTCAGCCCGGGTCATGATCTCACGGTCTATGAGTTCGAGCCCCACGTCAGGCTCTGCGCTGAGAGCACAGAGCCTGCCTGAGATTCTCTCTCTCCCTCTCCCCCTGCCCCTCCTCTGCTCGCTCTGTCTCTCAAAATAAAGTAACTTAAAAGTATTTTTTTAAGTCAACAAATGAAATAAAATAAAATCCTAAAAGCAAAGTTGTTGTCAAGTTTGGATATACCAGATTTCCCAGGAATGCAAGGGAAGCCTTCTGCGTAGTTCGGAGCTTGGGCTGAGCGGGTCATTCCCGACACGCCATCACCAGGGACAGTGCCCCACGTGCCTTGTGACTTGTCCACCCTGGGGCTGCCTGTATCCTCGGTGCCTCGACGCCTTGCATCACTCGTAACAAGGGGGGGGGGGGGTTGGTGCAGGGGCGAGCCCCCGCCCTCACCTCTGTCTCCTCCTCCAGCTCTGACATGCACAGCTACACAAACATGTAGCATTATCGTTCCATTGTTACTTTCCCTTTACTTCTCATTTTTTCTAGGGCAGGCTGCATGTTTATTTCTCTTAAACTCTGTGTGTAGGCAGGTTACTAAGTTATTAAGTATAAAATTATTAGGTATAACTTCAGTTCAGGAGATCAAAAGGGGTCTTATGAAATCCTTGCTGTCAAGAAGGGGGCTCTGCTGGGATGAGACTCCCCACCTCCCAGGGGGGCCTCTTGCCGCTTCTTGCCGGGGTCCCGAGCAAGACAGCCCCAGGAGACCCCTGCCTCCCCCGCCTCTCTTCGTTCCCGTATTTTCAATCTGAAACCTGGGTCATGGATTTGAACTTAAAAAACCCCAAAGGCTGACAAATGTGTTCTCTGGTCCCCAGGACAACCTCCCTAAAGCCCCTCCCCCTTGTCCCCAGTTCAGATGAGGGAGGGTCACCAGGCCCACAGAAGCGTGGATAACATGACCTCGGCTCCCACCTGCCCGGTACCCTGTACCTTTACTTCCCATTCAGGGGCCGTGCTCCCTCTTTCCCAAACAATCCATTTCTCCCCTGTATCCCTGCAGCTATGGAGGCCGAGTGGGTAAAACCTGGGGTCATGAACCCCCAGCCCATACTGCTGAGCCCAGCCCCGCCCAAAGCGCATTGCTGGGGCCCAGAAGCAGGCATCCGGGAAGGGGTGGGGGGAGTCTGTGCCCCTCCAGGGCTGTGATGGAGCCTGGTGAAAACCCTAAACCCCATGGTCTGTCTCTCGGTCACCCCCTGGTCCCTCCCTCTGTCCCCACTAAAGGATCAAGGGGTTCAGTTCCAACTCCAGGAGATCTTGGCTGACCTGACCTGCATGTCAAAGTGTGTGCCCTCGAGGCCCAAGACTCCTGCAGGGATGACTGACACCCCCTCACGGCCCCATGTACAAACCCACCTCCAGTCTCCACCAATTAAGGGGAAACTTTATCTTTGCCAAAATTTCAAAGTTCCTCCTTCTCCTCCTGTGCTTGAGCCTAACCCAGGTGTGGCCCATGCCTCCACCTCCCACCCCTGGAGATCTCCTCTGTGCTGGGGGAGAGAACAGATTGGAGGGGAGGACGGTGTCAGGGAAGCACTTGGCGTCCTGCCTCCCCCCCACCCCCCCCCCCCACCCCCACAGACGATGAAGCAGCGGCCCAGCCTTCTTTAAGGCTCATTGCTGTCCCCGCTACGGTTCACATATTCCACTTCAGTTAGCCCCACGGCAGCCCTGCGAGGTACAGATTATAAGTGAGCAAGTGGACGCACAGAGACGTTAGGCCGAGAGTCCAAGGTCACACAGCAGAGAGAGGGACCGGAGCCCAGAGTCTGGTCCGCAGGGTCCCCAGCAGCTCCAAGCTCTTTGAGTAGAGGAGAGGGGCTCCTTCTCAGTTCACGGCCAAGGCACTGGGTGGGGTAGTCCGTGGAGGGAAGAGGGGGAAGAGGCAGATGGCTCCAGCAGGGGCAGTGGCCGGATGGCTACTTTGCGTCCTGCCAGAGAGAGCTAGAGGCAGCCCCCCGACCTGCAGGCTGCCGAAGGGTCTTTGAGGGCACCCCAATGTCCTGGGACCCCACCCAGGTGTACACTAGCCCAGGGCAAGCTGGAGGGACAAGAGGAGCAGATATCTGGGGGACGTTTGCGGAAGCCACCCACCCCAGCCCCCTGGGACTCACTGAACAGTGCCCCCAGGACAGACCGACAAGGACCCCGCCCCCTGGTGGAAGCCAGGACCCCGCAAGCCCCCCAGCTCACTGGGCTGGAGAACCCGGACCCAGTTTACCCACAAGTTCCTGGGTGGGGGCAACAGAGAAAAATCAGGTCGCTGTTTTGTACAAGGAGTTTTGGGGTGAAGGTGAGTTATGTGTTCGCTACACACCTTGTGTTGCTGCCCCAAGTCTGCAGCTGCCTCCCGCGTTCCCAGGAGCCGTGGGGAGGCCAGCCCGGGCAGGAGGAGGCGTCCGGACAGGGGCCTGGCTCCCCGAAGTGCTCCGTGTGTGCACAGGGCAAGGTGGCCTCTGTCGGCTGGGGTGTCTTTCCCCTTTGCCCCGGGTCTGACCGTCTCCAGGCGCCGCCTCACCGTGGCCGATGCCCAGAGAGGTTGTGGACGTGGAAACTAGGCCGGACTGAGCACCTGGCGTGTGTCAGATGGTGACTGAGCACACGAGATCTGCAAACCCACTGAATGCTCCGGAACCAGCCGCGAGGCGGGGGGCGTCTCCACCTCCTTGGCAGAGGAGGAAACAGACACAGAGCCAGTTAGTAATTTGGTCGGGAGTTTGCAGCCAGCAAGGCTGGGCTGTGAGGACATCCCTACGGCAGGAGGCCGCCCGGGGCTCAGAGCCCTTCTAGAAGAGCGTGGTTGGATTACAGCACCTGCCGTACAGAGGCCGTTCTGGTCTGTTCTCAGCCACAGCAGTGTCTGTCTCCTGACACTGGCTGAAGAAATTAAATAGTTCCTGTGTTTCAACCTTGTGTAGAGGCCCCGCGGTAATCTGCTAGGTTTAAAAATGAAACACCCAAATCCAGACAAACCAAATGGGAGCGATTTCCTCTAATTACTTGCTTGCCAGGAGCCACAGGTCCCCTCCCCCCAAGCCCAGTTCTGCCCTTGAGTCCTACGGGGCCCGCGGAGGTCTCCAAGGGGTGCAGAATCTTCCTGGGGACTTTTAAACAACATTCTTGGCTGGGGACAGCCGGAGTTGATAGAGCGCCCAGAGAGCGTTAACCAGTTTTAAAATCGGGGGCTAGAAAGTGCTACAGTGTGGGCCGGAAACTCTTTTTCCCTTTTCCCCAAACTGCAGTGAGAAATCATATATTTATTCTTACTTTACTGATGCGGAAGTTGAGAGAAATTTACCCGAGGACCCAGCCTTGCTGAGGTTCAAAGCTGGGACGTGCTGACTGCTCTTGTGGGGGCTACACGGACACGATCACCCCCACAGCCTCATCAGGCTCCCTGGGCACTCAGCTGACACCGGGGCCCCCACATGGTGCCCCATAAGCCTCCTACCTGCTGGTCAGAGCTCCTCCGAAATTCACACCCACCGTGGCCATTAAACCTGATTATTATCTCCGGTGATGTGTACATGCCTTCCCCACCTCTTGAGTTTAAGTACAGCTGGACACTAAAAGTGTGGCTTTAAGGGACGCCCGGGTGGCTCAGTCGGGTAAGCATCTGACTCTTATTGCTATCTCACAGTTTGTGGGTTCGAGCCCCGCGCTGGGCTCCGTGCTGACAGCGTGGAGCCTCCTTGGGATTCTCTCTCCCTCTCTCTGCCCCTCCCCCGCTTGCCCTCTCTGCCTCTGTCTCTGTCTGTCTCACAAATAATTGAATAAACTTAAACAAAAATTTTTTTGAACCAGTGCGGCTACAACATTTATTTGGTAATGGTTCCTTCTGCATAGGCTGCGTGGCTCTGGATCGTCCCGGGATATGTTGGCTTTTCACTGGAATTCACACTCTCTTCTATGGATCTTCAAACGTTCAATGGCATACAGAGGAAGGTTTTTGCTTCACACTTAGACACGAGGGTCAGACTGGCGACAGACTCTGTGGGGAAACCCCGAGAGGGAGGGGGTCAGGCGTCGCCGGGAGTCTCAGAACTGCTGAGGGTCTGGCACCTCTGAACGCAGACAGGGAGGGCACGAAACGGGGTGGGCAGGGCCTCAGACCACGGCCAAGTTCAGACGAGGTGTCCTAGCGAGCCAAAGTACCCCTTACAAGAATCCTTTCTGGGGGCAAGAAGGGCCCGGCACTGTCGCCATGTTGCATCGTAAGGGGCATCGGCTGGGGGAGTTCGTCCACCTCTGCCGGACTTTCTCGGATGGACTTCTCGATGGCGTGTGGCCCAGGAATTGTCACAGAGGCTCCTCTTTCGCTGTGCGTTTTCTCTGAGGCCCTTCCGGAACCTGGGCTGGAAATCCTCCCCTCGGACCGCTGGCCTTTAGGGCTGAAGAGGTGCGGTCGTGCCCTGGAAAGAGACATCCTTTGAGCTTCAAAGACCCCGTCGGCAAACTGGAGACAGCAGCCATGGTGACATCAGAGCGTGTTTGATAGCTGTGGCCGCAAGACGCAGGCTGGGAAAAACCTGGAAAGCCAGAGCCGGCACACCTTGGTCGGCCTTAACGCCGTGGGGGGAGGCGGGGGTCTCAAACCTTCCTGAGCCGCTGACAGTCCTTCATGTGTGTGAGAGGCTACTTTTGAAAACGAAACGAGCTTTATGCTAATTGAAAGAAGCCAGACGCCAAGACGGCAAGAGCGTGACTGCATCTCTGTGACGTGCACAGAACAGGCGCATCCAGAGACAGGAGGCACATTCGTGGCTGCCGGTGACGGGCTGGTGGTGGGTTTCTTCCGCAGGCGCCGAAAGAGTTCGGAAACTGGAGACTGGCCATGGCTGCACGAGTCTGTGAGATCCTGGAAAGCAGTGAACCGTACACGTTAACAGGGCAAATTTCACACTGAATGACCTCGCTCTCTCTCTCTCTTTCCATATACGTTATATATAATAAACAGAATTGTGCTTCTAATCTCTCTCTGTGGATTTACTGACTTTGGACAGCGTCAGACTTTCTGCTCCAAGAACTGAGTTTACTTCCAAGAGTTTACCAAGGGCCACGGTGGGGGCCGGTGCATCCTGTCCTCCGCGCCACTGGCCTTACCAGATGGCCTCTGAGGGGGCCTCGTCCCCTTCCAGGTGACCCCGGGCCGAGGGCTCTCTCCACCTTCTGCAGCTCAAGGTGCAAGAATTAGCTGCTTCTCACCAGACAGCTGCCCTTGCCCCTGTTGGCCTGGACGCTGCAGCCTTTCTCTGTTCGCTTTTGTGGGGTACAGATGGTCCCCTCTGCTCCGACCTACAAACCTTGCCAGGAGGGCTGGGCCGCTCCGTGGCCCACGGCGCACAGCCCCGGCGTCCACTAGAGGGAGCCCTTGGCGCCCACGTCTGTTCTGTCATTGCTCTGGTCCAGCCACCCCTCCCCCACTTCTCACCAACCCAGCGGAATTTTCTGTCCTGGGATGTGCAGAGATCCCTTCTCCTCCTGCCACCTGCTCTCAACTGTGACACCCGGATGAGGAAATTGGGAGAAACGAATCAAGTTCCAAGGTCACTCCTGGGTGTGGCCGGATTAGCATCTCCTAAGAGCGGGAGCACAGAGCACAGACCCACAGGGCCGGCCGGCTGCTCGCATAGCAGGACAAGCAGAGGAAAGAAGGCAGCTGGGGGGAAGAGGGTTTGTCCATCAGGAAGAGTGCCCTGCCACAGGGTTTTGTCTCTACTGCTTACATCATTGTCTTTCTACAGAACGGGGTTGCTTTCACCGCCAAGGCCACGGCGATGTTGTCAGCAAGGATTAGCACTCTTGGGTGGGGTAGGACCCTCTTTCTCAACAACATCCCCCGGGCCTGGCGGCTTTGTTGGGGGTCTCCTGTCCCCCGCACACCTGCAGCTCCCAAGCATCACCACGTTCGCATGTAAGGGAAGGCCAGAGGGCTGGAGACGAGATGCCAGCCACGTGGGACTGCCCCAAAGCCACTGTGAGAGTGAGGGGGGCACACGTGGGGTCCGCGGGTCCCCGTCTTCTCTGTGCACCTGTCCTTCCTTCCACTTGCGTTTCCAGAAAGCCTTCTGTGATTTAAATTGTGGGTTACAAGGATATCAGTAGAAGAATGCTGTCCAGATTTTCAGATTTATTAAAGCCCGTTTGTTATTGTAGAAACAACCACAGCGTCTCTCCGAAGGGAAATGGCTGCAGGGATTCTGGAACGTTCCCGCGATGATGCGCCACGCAGCTGCTGAAGTGAGAATAGGGAGGGCTGTGCCCTCCGGTCTGGAGCACCGTCTGCAATCCGGTGGGAGGGGAGGCGAGCGGGGGCGTGGGGTGGGGGTGCTGTGTCCGCCTCTCTGGGTGAACAGACTGCTGTCTGGTTGTCCACTCCGGGTACCTCGAGGGGGGTGCCTGGGATGGGTTCGGGGCAAGATCATTCACTTTTGTATTATTTGTTAAAACAAGTATGTAGAATTTTTGTAATTTAAAGATGCAAATGAAGATAATTTTGGAAAAAGTGTGGAAGGAATGGGGATTTTGATGGGGGAAGGAGCAGAGGGGTTTGGGAGCATCTCACAAGATTTGGGGGCAGAGAAACCCGGGCAGGAAGAAGGGGTGATGAATGCTGGGTCATCGGGCGGTGGCTTCTCTCTCTGTGTGTCCCTGCGTCCACACCTTCCTCCACACCTGCAGAAGTAATCTGGTCCTCCCCATCACGGCCATACCCAGGTGATGATCCCAGAGTGACACCTGTGCCCAGGCTCAGCCTGAACCCCAGTGCTGACCTATACAGGGGCCCTTAGAACATAAAGCCACCAGAGCTGACTCCTGGGGACACTCGCCCATCATCGTGCCCCTCGGCAAAGTACCTGGGAGAAGTTTCCTCTGGTCATGGGGGATGGGTTCCCGCAGCCACTTCCTATGACAAAACAGATTCTCCTCCTTAGCCTTCAACCCCACAGTGTCTTCTTCCCACGTGGGGAGGACGATGCGGGGGTCAAAAGTCCTGGCTACCTGCGAGACTGTCACCATCTGAATTCGGCCTCCATCACTCGTCTTGGGCCAGCTGTGAAATCTATAAGAACCTCGCTTCCTCATCTGTGACTCTCCGGCCCCGCCCGAGGAGGGCGTTTAAATGAGATAGTCCACGAAAACGCACTTGACCCGTCCTCCCGCAGAACCAGTGGGGGCTGCCCACCACACCACCACCACTCTTGTTCCTCTTCCCATCCATTACAACACCGGCTGAGCCAATGGCTCCGTCAAGAGCGAGTTTCTGCCAGACCCCAGGCCCCATTCGCCCGGCAGGCGCGAGCACTGGCACTGTGGAAAGCAAGGAGAGAGAAGGGGAAATCTGAAAATAACAATGCTTTATTTGATTTATGTCACATTTTCCTAAGTGGCATCTAGTTTCAGAAAACAAAGTTCAGGTCTGCAAAAAATGCACGTACAAATCTTCTAAGGAGGTAACTCTACAGAAATGTACACGACAGGACCGAAGCCTGTAAGGTACAGTTAGAAAGCTCACATCCTAGGGTCTGCTTGCGTCTCTGTTCCAACGGAGTGGACAGCCCCTGAAACAGGTACCCGAGAGAGCCGACGTTATTTTTAAATATATATATTTATATATACGTATGTACGTACACGTGTGGTGTTTATCTACAACGGTGCAAACCTCTCGCAGAGCGCAGGCGACGGTATTCCCTAAATAACAATGGCAAGATCGTTGCAAAGTCATCCATACCGTATTTTAAAAACCAGGGATTATACAATCACAGATTAGATATACAGATATATGCACGCGTTTGCACGCTGATTGAAAATGTTGCTTGCATTGACTGTTGCTTTGGGACAACAAAGGGGTAACACTCAGTAGCGACTCATCAAATGAAAGGCAACAACCGGCAACCTGCTCACACGCCCGCTACGTCTGCAAAGGAAAATGCAAACAAGGCTCAAAGGGCTGGTTACAGACAGTAACTTTGTTTTAAACATACTCTCACCCCCTTCTACAGTGATCCTAAGATTATAAAAACGGAAAACCCACCGTGCGGCTTCGGAGGCCCATTTTATCAGCAACTCGGACCAGTGGACCCTTTCTACCGTTTTTGAGTGGCCGAGAACTTAAAAATGACATGTTGATGGCGACGCTCGGGCGTCATGGAAATGTTATGGGAAAGAGACCCCTGGGGTACACGAGGACAGAATTGTCAAAGACAATTATACAAGGTAAAACTGTAAGAACAAAATAGCTACCACGACCATTGAAATACTTTCAGGAAAACCAAGACCCATGGGACCGTTCGGACCGGGTTGCACCCTGAGATCTCCAGGAAGCCCAGATCCTGGGGCTCCCAACCTTCACCCTGTGTTCCCCATGACTTTTACCTCCCCCTCGGCCTAATCATTCCGTCCAGCGGGAGAGGGCACATTCGGGGCAGCCCAGGAGGGGAGGCCGTTTTGGTGACCTGTGGGGCAGAAATGGGCAAGTGGTTTCCCCCAGCTCCCTGTGCGCCCCCAGGCTGTGCTGGGATCTGTTGCTGGGCCAGCCCTCAGGGCAGGTGGCGCAGAGGAACACCGTCCACCTGTGAGCTGCTGGGAAGGGCTTCCAGCAACTCCTTCCCCGGGGGGACTGGTCTGGGGGGGGGGGGCTTGAGAACTGGGCCCAGCGGGCCTGCAGTGGAACGTCACCGGGGCGCTCTGTCGCCCACCGGCCTGGCCCCAGCATCCCCACCCCGGCCCGCCCGGCCCTGCTGCGCGTGGCGAACGCCTCCCGCGTACAGAGGTGAAATGCTGTTTAACTGTACACGACACCAGGGCCACGTTTAAGTTCATGTGCAAAGTGTAGGCCAAAGGCACCCAAAGGCGACGAACGGGATTCTCTCTTCCGTTCACGCAGATACTCCAGGACAGGGAGGAGCTGCCCCACGGAGGAAAACCTCAGCTCCGTGTAGTAATGTCGAGTTTTGCTGCTGCTTCTTTATGTGGCTTGGGGCTCGTGCCGCTCCCAAGATTTGGTGCTCCTGCTTAGGGGCTGAGGGAGGACCCTCTGGAAACCCGGAATTGCAAGCTCGGTGAGAAAGTCACTGCGCGCCCGGGGTCATGTCCTCGGTCGAGACCGTGGGGGGTCTCCCGGGAAGGAGGACCCCAGGGCTCTGCCTCCTCCGTCCTGCAGCCTCAGAAAGCCGGGCCCGGACACAGCAGCAGACTCCCCCCACCCGCCCTGCGATCAAACAAGGACACTTCATGCTCTCGCTTCCTCCTCTTCTGCTTCACGATGGTCTTTGTGCTGCGGGAAAGCCCCCAAGCTGTGCCCCCACCAGTGACAGTCCATTGCCCGGGCCGCAACACGGTACCTAATGTACCTGGTCGTTTTCTCCTTCGCGACGCCAGGGGGACTATTTCTGAGAACAGGGAGGCATCAGGGGCTGAGCCTGACCTAAGCTCATTTCTACAAAGCGGGTTGACATAAACGCACCGCGGATTCCCTCGGCCGGCCTCCGTGCGCCCTCGACTCGGCCACACAAGCGTCTGTTGGAGGAACGACTGCAGGTTGGCACGTTCAGAGGTAGCATACGAAATCGGGCTCGGGCTAAACCCTTCTGTCTGCACCAAGATGAGAGAAAGAAACGGGAAGAATGTGCGGTGGTTCTCGGAAAACCCAGCTACACCGCCTGGAAGGGCGGGCGTGGGCGTCACCTTCGCTCTGCCTTCCTGCCCTGGACGCTTGGATTTCACAAACGGGCTGAGCTGAGCCCGCCGTGAGGCGTCTTCCCTGCCCTGCCCGCCTCTGGCCTCAGGGAGGCCCCCGGTCTTGGCAGAGGGCGATGATCCCAGAGGAGTCCAAGGACAGTGACCCAGAAGGGCCGAGGCGGGACTGGAGGGTCTGCGGAGGCAGGCGGGCGCGGAAGGAGAAGCAGAGGGAGCAGGTGAGCACACGGAGCCACTTCGAGCCGGTCCCACACGTGGGGTGCCCTCCGATCTTGCAGGCCACCCTTCTGTCCCCATCACTTAGGATTTGCAGGGGCCAATCGTTCTGCCACTTTGCTCGGCCCGGCTCTCTGCTTGCTTACCAGAGGTGGGAGCGAAGACCCGTTTGAAGGCCAGGCCTTAAGCACCACCCCCCTTAAGTCCTTGCTCCGGGGGAGCTAAAGCAGTGCACAGCACCGGCCTCCTTCTGGGTCCCGCTCATGTCCGCCTGGGGAGCCAAACCCAGGGAGAACATGCTTTCCCCATCACAGCCGCCTCCACAGAGGCCAGGCCAGAGAAGTGGGTGTCCGGGAACATGAGAGCGAGGAGAGGGGGATATTCCTCTGAAGAATGGCCACCAGTGCCTGTGTCCCCGGAGCTCACTCCAAGACGGAGGGGATTGGAGAGGAAGGGGCACACGGGCCACAGCGCACTGGGGGGCTCGGCCCTGTTTGAGGTTGTGGCCGACATTGACAGGGCAGGAGGAAGTGGGTGGAGGTCTGGGAGAACAGAGCAAAAGCACAAAGCTTTAAGACACAACATGGTGTCCGGAGAGGAAGGTGAATTTACAAGCGGGGGTGTTAGACCAGAACGCCAAGTAACAAAGCAAGAATCTTACTAGACGCACGACAAATGTATTCAAAATGCAACCTAAGAACCCATTTTACCTAGTAAGATTTAAGCAAATCATTCTGAACTGGAAGCATTTAACACTGAACACAAGTGAAACGTTTTATGTAAAATATTTTATTAGCAGTCTTGACTTCTTAAAAGTATCTAACGTTATATTCGCACACTCTGCACTTCCCCATCTTGGGTGTTATGTTTGACCCTTGGTCACATTGACACGGCACTGGATGT
This sequence comes from Neofelis nebulosa, assembly GCF_028018385.1. Classification (NCBI taxonomy): domain Eukaryota; kingdom Metazoa; phylum Chordata; class Mammalia; order Carnivora; family Felidae; genus Neofelis; species Neofelis nebulosa. The sequence goes on along the minus strand of NC_080786.1, from coordinate 155,861,725 downwards.
GGGAGCCTCAGCGGATTTTGACTACGCTCTTGGCCATCTGCACGGCAGGCATGAAGTGGAATTTTCTCCCACCTTCTGGGAACAAAGGATGACGGAGAATTTGGAGACGGAGCACGTGTGCGTACACACACACACACACACACACACCAGCCCTCTCTAACCCGAGCTAATTCTCAGGTACACAGCTTTAGGAAGCTAAGACCAGGCCGGGGCAGAGGAAAGCACCTCTCCACGAGACAGGAGTCCACTCAGCCTCCAAGGCCAGAGGGACAACCCCATGCCGGGCGATGGTGGGGGGGAGGGTAGGGGCATGGGCCACCCTCCTGTCTCGGCTTTCTGTTTGGTGGCAGCCAAGTCCATAATGAACAGCCACTAAGCTAGTATTCTAGTATTGCACTTTATGCTTTAGGAAGTATTTTCATGTGTATTTGTACATCACAAATAGGAGGCAACAGGGCAAAGCAAAAAAAAAAAAAAAAAAAAAGACCTGGGGTCAGACCCCCACTCAAATTTCCGGTGCTCTCTTCCCTGGTGTCAGACCGAGACCTCGCCCGTCCTCCCCCGCCCGGCCTTTTGCATCTGCAGAATGAATACAACCCCCGCCCCATCACCTGCCGCCCTGGAGGCCAAGCCACCTCTGGGTTCCCTCCCCCTGGGCCCCCAGGGCCTGAGACACTAGCACCAAGCACGTGGGGAGCACCAGTGACCGTGTTTGCTGAGGGAGGGGATGAACAGAGGGCCCCCGCGGCTCCTGGCTCAGTGTCCGGACAACCAGCAGGGAAAACACGCTCAGTACGCGGCGGCCCGGGCTTTCCGTCCTCTCAGCCAAACCACAGAAGGTGGCTCCACCTGTCCCTGACGTCCCGGTCATGCTCCCTGGGAACGTGGCCTTTCTGTGGGTCTCTGGGATGAGCTTTCTCCTGGTCCCGAAGGCCCCTTGCCCAAGGTGACATCACCAGACTCCAGCATCTTCCATGTACAGGGTTTCTTCCCTCCCTGGGGAGAGCTCCCCATGGCACCCACGCGGGACCCTTGGAAGAACTGCCCCCTCTGGCTGGTCCTCAGCGAGATCAGGAGCAAAAAGGGGCACAATCCTACGGTGGCACCCATGGAAGGCTCCCAAGGTGCGGCTGGCACCAGACCCCAGGCCCCGCAGCTGTCGGAACCTGCTGCTCCCCCTTCTTGCCTGACAGGCCGAACTTAGCAGCGAGACCTTTTGGACTCGCGCTTTTGCCTCTCCTAATACCGGAGGGGCTTCACATCTCTCACGCAAGTTTTCACTCTTCCCTCTAAATGAAGAATCACAGAGACGAGAGGAGGCATTGCATTCAGAACTCACGACGAGAATTAAACCCGGGCAGCTGGTCTCGATTCAGTCCCAGCAGGTGGACACCCCCCTCTTAACCGCAACGAGTTCAAAAACAAGTCAACAGGTGGTCTGGATGTTAGCTTAGGTCATCCGAGTGAGACGTTGTACCCAGCTACCTGGGGACGCAAAGAACACCGTTTGCCTCACTGTCGCCCAGGGTCTGTGTGAAGGCGCCAGCGGGGGGCACCTGCCGCTGATGGGGGAGGGACGGCATCCCGGGACTGACCGCCTCTCTCAAGGCACCCCAAGGCCTTTCTGAGCAAATCCCCTGCCTGGCCACGACAGTATTCGTGCCACACACCAGTCAGCGCCCTGTTGCTTTGCACGTGCATTTTCCTCGACAGCGGACAGCCTCACATCCGCCAAATCTGCCCCCTACCCGTCTTCATCTATTAAGGGACAAATGTAATTTCTCAAGAGTGGAAAATGGAAAATGCAGGGAGCATGCACTCCTAGGGAAATATTTCCTTCTGAGGACGCAGGGACACTTGGAAACTAGATTTTCGGTCTCAAGGAATCTGTTTCCTTCTGAAATGGCTGAGACACCGCACGGTGGGCTCGGGTCACAAAATGGTGCCTGGTAGGGGGAGGGCTGGGTCCTGCATTGCAGCTCCCGGCCAGCCTGTCCTTGGCAGGGTCACAGACCTGCCTCCAGAGGGCTCACCTGGAGGGAAAGAGGTCTTTAAATACCCAGCGCACCTGATGTCACTGTGGCGTGACCAAAACCATCCCCCTGGCCCCACCCCCTCTCTATTTCACCAGGCTGTTCCCATGCGGGACTTCCTACCTGCGACATCTTGCAGGCAAATCTGTCTTGAAATTAAACGAAGGCTTTTTATGGCGCCTAAAAAGCGATCCTGGTTAAATCGCTTCATCTGGCCGGTGATGCCCCATTTGCACAGAACCATGAAACTCAAAGCTACGTTGTAACATGTCTCCACTGTGTTTACTAAAACGGATCAAAGCGGGAGCAAAGGGATCACCAAGAGGAGCAAAGGGATCACCAAGTATCTGCGAGTCAAATCCATGTGCCGGCAAAATCTGAACGCTCTCCATTCTCTTCAAGTAGCAAATAGAAGCTTTGGGAACACGGCTGAGGAGGCGCAGAACCTCTCAGGGCTGAAAGCAGCCTTGAAGACTGCCCATTGCTACCGTTCACAGACCAGGAGATCCAGGCTCAGGGCGGGAAGGAGCCAGAATCGCTAGGAAACCCCGGCCCCAGGGCAAGGAGATTCCGAGGGGGCAACACTCCATTCCCTTCTTTGGCCTCTTCCGACCTCCACCCTGTGGTCACACTGCCTCTGACGGCTGGTAGGCGCCCAGGCACCTGGAAGCAAGCCAGAGGCCGTTTACCCCTCCCCTAGATGCACCCTCAACCTCCTTCACGGGGAAGAAGGAGCTTCTGATCCGCGACATCGCCACCAGCCCAGCCAGGGCTGAGAAGGAGGAGATGCCACCGAAACAGGGCTTGGCAGGTGGCATTGCCCACAACCCTGTCCACCGCCTGGCCAAACCACAGGCGTCTCGGCCACACGGTGTTCGCCGCTTTCTTGCAAAGGCCTTGGATGCTCTGGGGTCTGGGCACCCTCCCCACCGCCTCCCCCCAGCCACAGTGGGGTCCCCTCACGGCCCTCCGTGTGCCCCCGTGGACTTTCCGCAAACCCAGCACCCCCAGCTCCATGGAGGTAGGTGATGTGATACATGGGGAGAGAGACACACGGGTAAAACATCAACAGAGCCAATTTTCTGGACATGTTGTAGGCAAAATTAAGGTGTTCAGAGAGTTAGGAAGAAATAAACAATATGTTTTGCTTAAGATAAGAAGCACGGGGGGAAACAGAAGGCTTGGGGGGCGTCGGCCAACCTCACCCTCCAGCTTTCTTCACGACTTCTTGAAATTCCGGCGCAGCTGAGCGCGTGCAGCTCCAGAACCTTCTCTCCGCCGGGGACCGCGTCTCCATCTTTTACAGCTTCAGCCCGAAAAACGAGACCAGCCCCGCGGTGAAGTTCAACCCCTCACCTCTCGAAGCAAAGTGTGTTATTTACCCTGAATCGTGTTCTTCGACAAGTACTAAAAAGATACAGTTTCTTCAAATGGATGAGAGTTATGGGCTTTTGGCTTGGAACGTGACTTCTCCGTGGAGAAGGAGGCAGACCGTGGGGGGGTGACAGCGACAGTCACGAGCGGGGCCGCGGGCGCTGGCCTTCCTCCCCGGCCGCCCCGCCGCTGCGTTGTGAAATGCTGCTCGCGGACACACCTCTACACCCGCTTTCCCGGCGGAGCCAGAAAGGGGGACGGAGCAAAGGCCTGGCCGGGCTGCGCGGACCGGGCGGCCTGATGTCCGCGGCCCGAGGGCGCTGCCAGGGCTGGGTGGCGGGGGTCCCTGTGTCCGCGGGCACGGCCCTGCCACTGCGATCCTACAAGCCACCCTGGGCCGCACTGTCTACTCCGCCCTCTGCCGGCACTCCGGTGTTTTACCTCTCGGCCCGGATCTTGTATCTCAGGACGAAGTAGGCAATGAGGCGCAGGGAGATGAAGAAAACCCCCAGGACGATGAAGTCCAGGTAGAGCTTGGCGTCCTCCACGTCCAGCTCCCGCAGGATGGCCTCTGACTTCTGGAAGTGGCACGTCTCGTCGATGCCACAGTGCAGGTCCTCCCGGTCCAGGCCGTAGATGGACAGGATGACCCCTTCGAACCCGTACCTGCGGAGGAAGGCACAGAACGTGAGCACGGCTCTGTCCGCGGCCAGGGGACCCCGCAGCCCCGCGCGGGGGGGGATCTGGGTGGGCCCCCAGCCAGCCCTGACCCATAGCGTGGCCGCTCTCCCTTCCCCAGACCTGTCGTCATGGAGATAGCTCCCAGCCCTGCAACGTCGTCCCAAGACAGACGCATCCAGCGGCTTGGCTGAGGTTTGTCCAGTTTTTGTCTCCTCCAGAGCCTCCTCCCGAAAAACCAAACTGGACGCACAGTAGGGATTTGTTCAATGGGGAAATGAATTGAAAACCCTTTGATCAGGGCGCCTGGGGGGCTCAGTCGGTTAAGCATCTGACTCTTGGTTTTGGCTCAGGTCACATGATCTCACGGTCCGTGGGATCAAGCCCCGTGTCGGGCTCTGCGCTGACAGTGCAGAGCCTGGTTGGGATTCTCTCTCTCCACCCCTCCCCTGCTCATGCTCTCTCTCTCTCTCTCTCTCTCTCTCTCTCTCTCAAAATAAATAAATAAAATTTTTTTTAAAAAGCTCTCTGATCACCTCTGATATTACATACTTTTTTTTTTAAATAGTCAGGACCTGATCACCTTCAAAGGAACGTAGAACATCTTTTTTTATTAGTTTTCCTTATTTTTGAGAGGCAGAGAGAGACAGAGCATGAGTGGGGGAGGGGCAGAGAGAAAGGGAGACACAGAATCCGAAGCAGGCTCCAGGCTCCGAGCCGTCAGCACAGAGCCCGATGTGGGGCTCGAACTCATAGACCGTGAGATCATGACCTGATCGAAAGTCAGACGCTCAACCGACTGAGCCACCCAGGTGCCCCAAAGGACCGTAGAACATTTAAATAAAACCCTTCTGTGCCAGCTCTCGTTCTGTCCCAGCTCTACAGCGCCAGAACAAAAACACCAATTTTTAGGAAGAAAGACCTGGGTTTCTGATTTCTTGGTGTTGGAACGCACACCGATTGCTGAAACTCTGTACGAGTGCTTTGTTTTCATTTTGTTTTCCTGAACAATACATCTGGGTCTGAACTGACATTCTAGAAAAGGAAAGCTTCTTCCCAGCTTCGGATCTCATGCGTCACCCGGAGTCCCTACAGCTGGGGGAGGCGAGCTCTGAAGGCAGGCGCTGTCCAGTGAGGCCAACGTGCCAGGAAGCCCCCAGCAGAGAGGACGAGGTCCGGGCGCCACAGTGCCGAGGGGCCAGGACGCTCTTGGTCGAAAACAGTAGGATGTTTAAAACATGACTTGGTTTCTCTGGATTTACATGCGGTCAGAGTGACGGGTGCTGTTCGTTCCCGAGAGGAACGAGGTTCCTAAGATGAAAACACTCTCCCCACGGCAGCTCTCCAAAACAGGCGGAATTTGGGGGTCCACAGTGGCTCCTCCAAGGCACAAACTGTTAGTATTTATTTTATCCTTATGTGTGTGTGCGTGTGAGTGTGTGCGTGTGAGTGTGTGTGTTGGTGACAATGGGAACATGTAAGACTTAGGGAAAAAAATGAAAGGCACCAACGGCCTTGGATCCGTGATGCAAGCATCACGCTGGCCTGTAACTGACGGCTGAGAAGTGGCTTTTGTCCCCTCCCTCTGTGCGCACAGCGCTCCGAGTGATGAGAGACGTCACACACGCTACCTGACGTAGGAGATGTACGACATCCACTGCAGGTAAGCTGGGATCGTGTCGAAGCTGACGAAGAACCCCGAGAAGAGGAGGACGGGGATGGCCGTCACAGGGCCCACAAAGGTTGCCACCTGGCGGGACACAGAGAGCACGTGCTCAGAGGCGGCAGGTGGGAGGTCCCGCCCAATTTCCTCAAGTGTCCCCAGGAGGCCATCCCCCACGTGTCTGCAGGGTCGGCAGCAGCCGGGGCCGGGCCAGGGTGTCAGGCTGGGGCCCACGAGGCCAAGCTGGCACGACGGAGCCCCCGTCCTCCAGCAGCAGGGAGCGGCTGGGATGCTGGGCTTGGAGATCAGCGGGCCCCAGCAGAGGGGACAGAGGCAAAGAGACAGAGCCTTCTGCAGGGCTGCAGCGGGACCGCAGTGACTGGCGGTGAGGCAGCAGGAACAGCACCTGGAGGGTCGGACAGCCAGGTGCTGCCACCGCGTCCAAGGGAGGAAGGGCCGTGAGCGCTATCCCCTGGGCACCCCCTGCGGCCGGTGGGCCCAAGCACTTTCCACGGCCATCTCGGGGGTACCATTGCTATTCCCGTCCGTGGAGCGGGGGGCCACCCTAGGGGCTAAGCAGGTGGGGCTGGCGGGTTGGGGGGCAGGGCGGTGCCGGACACGTGAAGGGCACATGAAGCCCCAGAGAGCACGTGGAGGGGCTCGGGGCAGGGTGGGGGCACAGACTGCAGCTGGGGGGGGGCGGTCCACGGGGTAGTGGAGTGGATTCCCCAGAGGCTGCAAACCGTAGGACTCCGAGCCAGCTGCGTGAGCCTGACCAGACCGTGTTGCCTCTTGGGCCTCAGTCTCCACATCTGCAAAATGGGGACAGCATCCCAGCTAGCGGGAGGGCGTGGGGGGGGGGAATGCTCCATGAGCTATCATGTGCCACCCGAGGGCACCTGTTGGTGGCAGTGTACCAACCCTGACCGGCCACAGCAGTGTGAGTCCTTCCCCAGGGAGCGACCAGGTGAAGCCGATCCAGGCGGTCAGGGCAGAAGCGAGAGGGGGGTTTGGGGAGGAGGGGTGGTACTGAGCCCCGCCAGGGCAGCAGCCCCGGCCGCACTGGCCCAGGTGGGGGAAGGGAGGCCCCTCAGGTGGTGTTTCCTCTGCCGGTACCTGCAGGGACGTCGAGGCAGCTCCAATCAGCAGACCCAGGGACTGCGCCACCAGAGAGGTCATGGTGCCCAGTGCGGCAAACAGGACGAACCTCACGGCGTCGGACGGCTGTGACGTCATCCAGTACACGATGCTGCAGTAGGCCACCGGGAACATGATCTGGAAGCACAGGGTCCGTCACGCCCCCTGCAAACGGCTGCCTCCCCCCACCCCTTGCCGGCAGTGATGGAGAATTCCCGCCCCTCTTCCAACCACGCCCCTTCATTCACACACCTGGAAGGGGACATCGGCCATGGTCTTGGCCAGGTAGTAGGCTTTCAGGCTGTACCAATAGTTCAGGTGCTCCCGAAGGAATACTCCCATCTCCAGGGGGACTAGGAGACAGAAGGACGGAAAAGGGGTCGGGCGGACGTCCCCGGCCAGCTGGAGACGCGCCCAGGCGACCCCGTGCTGAGCTGGAGGCCGCGGCCTGGACCTGTGTGCGTGCAGCGCTCAGAGATGGAGCGAAAACATGTGAAGTGAATCACCAGCCTGGAAAAACTGCCGACTGGTTTTATAACCCGAAGAGTCACCGAGCGGAAAATCAAAGAGCGGAGGACGTCTCCTCGGAGACTGAGCGTTATTTTAGAGATGCGCTCAAGTGGTTACGGCTAACCTCACCACTGACCAGTGTGAGTCCTTCCGTGCGCGAGAGGCCCCAAGCTGGTCCTGAGGATTCAGGGCCATTTAGGGCGGCAGCACTCGGGCCGGGGGGCGGTTTTTACGCCAGAGTTCACGGTCAGCCTGAAGTGAGCAAGGGCAGTGCACTCACAAACAATCTGGAACTACACAGAAATCCATCCAGAATAGCTTTACCTGCTCGCAAACTTGGCCACAGCAGGCTCCCTTAATAAGTGAACGAGGTCATGCTACCCCAGTAAAATTTGAGGGATTCCTGATTAGAACACCTTTCAGAAACCCCCATCAGCCTTCCTCCATGCTTACAGATATGTCATTAGTGATTAATTCCTTTGGCTTAAACATGGTATGTATTTTCTCGTCTAAGAGAAAATATGATAGTACCTGTCAACCAAGAAAATGGCACTTCGAAGAACCAAGACAGTACGTGTCAGAAAAGTCATCTATGGGCCACGCCCCGGTCTCAGCGCCCCATTGGTGGGTGGGTCTAGGGTCAGGCACTCACATGTGAGAACAGTGGGCATGAGGGCCGCGAACATGAGGAACAGCATGGAGAAGAAGAGGAAGCCGGAGTTACTCAGGACCTTCTTGGCTTCGTTCCCGATCCCCAGGTAGAGCAGGCCAATGAGGAGGCCGATGCCGATGTGAGACGTGATCCGCAGGTGCGTCAGGACCTGGGGGCAGACACGGCTCTCACTGGTGTTCGCGGGGGTCGGGCAACGACAACAGGGCCAAGGCCTCTGGAGGCATCGACTGCTGATTTCTCCTCCAGAAAAACAAGCCTGAACCCTAAACCAACTCTCTCTCTCTCTCTCTCTCTCTCTTTCTCTCTCTCTCACACACACACACACACACACACACACACACACACACAGCATTTAACTGCTGTGAAAACAGAAGCAATTGCTAGGATGGGTCCATCGGAGGCCCCTCCTCGGAGCACGCTGGCCCGGGAGGCCCCCAGCCCTCCAACTTTCCAAGTAGGTCCCGGAGCCCCACTGGGCACTCAGCTGTCCTCGGCAGGTAGCCCGTCAGGTTGTCCACTGGGACAGGTGGACATGATCACAGCTCCCGGCCACTCACCACCTCCCGCCTGACAGGCTCTGTACATCTGCCAGCACCTGGGCCCCCAGGGACTCCGCGAGGGAGGAGCACCCCCACTTGGGCCTGGCCGGTGGGACGTGCGCACGGGAGACGGTCTGCCGCCCCCAGCGGGAAGTTTTACAGGCCACCTGGATTTCTCTCACGCTTGCCCTTTGCCGCGTCCCAGAAAAGGAGCCGTGTGTCCGCTCTGGGTCCCAGGATGAGACACGTGAGGCAGGGCCACAAGCCACAGCCACCAACACACGACACCAGTGAGACATACGTGTTTCCTATTGTAGCCACTGGCATCTGGGGGCTGTTTGTCACAGCAGCATCGTGGAGGGAAAGCTGACTGATGCAGATGCAGGGAAAGCAATCCGAGAGCCCCATCGGGATGAACAAGGCGGAAAATGACCCGACACGCACGAGACACGGGAGAGTATCTGCAAACACCCTTACCGAATCCCTCATGATACTGAGGAAGGTCCTTTTGAAGAGAATGCAGAACTGGGTGAGGCAGCTGGCCGAGAAGCTGTGACAGCCTTCCATGGAGGTGGAGTCCTGGGGACACACGCGGGAAGGGGGAGGGGTGAGCCGCCCGCCCGGGACGCGCCTCCCCCCGGCTCGGAGCCCCCATGCAGCAGCGTGCAAGGTGCATCATGCAGCCGTCCCACCGGGGGGCCGGGGGTTTGCATTACCTTTCTCAACCCCTTTAATCGTTTTGCCTGCTTTACCTCTTCAGAGGGCCGGTGCCAAAGAAAAGGGTTCACCTCGGCATCCCCCCCAGGCTCTCTCCTGTGGTCAGAATCACACATGCCCTCCCGGACGGCTCTCACCAGGCGGCTGTTCTGGTCACCGTATTCACCGGACGCTACCTCCATGACTGCAGGAGACACAGGCGGGTCAGCCCCGGGCCCCGGAGAGGTGCCCCCAGGTCCCTCCCATGGAGCCAGGCGGTGCTCATTTTGCGACAGCACAGCCATTAGCCTCGCGGGGATGTTTTCAACCCATTATACGGACGCTGTGTGACATGATGAAATCATTTCACAGCCAGTGTGTTTTTAGCCCTAAACTCCCCTCCCCCCCACCCAGAAAGGCCACTCATCATAGCAGAAGGGGGCTTGTGTGTCCCTATGGGCCGAGGCGGGAGTGATTCTTCAGCACCATGGAGAAGGGCCCTGGAGGCACCAGGCTGCGTGGGACCATCAACCCCACCTCTCTATCCCCAGGGATGTCAGACGCTGTCTCTGGCTCCCACTGGCCTCTCCTTGGCCCCTGGTTCCACACCCCACACTACTGCTGCCCCTTCTTGCTCCCGACCTGAGGTCTTGGTGCCTCTTTCCCACGGCCCCACCTCTTCCTAACATCCTTGCTGAGGCCCAAAGTCCCCGGCCTTGATTTTTTGGTTCTGTCCTCTGCAAAACCAGCTGTCTGCTTTCCCCGAGCCTGAACCCCTAAACCAGGGTGGTCAAGCCCTCCTAGGTCCGGTCATAAACCAGGACATGTTGCCTGGAGACTGGAGGGAAATAGCCACAAGCCCAGGAACGCTGGAGCCACCAGGAGCTGCAAGAGGCAGGAAGGAGCCTCCCCTGGGACTTCCAGAGGCAGCACGGCCCTGCCCACGCCTTGACTTCTTTCTGGCCCCCAGAACCACGAGGTTTTAGATCACTCAGTGTGTGGCTCAGCAGGCACGGAAGGCAGGAGGTGCTGGCAAAGATTGGACCCTGGCACCAGGGTTGAGGTGGGGAAACAGCACCGAGTCGGGGATCTCCAGCACTTGGGGGTCTAGTAAACATGAAGCTGGAGAGAAAGAGAAGGCAAGAGGGATGCCGGGGACTCCAGCTTGCAAAGCGAGGTGGAGGACATTTGGTTTTGGGGACACGGCCTGGAGAGGCTGTTGGGTTTGCTGAGAGCTATGCGGGGAAGCATGATGTGGAGGACGGTGCTGGGCATGGGGACCCGGTGGGGGGAAAGTGATGGCTGGCAATGGTCAGTGCCCGGGAGGGTGTGGGTAGAGAGGAGAATGCCTGGGAGCACTGCCAGCACGGAGGTGTGGGCCCCTGCGTCTCAAGGCCCGTGAAATGGTTCAACTGGCCTCCAAGCACCAAGGCCACCAATCCCAGGACCACCGGCTCAGAAGGAGGAGCTCAGACCATCAACATAGTCTCTGGACACTGAGCATCGCCTTTTTTTTTTTTTTAATTTTTTTTTAACATTTATTTATTTTTGAGACAGAGAGAGACAGAGCATGAACGGGGGAGGGTCAGAGAGAGGGAGACACAGAATCTGAAACAGGCTCCAGGCTCTGAGCTGTCAGCACAGAGCCCGACACGGGGCTCGAACTCACGGACCGTGAGATCATGACCTGAGCCGAAGTCGGCCGCTTAACCGACTGAGCCACCTGGGCGCCCCTGAGCATCGCCTTTTTTGCTATGTTTGGTCAAAATTTAAATCAGCATTTTAACAATTCGGTTAACCGACGCAAAAGGGTCACTTTTTATTTTTAAAGGTTATTTCTTTCCAGAAATAACTTCTTTAAAAGCAGAAGCCTAACACAGCATAGCATTAGGAAATTCTGCTCCTAACAGCTCTCTTGCTCTGGTTCCCAGGTATCTTATCTGGAGGAAAGAAAACCTCTTATCTGTTCTTAAAAGCTCCACCGCAGGATGGCACTTGACCCATGTTTGGAATAGTGAAGGAATTCCAGATTTTGGGGCTTCAGGCAAAAGTAGAAACCCACTGATAGTGGAGAAGAGCCCTTTTCTTTCCCCTCCAGCCGGTCAAGGCTCTACTTACCAAAATCAGCAGGGTTGTGATAGGTTGGGCAATTCAGACCTAATTCCCTCAAGTATGGTACAAGATTTGAGACTTTTCCCCGGTACACACATTGTCCTTGACTAAGGACATAAAGCTGGAAAAAAGTAAGGAAAGGGAGAACACCAACCTTGTCTTCCTTTGTAAAGCAACAAAAGCGGTCAATCCGTCCACCCCTCCACCCACCACCCATTCAACCATCCACCCACCCACTCACCAATCCTTATACCCACTCACCCACCCACCCCTCCACCCCTCCATCTAACCACCCACCCATCCATCCACCTACCCATTTACCCATCCACCCATCCATCCATCCATTGATCTATCCATGCATCCACCACCCATTCAACCATCCATCCATCCATCCACCTTTCCACTCATCCACCCACCCACCCACCCATCCACCACCCATTCAACTTTTCATCCATCCATCCACCACCTATTCAACCATCCATCCATCCATCCATCCTTCCATCCACCTTTCTACCCATCCACCCACCCACCCACCCACCCATCCACCACCCATTCAACCTTTCATCCATCTATCCTTCCATCCATCCACCACCCATTCAACCATTCATCTATTCATCCTACATCCATCCACCCATCCATCGGTCAATTTTTCTCACTTTCAGGACAGCTATACATTACCTCCCCCAAACTGTTAAAGTTCAAAGGAAACTTTAAGTCAGGGAAGGTATTATATGGACAGGCATTAACTTTACTATATCGCTTCCTGCCCCTTTGCACTAACTGCCTGCTAAGAAAGATTTTTGAAGCTATACACATTTCATCCCTGGGCCTTTTTTTTTTTCTTATTATAATACTGAAACCTAAGATTTATAAAAGAGATGATGTCGTGCACATATGATAACCTGCCATTTAATTCTGTAAAGCAGGTGTTCCCCATGGTTACAGGGGTGGGGGTGGAGAATGAAGCTTCCACAATGTCAGTGACTTGCCCAAGACCCCTTGGCCAGATACCAGCCCCAGAGAGAGAAAGCTGGCCAGCTCTCTCGACCCCCTCCTGCCCTGCCACCTTAGCTGCCAATGACTCCAAAGTCTTATGAAAAATAACACTTAAGGCCATTCAGAAATGAAGACGCCTCAGGGAACCGACAGAAAGCAGAGTCCCTGGGACTTGGCTTCACTCGGGCTATCATCAAGTGGTCTGTGCACCTGGTCAAAGAGCTCGAAGAGCTTGGCGCTGGGCTGGTGGACAGTGCAGATGATGGACCTCCCTCCTTGGGCCAGTCCTTTCATCAGGGAGACCACCTGGAAGCAGGAGGCACTGTCCAGGCCGCTGCAAGGCAAGGGGCACCGTCAGATGCCTGTGGGACCCCCCCAACCATACCCGGTATTCAGCACACACTGGGGAGGCCTGTGATGCACGCCTGAGCCTGTCATGTCTTCTAGAAGTGGATGGAGAGAGGGAAGGAATTCAGGCCTCCCCTCGGGGACCCCGGGATAGGAGAAAAAGATGGGCAGGCAGAGCACATGCCTCCCCCCTTCTGAGGCTACTGTGGGGCCCCCCGTGGACGCTGCTGATGGGGAGGACGGGGTTCCTCCCTCATTGTTCCTGATTACCTGGTGGGCTCATCGAAGAACATGACGGGAGGGTTGTTCACCAGCTCTAGTGCGATGGCCAGGCGCTTCCGCTGGCCGCCCGAGAGGCTTCCGGTTCTCGTGTTGGCGCAAGAGAGCAAGCCCAGAGCCGTCAGGATCTCCTTGACCTGAGGGAGCAACGGGGCCAGAGTATCCGTCAGGGACTGCCCACCACACTTCACCACCTACAGGGCCCATGTGGAAACACCTGCTGCCTCCTGCATCCCACTCGTGGATACACACGGATGGGACTGCAGAGCGGGGCCCATTGCCGAGTGGACAGGCGAGTTTCCAAGTCCGAGGTCCTGATTTGGGCCCAGGAGGCTGGGAAGCAGTGCTGGAGCCAGGCCCGCCTGGGCAGAGTCTCCGATATGCCTCCTGCAGAGGTGACCTTGCGGGCCTCTTTAAGCCTCGCTCAGGGCCCAGGTCAGGGAAGGTGCCCAATCACCGTTTGTGGAACAGGTAGACCGGCAGACGCACAGAGGATGATCAGGTTTCTGACCAGCGCGGAGGGGAGGGCCACCGTGGCAGTTAAATGGGATAAGGAATCAAAACACCCAGCTCAGGGCTTGGCGCACAGGAAGCATGTAACCAACAGCAGCGACCAATGCCACCATCCTTAGCGCACGCGGCTCCTGCAGACCCGCCCCACGCAGGCCGGGTCTCTCCGGAAGAAGGAAAGCTGCCCCTTGGCACTTGTCAATAGAAGAACCAGGTGTCCGACGTGCCAGCAAGGCCAGGAAACCGCTTAAAGCCGTCACCACCCTCCACGGTGGCCCCGCCGAGCCCGGCCCCCGGGAAGCAGGCTGGGCACCGGGATACAAACAGTCCACTGGGACGATGCCTTCCTGTCCGCTCCAGATGACTGACCCAGCATGGGCTCAGGGAACAGAAAGTCAGCAGGCTTCAGTGCAGTGTCTTCCCGGAGGCAGCCCCTGGGAAGGCGGGGGTCCACCGCCGCTGTCCCGCGTCCACACCAGGCTCGCCGCCCAGGGCCAGCCCCCCTGGAGGTCCCACCAGAACACACCCGGCCACCATCCTGTCCCCTGGTGGCAGAAGCGGGCGGACCCCAGTCCAGTGGCTTCTCTGGGGAGATGAGGTCATCCCAAAGGAGAAAGAACTCCCAGGGAAGAAAAATTTCACTCCAGCTCTTGAATTCCTGATGCACGGTCAGTACAGAATGCAAGCCTGGGTGATGACAAGAGCTGGGGCACCACTGCCCCACAGCCCGGGAGGCAGTCAGGTCAAACGGACTTGGGTCTGAATCCCACCAGGCTCTTCCCTTGCTGACCCATAAACCCAACCCACGGCCCTTCTAGGACACACTGCATTTGAGGGATCCCAACCTAGAAAGAAGGTCAGCGAGGTTTCCCGGGAAGGGCCATCGAAGGGGGGCCATGGGGGGCGTGTGTGCCCTGGCCCACTTCCTTCGCCTGCAGACAGCACCTGTTGGCTTTCCCAGAGCCACCAAGCTCATTCAGTCTTCTGGAACACAGACTGAACTTGCAGAATGAAGGGTCATTCTGGTTGTTCCAGGCTCGTCTTTGGGGTCCCCCCGCAGCACGGAGCATGCCCTGTCCTGTCCACGATCTGTCCTCTTGGGGATCCCTCCTTGTGGTCAGGCATGGTCCTGTTCCATGTACCCTCGGCCCCCACAGACAGGACGCAGGAGGTGGAGGCAAATATCGATGCCTGTCCTTCTCCTGCCTGTCCAGCCCATTTCTCCACCGTTCTCTCAAGAGTCATGCTCTGCTGGTTGGTTTTGTTCTAAAACTAGTCAGAAAGAACAATGTCCCAGCCCTGGGAGACCTTGCTCCTGAGAAAGCCCCTTGCTGGGGACCCTCGAGGGCTGAGGCTGCTTTTCTGGGAACCAAGGAAGGCTGTGGACAACACATTCCATTACCTAGTAGAACATTCTATACTAAGGGCACCTGGGTGGCTCAGTCGACTAAGCATCTGACTTTGGCTCAGGCCATGATCTCACGGTTCGTGAGTTTGAGCCCCGCGTCAGGCTCTGTGCTGACAGCTCAGAGCCCGGAGCCTGCTTCAGATTCTGTGTCTCCCTCTCTCTCTGCCCCTCCCCTGCTTGTGCTCTCTCTTTCTCTCTCTCAAAAATAAACACTAATTTTTTTTTTTTAAAAAATAGAACATTCCATTCTATTGTGTTTCCACAAGATACAAACAACTATAACTCAGGCTGGGGGGAGGTGAGTCACACTCGCCACTGTTTCATCCTGGAAATAACCAGCCAATCCGGCAGATGCATTCTCGGGGGAGGCGGGACCCACACCTGGCTGAAAAGCAGAACGGGGGCTTCCAGTAAGAAATGTGTGCGGGACCCAAGACCACCTCTAGGCGTGCATGCTCACGGCCTCGCTCGGTCCAGCAGCAGACGAATCTGAAGACAGGGCAAGCCTCTTGCTCCCTCAGGACGATCAGCCACACAGCTGGCAGACAAGACCCTCACTGACTTGCTGTCTTTGCTCTTGTAACCCAGCTGAGAACAGCATGAGGCTCTGGTCTGCTCGTGTCTTAGGTCAGGCGTATGGAGGACATGTGCACGGGCGTGGCCTGCCCGGGAGACACCTGCTCGCCCCACCAAGAAGGCCTTCTCGCCCCGTCCCTTCGGCTAGAGCAGGAAGAGTGGGTTCCACAGCCCTCCCCAAAGACCCCGACCAGCTCCCCGATGGGGGCTGGAAGCCGGTTTCTGAAGACCTGGCTCAGGAGGCAAGAGGGCCTGTGTGTGATACAGAATGTCAGCCGAGAAGCACGCATTGCCCTCCCAGCCCTCCAGCGAAAGCTACGTTCCTGTTCCCTTTCCGCACGGAGAGGACTGTCCAGGAGAGTCGTGCTGCAGGAAGATCACCTCGAGTCTGCTCTGTGGATCCACGAGCTAAGTCAGCTTCACACTGCCCGGAGGGCAGGGGCGGCCGTGGTCTCTAGCCCTCATTACAGACAACGGTCCAGAGCGCTGGAGGCAGTGACCCAAGGTTGTCCAGAGGGTCCTAGGAGGCCAGAGCTGAAGGGGTCCCCCTGTGGACCTAGCTCCGCCTCACGGCAGGGCCCTTTCTGTGTCAGCAAGACCCTCCACCACCCCTGTCCACTCACCACCGTATTGTGTAGTCCTGAGCGGAACTATAACCTGGCCCTCCCTCGCTCCGAGGGGCCTTCCCTCCACGGCTTTCCCCGGTGGGCCCGAGGTGGTTGTTCACTCCTGGGGGCCTTCCACGTTCGGCACCAACGACCCAGCCCACCCCTCCCACCTTCCTAAGGGGGTCCCCACATTTGTCCCGTCTCTGTCCCGGGTTCCGGCAATCTATTTCATTGCTTTGGGCTTCAGAATAAAAGAACGCCACAGGGGGCATCCTGACAGCAGCAGGGGTCTTTGCTCCGCTCCCACCTGCATCCACCGCGTGGCTGACCTCGGACTCCCGGGGCTGACCCTGAGGGATCTGAAGGGCGCCGGCCAGGCCAGGGTCGGGGTGGGGGGCACAGGGGAGAGAAGGAGCCCCAGCGATGCCCAGCATTGTTTTCATGGCACACTTGTGGAACATGAACTAGTATGTGCCATGGGAGAGGGAACAGACGTGGGAAATAGACTTGCTATTAATGTTCCTTAACCGGGCCCTGCCTCTCATCACTGCAGATTAAGGCAAACGTTAAGGCGCTGACCAGCACCGCTGGTGCTGAACCTGCAGCCTACTCTTCCTGCTTCCGGACTGTCGTCTTCTGATGGTGTCAGAAGACAAGAGAGTACTGCGAGAGTGGGATTTCGCCCAATTTTACTCTTCCATTGAAATCCCACTAGCACCAGGCTAGCCGGGGAGCGGAGGAGGGAAGCTGAGTCTCCCCCAGACGTTGTGTAAACATAAATCCGTCACATCCACCGCCGAGTGTGGCTTGCCCACTCCCGATGGGGTGCTGACCCGGCACCTTCCCTGTGCCCTGGGCTTTAGGGAAGCGGCGAGGAGGGGGATGAAAAGGTTTAGGAGGCCTCCAGCATCCTGGAAACTTACTTGTTTGATTTTTTTAAGGCTGCTTAATAACACGTTAAGAACCAAATATCTTCTTGTGAGTGCGTGTGGGTGGAGGCTGGTTATTTTTAAGCGAGTGACTAACCATCTTCATTGTTAGTGTTTTATAAAAAACAATAACAATGGAGTACAAAGCACATTAAACACTAAAAAGGGGCAGAACGCTTGGTCTAGTGTTGAGGCTGGTGTCCTCTGACCACCTAAGCTTTCCTGCCGCGCCCTTGCCATTTGGTGGCTATGCTAAGAGCTGTAAGTCTTGTGGCAAGGCGGCCACCCCTGGGTCCCGGCTGCCAAGCCTGGGGCGCACACTGAGATGTCACTGTCCCCCATGCAGAAGGCTAGGTGACGAACCAGCAAACAAAAGCAGGGCCACAAAGTCCCTCCCCATGCCTCCGCCAAAGGGATTTCACGCACTTTCTGGACACCTGTGGCCCAATCCCACACTTACCATCTCCCTTCTGCCTTCGTCCTTCTCCTGGAGCTTCAGATGTGCAGACACCTGCAGGGTGGGGAATCAGAACAGACCGCGGTCAGCAGGGCAAGCTAACTCACTGGTCTGCTGTGGGCTGGAGCCTGAGCGGCCACGCTGCCAGATAATGGAGGAAAGCCCCTGGAGCTCTTGGCTTCCTACCCCCCTTGGCTTAACAAAGGCGGGGTCCCAGAGAGCAGCACGTGTCTGGATTGCTTCCTGTCATCTCAGACGGCTTCTCTGCTGTGCCCACAAGAGAAGGTGGGTAGGGGCAGCTGACAGTCAAGGAAACCCCAGGCATCAGGGGCTTAAAGACCAGGCCACCCGTTAAACCACTGGACAGCTTAACGCTATCCACAGTGGGAGTGCTGACACCGCAGAAATTGGCAAGTGCTAAATATTAGGACCCCCCGTCATTGTTTTGTTTTGTTTGAGATCCGGTTGGCTGTGCACAATGCTGCTGGGTAAAACCTTGAGTAGCAACCGGCATCCAGTGTCAGCCCTGGTTCTGCCCTGCCGGGTTCCGTGGGCCACCCTGGGAGACAGGGGCACACCTCCCATCCAGGCCTGGGTGGCTCACAGGGCCGGCTGCCTGCTGGGTAACACCGAGTGCCACCTGGTGGTCTGCCTGGTGGTGGAAAGGATCAGAAGCAGCACGTGGAAAGGCACAGCTGTCGCAACACATGCCTGGGACTGGGTGTGGGTGGCTGGTGTCACCCCCACCCCTGTGACAGGACCTTCTGAAGTCAAAGGCATGATTTCCCCAAGAGAGAGGTGGTTTTCAAGGTATCATACAACTCTCAAAATCAAAATCTTATTTAATTTCATGCTGAAAATGGATTTCACAGCACAGCCTGGTGACAGCTTGGTGAGAGTCACCAATCTTGTCTGCAAAAGAAGGCAGTGATCGAGCTGGAAATCGAAATGAAGCTTCTCAGTCAAGTAACCAAGTGTTTAGTTCAATAACTCGCCAAGAAGCTAAACTCTGGTCTCCCAGGAGAAAGGCGAAAAACTAAGTTTGAATTTTCTAAATCGACTGTTCTTTTTGTAACCCCTCCTACGTTCCCTGTGCCCCATGAGAATGGCCATTTGGAGGCAGAATAAGCCATTAGAGGCACTGAGCATGTGTGCCTGCCGGCAAGGCCCAGCCTGGTGGAGAGGTCTCTCCTTCCAGGACATTTAGCACCAGGCACGTGAATGAAGACAACCCACAGAGCAGATCGGGGACAGGTGGCGTATCCGACATCTTACCTGCTCCCCTTTGCTGATCTGAGAAGCCCTTGGAGTTGCCCTTCAGATAAATTGGCAGGCAGCCCTCTCCAAGCCCGCAGAGAGGAAGCTTTGCCCTGTCCGGGTCAGGAGCACAGGGCAAGACCTCTCTGGGCAGGAGAGTGAAGGTAAAAGCCTGTTTACTGACCAGGCCCCAGGCAGAGCACTCCAGAACATTCCCCACGGTGCCAAGAGGGACCTGGGGGCCGCACACTATCTTTTGCAGCGGGTGAGGCAGAAAAGCTAGCAGCCCCATGCACAACCAGCGGGGGGCCGAGGACGAGACCCTCAAGGCCCTAACCCAGGCACCAGATCAGGGAACTTGGGCCCAAAGCCACAAACAACTAAGAGCAGCTGATGGCCCTTAGGGGTGATAGGGGTGTGTCTGATGGTGTATCAGTAACCTCACAAACTTGGCCATGAATTTGCCATCCAGAGTCTATGAGAAGTCAGGGTCTTGGGAGTTTGTTTTCGATGAAGCTGTCCAAACAGCATGCCTGGTGTGAGAGCTGTGCTGGAGGGAGGTGGCCGGCAGAGCCCCCAGCCCCACGCCGGGCACTGCTCTAACGGGGCGGGAGGGGGGGAAGAGGGTGGGCTCAGGCCGGTGGGCGGCTCACCATCATGGCTTCCTGCACAGTGAGGTGTGGCAACAGCATGTCGTCCTGCATGATGTAACAGGACACCTTCCGGAAGCAGCGCAGATCCCGGGGCAGGCCGTTGATGAGGACGACCCCCTTCATGCCAGTCTCCCTGCAGAGCCGAGAGCGGACACCGTCAGCTCCTCCTCCAGGGTCCTGGGGAGGGAGGAGGCCCCTCCCAGCATCTTCCCGACGGACCGTTTACCGCAGGGACACCAAGGGGCAGGCAGAAGGGGATGGGGACCCAGAACAGTACCAGGACTCGCAGGAAGGAGCTGCACGGAGACCATGCTCGGGATGGACGGGGAGGTGAACCGAATCCGTAAGTAACCAGCGCTTACAAACAAAGATGCATGTGGGTGCTCCCACGCGCGGCCACCAAGTGGGACGTGCCCCCCCCCCCCGCCACTGTGCTGGGGTTTGTGAGATTGGCTTCTGAGCGATGTCGTGAGTGGCCAAGGCTATCCCGAAGGCCAAGACTCTGCAGCTGGGGGTGTGGCCGCTATATAGGAACCAGCTCCTGAGGGCGGAGACCGAGCAGGCTCCCTGTGTGCAGGTGGCTCGGAGGAGGGGGTCTGGGCCCTGCATCCATTTGGCCAAGCGGATGCTCCTTCTCCACAGGGGAATTTGTCCCCTGGCCCAGCGACAGGTCGGGACATGGCGTGTGCACCCTGGAGACCTGAAGGGCACGGCCTCCCCCTCCCAGACCCACAGTGCATCTGCGCTGGCCCAGGGAGGTGGGGGAGGCCGGGACAGCCCCCTAAGGAAGTGTCTCCTGGATGTCTCGGGGCACAGAAACACCGAGGGATAGTGGAGACCAGTGAAATTACGGAGTCTGGTTTCCAGCCTCATCCCGGCCGTTACTATGACCTTGGGCTCTTTCCTCCAGGCAACGGGCTGGGATTCCCCCCCCCTCCACCCAGGGAATAGCCACCTCCAGGCAGTGGGCCACAGCCCCAGGCTGCCTGAGCACCCCTAGGCCAGGCAGCAACTGTGGGTGTGGGATGTGCTGATAGTGGCTGCCCCCCCTCTTCCCCCCACCCATGCACCCCCTGGTGCTGGACGTTGACTTCAACCTTTGTCAGGTTTTTAAAAATCCTAATTTCTGGCATTAAGGAGTAATGCAGAGGTCCCAAGGAAAGAGGTGATAGTGTCTTTTTGTTTCCAGGAGATGAAATTCTCCTGAGTATTAACAGTGTTTGCTACAGTTAGCAAATGCAAGCCAGAGAGCTGAAGACAGGTGACTTGAGGAGCACAGTTTTAACACCCATGAGGATTGGGCTTTCCGGTGACGCCCCCAGGAATGACACGGGGCAGGACGTCCGGGGCTAACACAGGCACTGGCAGGAGTGCGTGAGCTCGGGGACCCAGCCTGACGGTCCTCCTGCTCATCTTACATTAGACCCTGACTCACACTAGTCTTAGAGTTCTCCTGCCGTCCCCTCCCCAGCCTTGACCTTCCTCCTTCTTCCTATCCTGCGCCTGGCCGCGGCTGAGCCCACGAGGGAGCCCACCCGGCTGCTCCGTCCCGTGGCCTCCTTCCCCTGCACGTGGGCCGTCCACTCTCCACAGTCACGTGACACCGAGCAGGTGCTGCCCTCTGACACTTTCAAAGTCACTGCCGTCCCTGCAGGGCTTCCTTCCCGGATCCCAAGGCCTCTCACTGCTAAACCCCACAGGTCACAGTCTGTACAGAACCTTAAGAAGTGACAGGTCGAACAGAAGGGGCTTCTCTCTCCCGACTGCCACCCACAGGCCAACCACGGGGTGAGGACCTGTTTCTCCGCAGAGGCGTGCTCACCTGTATCCAGCCAGAATGTTCATGAGTGTGGACTTCCCGGCCCCAGAGGGACCCATGATGGCCACCAGCTCCCCGCTGTTGAACTTCCCGGAGATGCCTTTCAGAAGGGTCTTGTATCCTGCAGAGAGCACATCACACCCGTTTCCCAGCTGCCGATCGCAGGGATCGTGGGCTTTTCCGCCAGGCAATACAGGCGAACCCACGAGGACACCCGACGATGTAACCACGGCCAGAAAGCAAGATCTTACACGCGTGGCCTAAATGCTGAGTTCTGAGGGCGAAAGCCCACCGCCCGTGTGCCTCCGTCTTCCTCAGATGCACACCCCCCGGCGTTATGTTAGCAGCGACCCGCACGCGTGCGCTGCTCTAGTGTTCGTAAAGGCCTTGCGTGTGCATTAATTACCTGGCCTACAGGGAATCCACCACCTCGTTTTGGAATAAGACCAGGGGGTCTGGTGTCTCCTTCAGGACCCCCACGGCCTGTGTGAACAGATCTCAACCCAGGGCCACACCGCCAGCCATGTCACTTCCGCCCCCACGATGGGGAGCAAGTGTGTTTATTTACTTATTTTTAAAAATCTTTTTTTAATGTTTATTTATTTTTGAGACAGAGAAAGACAGAGCGTGAATGGGGGAGGGTCAGAGACAGGGAGACACAGAATCCGAAGCAGGCTCCGGGCTCCGAGCTGTCAGCACAGACCCCGACGCGGGGCTCGAACTCACGGACCGTGAGATCATGACCTGAGCCGAAGTCGGACGCTCAACCGACTGAGCCACCCAGGCGCCCCGCAAGTGGGTTTATTACCGAAACGGTTATTTCATTTATTTACAGTTTGGACACACACGAACTATTCATGCAAGATTTCTTCATAAGCCATCGCCTTCTAATTAAATAATTAAAATAGTATTAATTAATTAATAATTAAGGGCTTATCGTTTTGCAGCCACATCAAATTGCTTTGGAAGCTCTGCCAAGTCTCCATCCGAGAGCCTCGTAAAAGGAGAAGGACCACACGTCACAGAGACAGCCACGTTCGCCCGCCTTCGAGTAGACGGTTCAACGTATGGCAATAAAACAGAGGCAGCTGGACCCACAGGTAAAGACTGATTCGGACCCATTTTCTCAGTTCCTGAGAAACGTGCTCAGAAGGGACCCCTCCAGGACCACAGTCACGCAAACGAAGCGTTTCACCCCCCACGGCCAACACTTACAGGGGCCGGTGAAGCCCTCCAGGCAGGGAGCCCCTCCTTTCGACTTTCTTCCTAGTCGCTGGCTGTATGCTCCCGGTACCCCCAAACCTGCACCGGCCTAGGGGGGTTCTTGCCCAGCTGTCTACTCATCTTCCACAGATGGGGCCCCTCAACCCCGCACCTGTCACCATGTGCCACCTCAATTTGGACAGGGAGTCCCCGAGGACTTGTTTAATCAGGCAGAGAGAAGCAGAAGCAAAAGGCAGGAAGCCTGTGGCCCCGCGATCTGCCTCATTACGGAGAGCGGCAGAGTCCCCTGGGGAGACCGCGCCGGGTAGGAAGGGGCAGAGCAGCTCACATTCCTACCGCTGGGATGTGGGGGACTCAGCGGAAGGAGCAGAGGGAGACCAGCTGCAGGCAGGGGCTGGGACCCCAAGGACGGCGTCTGCATCTGCCCCGTGGCGGACGGACACGTGGAAAAGCTGGGGGTCAACAGAGGCTTCTCCTCTGCAAGGTCAAGCTCCCCGTGCGGTGGGACCTCATCAGGCGCCCCGGGGCCTGGGCCACAGGGACCCGAATGACATCACTGAGGGCGCACTAATTCCAGGCAGGCGTCTGCTCCTTCCTGGCCTCCTGGTGGGCAGTTCAGGTGGGGATCAGGGTTATTCCCGAGCAAACCCTCCCTTGAGTCTGTCCTGTGAACCAGTAACCTCCCAAGGATGTAGGTGACTCACTGAGATGGCCATGTGCGGGCCAAGGGCCGTCTGACGGCCTGGGGGCGGCCTCGTGCCTCGGGGTTCCGAGAGGCCCTTTCCCTCTGGGCAGAGCCCATGGGGGCTCCTCTGACAGCACCTGGGGCTGCCCCTTGGTATTGGGGTGCACACTGGGCACCAGATAAAAGCACAACTCACACAGGCGGTGATGCCCACGGCCGGCACACCGGGACGTGCACCAAACCCACGGGAGCGGTGGACTCATCTGGCCCTTTCAAGAGAAGGTGGGCCCGTAGGGGTGTGGCCTGTGGTCTTGTCATTTAGAGCCACCGACTGGGACTGTACATGTGCCCACGAACCCCGTACTGGCTTCGTGGGCCAGGGCCAGGTGGAGCGAGGCTGGTGAGGCTGACGACTCATGCCTCGGGGAGGGGCGCTGGCTCCCAGGGCAGCCAGGAGGCCAGGTGCATGCGGCGGGCTGGCCGAGGGGGTCCTCCCGAGTGGGTCCTGCACGGGTCCGGTGGCGGAGAAGGTACCAGACCCGGCGTGGGGCTGTGCTTCTTTAAGATCGGAAACCTGCTTTTCTTTAGAAACAGCGAACACACATTCGGGAGTGAAGAATCGTAAAAGTGACAGCGGAACCAAGAAATCACCAGTCTGTCTGGACCCGCAAGGGTCCGAGTTCACACTCGGACGTGGGGCCCCCAGTGTGGTGCCCAAGGACCGGGCGCACCCATTAGAATCGTGTTTGCGAGTGTCCCACACGTGCTCACTCTATCTGTGCAGCAAACTCGTCCTTGGTTGCAGAGCCTTGCACTTGACTCCTTGCAGAAATACAGAATGCGAGAATACATGAGGCGTCCCAAACCCCCGCCCTACGTCCCGAGCTTGAGCTCGGCCCAGCCCAGCTCTTGGCACGATGGGGGAGCCACCTCCTTCGTGTGCTGTGGACACTCGATACGCGTGCTCTCCCTGCTGCTTCTGGTGAGGCAGTGATTTTCCGGGGATCGCCAAGTGCGGAAACCACAGAGGGGCAGGGCCCCCCTGCCGCGTGCGGACAGCCCGTCCCTAAAACAGCCGGGCAAGAAGCCAGATCAAAACCCGCACAACACAGGAGCGGAGAGACAGACACAAAGACAGAGAGGACAGTGCCCCAGATCCCTCCAGCCCAGGGACGAGAACTCTGCTCAGACACCGGTCCTTCCACCTCAGAGGAGGTTAGCGCCACTCTGTCGCGGGGACCCACGTTGGCGAACAGTGCTTCAGGGGGCAGCGGCGTCTGTCGGCCCCCACAAGGTGCTGGGGACACACAGCGGCAAAGCTTCAGCCTGGGGGGGGGGGCACACAGACGTCTCATTTTGTAGAAACGTGCCCTTGGAGGGGAAGGACGGGGGACAGCCCAGCCCTCGGGTGAGTGCCAGCTCTGGGCGCGCTCACTCGGGGTGAGCGCGGCACCCGCTTTGCTCACATCTTCCCCTCTGTGCCCCACAGCAAGCTGAGTACTGCGTTCCTCCCCATAAGCTGCAGAGCAGAAGCCAGGGCCCAGAGAGGGCGTGTGACCTGCCCAAGGTCCCACAGCGGGTCAGCAGAGAAGGCCAGCATTCCAAGCGCTGTGCGAAACTCCAGCAGGGGCTCTTGCAGCCGGGGTCCTGATGTGCCGCCAGTGCCAGCAATGCCGTCGCGGGGTTTGGGCGTCGCTCCCACCCCCCAGCGTGGCCTGACCCCCCCCACCCCCACCCCGAATCAGTGTCAGCTCAACCCAGGTACGGTGCATTCCGTCTGCTACTGTGTGAAGCACTTCACAGAGAAAGGGAAGAAATGACGCACCTTTCGCCCCCCCAAAGACAGGATCCCCTCCCTCCCCGGAGGCCCAGGTTGCCACCCAGGGGCAGGCGGAGCTGAGAGTTCCCGGGGTGGGGGCTGGGGCCAAAAACGCCCTGTGTGCACCCAAAGAGCTCGGAGCGGGTTGAATCCTCCCCTCCCCTTCCAGATCTTCATTCTGTAAAACGCCCTCAAGGTAAAAACAAACACTTCCTGCCGGGGTGAGGGAGGGTCTTCTGTGGTTTAGGGAGGACTCAAGCCCTGTGTATGTTAGGGACCCCTCGGTGCACGTGGGAAGACAGGCGTCCTCTGACCGAACAGACGCTCCCTGATACTAAAGTGCCTCCAGCCACCCAGCCCGGCGGCGCAGGGACAAAGGGGTTGGGCAGACGTGTTTCAGAGCAGCTTCTGCAAATCGGGGCCCGCTGTCGGAGCCCTCGGGGACCCGTTAGGCCCCCGATCCTGGTGACCTGCAGAAAATAACAAGCAGCATGTCCCGCAGGCTCCAGCCAGTGACTCGCTGGCTCAGGCCTCATTGACTGAGTTGTGGCTTTAGAACAGGCGGCTGTTTCTAGAGAGTTTTCCAGGGTCAGTGGGTCGCTAGGTTTTGTTTCTGAGCCGCGGCAAACAAGAGCGCGCTGTCTCACCGCGCCGGGCAGCGGACGGAGAAGCGGGCGCCCCCAGAGAGGGGGCTCTTTCCGCGCTCGTCCGAGGGCCGAATGCCATCCTGACGGTCCAGCGCGCTGACCCCGCCGGGGGTGGGGCACTCACGCCATAAAAATAATGGTGCAGGAACAGTCCCCACGCGGGCAGCTGTGCAGAGGCCACAGAGGGGCCACCCTCCTGGGTCTGCTCGCTCACTCAAGACCCAGCCCAGGTGGCTGTGCCCACAGAATAAACCACGGACTCCCCTGCTTTGCTGCAGAAGCAAATGGGTGTGGCCACGTTCCAATAAACCTGACTTACAAACCGAGGAGGCGGGCCGATTTGGTGGTTTGTGACCCTGTTCTAGAACTCTGGAGCGGGGACTGGCCCGGCACCAGAGGCGGCCGGGCTCCTGCCAGGTCGCTTCTCTCAGGCGGGTGCACTTGCTAGCTGCGGGAAGGCCAGGTAGGGCTGGCTGGCGTGCGCCTGCTCTAGGGGAGAATGGGGGAACTGAGGCAGCTCTGAGAGGGAACGAACTTCACCCTACACCCCGGAGCGAGGGGGACGCTAGCCCAGACCCAACTCAGCAGCATGAATGAGACGGCCTGTCAGGGTGCCCGCTGCTCCCCCATCACACCCAGACTCCCCATGGTGACATCCTGACCAGGAAGCCACAATGCCCCTGGGCGGGGCGGGGGGAGCCCCCTAAGACCGCGGTCTCCAGAGCCACCCACGGGGGTCACCTCCTCACGGGCCCTCAGGGCAGCTGCTATCAGCACCCCACTTCCACGGGAGCCCGAGAAAAGGTGACCTCAGGGCCCATTCTCTGATAGAATGTTCTAGTCCCCGTCTCCAAAGCTTACCCAGGTATACTAGAAACACGTTGGTTCGAAGCAATCCCCAGCTGCAACTCCCAGGGTGGTTTTCAGGCCTTGAGTGTTGGGGGTTCGGGGTGGAGTTGTGGGGGGGACAGGGAAGGGAGGGAGGGAAGGAGGGAAAGAGGCAGGGATGGGGGGATATGTGCTCTACCCCTGGAGTGGACCGAATACTAGCCTCCAAACAAGTCCACATCCTAATCCTGAGAATCTGTGTTACCCTGCAGATGGGATTAAATTAAGGATCTTGAGATGGAGATATTACCCTGGATTATCCGGGCAGGCTCAAAATAATCACAAGAGTCTTTCTAAGGGAAAGCGGGAGACAGGCGGGTCGGAGGCAGGACTGGAGATACGACCAAGGACGCAGAGGCTGAGGAAAGAGACAAATCGGGTGATGCCCCCCTGTGGGCTCTGAAGATGGGGCAGGGGCCACAAGACCAGGAGTACAGCCGCTGGATGCTAGGAAAGGCAAGGAAAAGATTCTTCCTGGAAGTCTCCAGAAGGAACACAGCCCTGATTTGGGACCCCTAACGTCCCAAACTTGAAGACAATCCACGTGCGTTGTCTGAAGCCGCCAGGTCTGTAGTGATTTGTTACCTCGGCACCAGGACACCCGTAAACCCCTCCCCGCCCCGCTCAGCCGATGCCCAGGTGCTGCCTGTGGGGCCATGTCCCCCCGAGGACCACGTCCCCCCTCCTCTGTGGACAGGACGGACAGGCCAGCAAGCCTCACGAGGAGCAGCTCGACGGACGGTCTTCCCTCCGGGAAGGAAGCCCCGGGCTGTTCTAGAAGAGATGAGTGGTACCATCTGGCAAATCTTCTAGAACGAGTGTTTCTTCTATCCAGTGTCATTTTGACTTTCTCGGGTCATCCACATGGCACAGAGCCTGGTTAGACCAGGTCCCCAGTGTAGACTTTTCATAATGAGGTTAAAGGAAGCAGATTAAACCTTGCAATTAAATGTGAACAGAAAAACAAGGAGAGGGAAGAGTAAGGTGGTGGGAGGCAGCCGAGGGTCCCTCCAGCTCTGCTCACGACTAGGGAGTGGCCATGGACAGACCGCCTACCCGTCCTGGCCTCAGTTTCCCCAGGATAAAACCCGTTCTGGCACTAGAATCCTCTAGATTCTTCCAGGAGTCACATGTGGCTTTCTTTCCCTAGACAACCAAATGGTGGCTGGGGGTTACATGCGGTTCCCACTGACACAGCCAAGGGGTCCTGAGACTGGGAGTCCCCTCTGCACGCGCCAAGCTCACGGCGAGCGTCTGCGACTGAGGCCAGGTCCGGGTTCGTCATCGTGCAGGGCCTGACACAGAACCTTCCCTCAGTCCGAGCACGTGATATATTTTCACATGTTCATCAGCTCTGAGTAATGACGACAAAAAAGAAAGGAGCCCCAAGCGGCTTAGGAAGAGCCAGGTAATAAACACAGACCGTCGACTATTTTTAAATGTATGGGATTTAACTACAGATCTTTTCAGCGGTAAAATTTCCCACAGCTAATGCCCAGAATCCTAGAGCGAGTCATTTTCCAGCTCTGCCAGGCAAGACTCACGCCAGCCAGTCCCTCAGACCACACACAGCGTGACCCCCCCCCATTACCCAGAACTGTATTTCAATAATGCTTTGTCTTCTCTGCCATGAGGGAGAGACACAGTCAGACGTTCCTACCCAACTGACGAAGATCAACGCCGACGCGACGGCGATCCGAAGATTGCGTGATCCGGATCGTTCTCGAAAGAGCAAATCAGTGGAAAGATGGGAGAGGGGAGCAGGTGGGGTACAGAGAAGGCTTCTGCGTTCTGGGGCAGGGGGCTGGCTTCGGGGGCTCCAGCGTGGGCCCGGGGCTCTGATCGCTCACGGCACACCGAAGTGTACAATCTCCTGTGCACGCCAAAGCTGCCCATCTGTATCCAGACAGCATGCAGCCCATGGAGCCCATATGCACGTGCTCCCTCCTTACACAGCTTTATTCTCAAGAAGCACAGTGCCTCCCACCGTGCAGGGAGGCATCTCTGGACCAGGGGCATGTCAAGGCCAGTTCGATCGAATCCTAAATTACGTGACATTCTCCCTTGCCCTTAACTTAAACGCATTCCCGTGAGGGCTTGGATCTTGACATCAGCATCAGAGTGGCTCTGAGCGCCCAACATCGTGGTTGCTGGCCCCAGGTGACCTGTGTGACCTGGCTGATGGGAAATGGCGTCCCGGTTAATATCGCATCGGGGTTCTCTGAGATGCTGACCCGCTGAGACAGCCGTGGGGCACGAAGGCGTGAGCGGCCTGGGTACAGTCGAGCCGCGAGGACGACAGTACCCGGTACGTGAACCTCTCTGTCCCAGCCACCGCTCCTGGAGCCCGGCCGACAGTGCCCGCCGTCCCCTGTGGCCTCGGGCGCAGCAGCTGAAAACCCCACTGGCTCCGGTGGCAAGACAGACAGGGTCCTGCCGATGACACCGTCAACATCTTCCCTGCATCGCCATCAAGGGCTGTTTTGAGGCAAAGCCCTCTGCATATGTCATTAAATCAGCCTCAGTGAGCCCAGCAGCCCCGGGGGCGGGGGGCAGAATGAATGTCAGAGGAGGGGACCGAGGCTTACAGAGGCCGAGGGACTTGCCCAGGGCACACGGGGAGGAAGTGTCCACCCCTGGATCCAAGTCGGGGCCACCCCTTTCCCAGTGCTGCTCTGGAGACGGGGAGGCGGCGCCCGGTGACCGGGTCCCAGCCAGCCCCCCCTTGAGGGCGTCGGCACACAGGCCGGAGGACAAAGCCGAGGGCTTGCCAAATAGCAAAAGGTCTCAAAAACCACATCGGAATTCCTTCTCTTGGATCCACCGCAGAATCCGTCAGGGCATAAAGCCATCACGTCAGAAGGACGACTGAGAAGTGTTGTTTCTGGGACACCAAAGAGCGGGAATCGGGGAACATGAAGAACTTTAGGCGAAAGCAGGACCCCCCTCCTGAAACCAGAGGGAGCCCGAGCCGCGATTAAAGGGGAAGAGCAACACAAACCAACAAGAATGACGAGCAGAGTCTCCGAGGGTCGCTCCGTGATTTCCATAAAGTCCCCGCCCCGAGCGGTGGGCAGGAAGCTCACAAATGAAATTCTGACTGCGTGTCCGCTTCAGGTGCCCTCTCTGTGATCCTTACCTGCACGAGGCCGCCGTGCACCCACGAACGTGCCCACGCACCAGGTATACACAGGCACGCTTACACCCCACCACATGCCCACACCCTGGTACACACACGCACACATGTACATGCACACCACACACACCATCACACCATCACACCCCACCACACACACGTGCACACCCGCACCCCACCATGTACACACACAGGCACACCGACACCCCACTCCACACACACCACACCGCCAGCCAGTTCGTGAGAACACTGTCAGTGGAACAGCCCTGCCCCAGCACAGCCACTAAAAATTGGACGCAAGTCATTTACATCTGCCTGTCAGGCACGAAGCAGGTTTTTATCACCACGTTATTTTTATACTTCTAAAAGCAGAACTGGTTTCTTTCGCACACTTCTAAACCTGGCCAGAACAATGAAGAAAACGATCCTGGTTCTTCAAATGATGCCAGCAGGGCCGCGAGGGTGCCAAACAATCCCCCAGGCACCCCATCATCCTCACCTGAGCAGAACACGCGCAGTACCTGGTCTCCACGCCCACCGCGGAATTCTCTATGGAGACCGACGTTTGTAAGATAAGCCCAGCTGCACACCTCCCACCCCCCATGCCCCTCCCCCTCCTCCCTTCCCTCCCTCTCCTTCCCTGGTCCGCCTCCCTCTCGCTCCCTCCTCCCCCTCCCTCCCTGTCCCCTCCTCCCCCTTCTTCCCTCTCCCTCCTCTCTCCCTCTCCCTCTCCTGTTCTTCCCACTACTCTTGGCCCCAGAGCTAAAAGGATCTCTTGTTCAAAGTGTCTCTCTCCAGCCCCTTCCCCCTCCCCCTCCAAGAGTAACCTCAAGGCACGAAGGACAGAACTCCGTGTTCCTATAAATCCAGACATTTTGCTCTTAGCCCACCTGCTTCTTTCCTGCAACACCCAAGGGCCTCCACATTCACGCCTCGGTTTTCCTTATTAAGTGGCAAAGCCACGCCTACAAACCAACCCTCTTTCTCCCTTTTTATGCACCTTCCGAAACAGTGAAGGGGGCTTCTGACATGACAGCAACAGCGGGGAAGACGGGCTCGTAACGTGAACACGGGCCCGAACACGGGGTAGGTGAGGGCTTCCGAGACGTTACCATGTGTCCCCAAACCGTGCAAACAGCACGTCCCCGCTCTCTGCCGGCCCAGCGAGTGTTGGGGCAGCAAGTCCAGTCGGCTTCAGCACGGCTAACTCAACCGGTCCGACCGTGACCGTCTACCACTGGTCTTACAGCCCCCTCTCCCCCCACCAGCAGCTGGATAACAGACAAAGCGCTGAACTTTCCAAGGGCTTTCCTCTGGGCGTGACTTTAATGGACCCAAAATGGTCACCCGGCCACAGTTCAGGATGCCTTTCCACCCTTCCTTCCCTAGAGCCTCTCTGCTTTATTGTCCCTGGCTGATGGTCTCCCTCACCGCCCATTTCCCCTGTCCGTCTGTCTGTCTGCCGCCCCACTTCGGCCCGGCTCTAGGCCCAAGCAGCTCCCTCATTCTTTTTTTGAAGAAATTTTTTTTTTAAGTTTTTTATTTATTTTTGGGACAGAGAGAGACAGAGCCTGAACGGGGGAGGGGCAGAGAGAGAGGGAGACACAGAATCGGAAACAGGCTCCAGGCTCCGAGCCGTCGGCCCGGAGCCCGACGCGGGGCTCGAACTCACGGACCGCGAGATCGTGACCTGGCTGAAGTCGGACGCTTAACCGACGGCGCCACCCAGGCGCCCCTAAGCAGCTCCCTCATTCTTTCTGCCGGCTTCGGCCTCAGGATTTTAAACCGCACTGGGGAACGATCACATCAGTGAACGTCACGGGAGACGGCGCTCAGTGTCCAGCAAGCACCCCAGGGAGGCGCACACGCCCCATCTCACCTCCTGCCCAGCAGGTGCATCTGGGGTCGCTGGGCAGAGCTGCATAAATGTGGTTTCCGTTTCCCCGGGAAGCCAGTCGCGGCACCAAGGGTTTCCGTCCAGCTCCTCCCTGCGCAGGGCTTTTGGCCTAGGGGTCGGTGGGCTACGGACACCCTGGAGGGCCACACGAGGGCCTTTCTCCCTCTGAGGAAGGGCTTTGGGCAAGAAAACCATGCAACGGGCATCATCCGGTGCCTTGCTGAACTGCGCCTGGTGTGGCCGGGATTTAGTCCCCCACCTTCCGCGGTGGCTGGGGCTGTCCTCCCTCCGCGAGCACCAGCTCATCCCCAGTCTGGTCCTGCGACCTGCTCCGGGCACCTGCCCTTGGAGATGCCGCGCTTGACCGGGTCTCCACATGTCTGCACCACCCACGTTCTCTGCCGACGTGCCCCACTCAGACCCCGGTGTCTGTCTCCCACCGGGGTGGTGACCAGTCCTCGATTCTGGGCAGGGCGGATGCGCTCCCCGGGGCCAGCGGCCCCAAGGCTGGGATCCGGATCCCAGCGCCCTGAAGCTCCTGCCGTGTCCCTCCCCGAGTGCCGACGCTGCACGCAGGCCTGCGGGGACGTTGGGAGACCGGAGCACTCGGGTGGCAGCCCCTGGAGCAAAGATTCTTGCTGGTGCTGCCTGCCCCAAGCAGCACCAGCGTCAGCCGCGCTCAGGGCGGCCACCGCCCGCCAGGATGACGTCAGGGGAGGGCTTCCCTCCAATGACTTCCCAAGGAGGCCGTGGTCACCGAGCTGGAAAAGGGACCGTCCCCTCCACCCTGCAGTCGCTGCACCAGGAGGTTGCCCCCGGCCCCACAAGCAGCTCTTCTGTGAATGACAGTTTATCGCGGGACACGTTTCAGAACCGGAGGACACTCACCGGTGTTTTCTGTTGAAGAAACATCACAGTACGACTCGGACCAGAGGCCACACGCTCTCCAAAAAGGCACAGTAGAGACTCTCAAACGGGACAACCTAGAAGTGTTGCCGCATTTCGCCATCAGCCAGGCTGGCTGCCATAACACGTCACAGTCGCCCGAGCTCCATGCTCGTCGGGCTCTGAGGCGTCCCGGACCTACTGGACCCGTTTGTGCTTAGCGGGGCTATTTAAGGAAAGTCGTGGTTACCGCTGTGATCTGTCCAATGACTGCTTCCCCATCCCAAGTTCAAAGTCTGAAAGGGGAAAGGAAAAACTAAGCCCAAATCAGCACATGTGCAATTGTACATACAGAGGGCTCTGGGCGGCTTCCAGAAGCACGCCATGGCTGGCAACCGCTGGGCTCTACTCCCCTCCCTCATTGGGAAACATTGATGGCATTTCCCCAACAGGAAATGGCAGCCACGGCTCGGTCTCCTGCAAGCACCCAGGCAGAGCTGGAGATAGCTCAGCCACGCGTCACCGTGCGTGGCCACATCCGAGAAACGTTCTGAGGACAGCTTCAAAAGACGCAGATTGGAGGACACTGTATTTCCACATCTGGCATTTCCAAGGACCCCGTGGCATGACCGAGGTGGCTAAGCCAGGGATGCCACTGACCCCACCAGCTTCATGAACTTTCCCTGTTGTTCCGGGTTACACAGCCGTGGAAAGGACCCCACACACAGACGCAGGCCTGACACCCATCCTAGAGGGTCACTCCGGCTCCGTGAGTAAAAGCTCGGTACCTTCTGGGCCAGTGGGGATTCCCCGTGGCATCCTGAGCCTCTCGGGTGGCCCTCTGGATGGGGCCCCACTATCTCCCCCTCCAGGACCACCTCCGTGTGGCCAGGCCCAGGGTTCCGGGCCTTCCTGCCACAACTGGGCCCTGCCAGGCCCATCTCCCACCACCCAGTGATGAAACTCAACTTTCCCCGCACACCAGGCCAGTCTGCTGGGGTCTCCCAAACATGCCTTGACTGGTGTGTTTCACCCCACAGAACGCGCCCCCTGTGCTGGCACCATCATGGTCCGGCCAGGGACGTGGCCCCTGGGAGAGAGTGACCTTTACGGGGTGACTGGTGATGGCTCAAATCCCAAATCTACCTCTCTGTTTTCTCATCTCTAAAGTGGGGATAACCACACCTACCTGCTTGGAAGGTGAAAGGAGGAGAGCACTGGGCGGGGGGGGGGGCCTCTGGTGCTGGGCTGGCCCTCAGTGAAACAACCCCCTCCAAACTAGACAGGCTTCTTCCTCCAAGCAATTGGGCCATTTTCATCTATTTGTTCCATTGGCCAACTCTTTCGCCACCTTGAGAGTCAAGGCGGCAGGTGCGGAGGCAGGCCGGTCAGAACCCACTCCCGCCTTCCTCCAGGCTCTCCACCTGCCGGGGGAGGGCCACCCAGTCCCTTACGGGGCCGGGGGCCGGCGTCCGTGGGGCGCGGTGCCTGGGGCAGTGTGGGACGTCGGAGCACGAGTGCTATCATTGCCACCACGCTGTGGTCACTCTGTTGTCAGCTCTGCCCTCACGTCCCTTGCAGGGGGAAGACGGGTCCCTCCCGGGAGCCTGGTCCTCCTGGGTACCGGGGAAGGCCTCACACCCAGCGCCCGTCCAATCCTCGGCCTGGCTCCTGACCAAGTCTCCAACCAACAAGGCGTGACGAGAAGCCATAATCGCAAGAGACGCAGGCTTAAGTGTTACCTGCAGTTCGGGGAGCACGGGACCCAGAGACGGCCGGGTTCAGGGCACCACATGGGAGAGGCTGACACAGCCGTGCGCTAAGGGCACGTGCAACCCACGAATGAAACTCCGGGGACCACGCGCGGCCACAGGGAGGACTGGCGAGCCGGCCGGAGAGGAGGCCCTGCCCCTGGATGGACTGACTCGTTCTCTGGACGGCCCGGTGCGTGTCCTCAGCGCCCACTTCCGAGGAGCAAGCCGAGTGTGGCTCCTGAATGTCTGAGCGCCACTGCACACGCAGCCTCCTGTCCCTGGAGTCCTCGCCTGTGAGCAGGACACCCCACAGGCACCCACAGAGCAGAGACCAATGAGGTGCCCAGCGGGGCCGGGGGAGCCAGCTGAGCTTGAATCTGGCGTCTGCCCGTTTAAAGGCCTTCAAAATGTGACCAGACATGCCACAGTCCCCCAGGTCCCTGGTCAGCAGGGTGGCAGGATTCATCCAGGGGGAAGGCCGCTCGGCCAAGGAGGCCTCGTCACCTCCTTCTAGGGCGCTCTCCTCCTGTGTCTTCCCTTCCCATCGTCCGCCGGGAGCCCCAATCCCCGGGCTTGCAGGTCAGAACCCCACGTCACGGACGGGCACACGCCGGCCCTCCCTCAGCGGGAGCCCTCCATCCATCCCTTCTGCTTTTTCCTTTCTTGATCGCAGACCGCTTCAGTCGCAGGGCGCTGGCGACCGCAGCCACCCCGGCTTCCGGGCTCCCTGGGCCCGGACACCATTCCGCGCTCCCACGCGGACTAACTCAGCGGATTCCCACACGACCCTGCGTGGGACGTACTTTTAATACACCCACTTTACGGGTGAGAACATTGAGGGATGGAGAGCTAAAATAACCTTCCCGGGGTCCCGGGGCCAGCGGGCTGAGAAGTCAGCACTTAAACCACCTGGCCTGGTCCCGAGTGTATCTGTGATGCTAACTCCCTCTCCGACACAGACGGAAGGAAAAGAAATGAATACTCACGTGCCCACCACCCGGGTGAGGAAACAGAGTGTCTGCTGTACCCCGTGCCCTCCTGGGGTCCCCACGCTCTCTGTGGGCCGCAGCCTGTCTCCCTCATGGCACACAGACCGGTCAGGTGGTGGCCCTGGAGACCCTGGTGCCCGCACACCACTGATCCTTCTACTCCCCCCTCCCCCCCACACCCCCCCAGATCTGGACACCATGCCGGGCCCTCGGCCGGGCTCTGGCCCCCTTCCTTCCTGGGCAGTGGGCCTCCCATTACACATTCTGTCCCCCGCCCCTGCTTCCTCCCAAGGGGATGGTGCCCACCCCTCTCAGCTCCTGGTTTCTAGAACCCTGCCATGTATCACTCCCGCTTCCAGTGACCCCCCTCCCCTGTGTAAATTCCCCTCCCCTCAAGGGCCATGCTTTATCCACTTTTTTCCTTCCCGAGACTTAGCCAAAGCACTTTGCTTATAACAGATAACTAATAACAAATTTGTTGAATGTTGAACAGATGCTTTATGAACTTGTTAAGAACATGGGGAAAAAACTCAAATATTTTCTAACCTGAAAATTACTCAAATGGAGAAAGACGCAAACCCCCCCAAGAAGGGTTGACTAAAAATTGTTTCTCAAGAGTATGTAACACCTCACATTTCTTTTTTTTTTTTATGTTTATTTATTTTTAAGAGAGGAAGAGACAGAGTGTGAGCAGAGGAGGAGCAAAGAGAGAGGGAGACACAGAATCGGAAGCAGGCTCCAGGCTCCGAGCTGTCAGCACAGAGCCCGACGCGGGGCTCGAACCCACACACCATGAGATCACGACCTGAGCCAAAGTTGGAAGCTTACCCGACTGAGCCACCGGGCGCCCCTACACCTCCCGTTTCTTACGTTAGATGTTCCTGTCTAATTTGAAGCAGAAAAGGGTTTCCCTGGTGTAGTTTAAAAATCATGGTCAAGTTTACAATCTCGTGATCCTAGGCTTTTCCTTCCCCCCCACCCCCCGCCCCACTTATCCTAAGCTGGTTACATGCGGCTTTGGTGCTGATAGCAGAGGCAATAATATATCACCTTCTCACTCAGAAGGAAATAAAGATACGCACATGAGATACAAATTTAGATGTGGCAGGGACAGTGTTTGATCTCAAAAGCTGATTTATCTTAAATCCAACTCTGTCAACCCAGGCCTTATTTTTCTAGAAAACTGGATTCGGTGAATCTTTAAGTTCTTTTCCTTACTTAAAAATAAATACTCACATAGGGGCGCCTGGGTGGCTCAGTCGGTTAAGCGTCCCGCTTCGGCTCAGGTCATGATCTCGCGGTCCGTGGGTTCGAGCCCCGCGTCGGGCTCTGTGCTGACAGCTCGGAGCCTGGAGCCTGCTTCGGGTTCTGCGTCTCCCTCTCTCTCTCTCCCCCTCCCCTGCTTGTGCTCTGTCTCTATCTCTCGAGAATAAATACACTTAAAAAAAATTTAAAACACAATACTCACATATAAAAGTAATCATACGTGAATACATCACACATACAAGCACTGATACCTGCTTATGCGGCTGTATCTTGAAATCACATCTCTGACTCCCTGTAAGGCAACATTATGACGAAGAAACGGAAGAAAGCTCATGAGATCGCTCATTCCTGTACATCAGGGGCTTTAGGCTGTGGCTGACCACCTTCTCTCAGCCACGGCAGCTGTTTATGCTTCTTGCACTGAACTGAGGCTACTCTATGAAAACGTTCATCACCAGGTAATTTACTGTAACAGTTTTAATGTTTTGCCAGCATCACGAGTGAAGAAGGCCTCAAGAGCAATAAATCCTTTTTCAAGCCTCTTTACATCCACCGAGGACTCTTTTTCCTCTTAAGAAACTGCCTTCCATACCCAGCCTCCGTCAAAACCCCCACGTTGACTCCTTTGACGTGCATGGATGGCCAAGGTCGTACAGCTCGAGGCTGACACCTGTAGATGCAGGGAGCCGCCCCGGGGGTCGGGATCACTGTCTGTGTCCAG
Source organism: Neofelis nebulosa (assembly GCF_028018385.1). Classification (NCBI taxonomy): domain Eukaryota; kingdom Metazoa; phylum Chordata; class Mammalia; order Carnivora; family Felidae; genus Neofelis; species Neofelis nebulosa. The sequence continues at coordinate 155,824,559 of NC_080786.1, read as the reverse complement.
TCACTGGACTGGACACTGGACATGTGTCTGTGTCATTGTCCCCCCCCCCCCCCCCCCACCAGCCTGCTCCTCCCCGATCCGCCCTGGGTTCTCTGGGGTCTCCTGCCCGGGCCACTGTTCCTGACCCACTTCCAGGATGTTCCCCAGGGAGAAGAGGGCAGGCATGGCCCCCCACTGGTGCTCGGCCATCAGGGTCCCCCCGAGACACTCGCTTGGCTGTGGAGGTGTGCCATAACGGGCGGAGGCCAGGAACCGACGGGGAAGTGCCTGGATTGCCTGGTTTCCCCTGCAGCTTTGCCCACCTGGCCTGGCCGCATCCCAGCCCTGAGTTGTTCTCTTTTTCCTGCCAGCCTCGTGGGCCTCTCCACGCCCCCCCCCCACAGTCTTTGTTTCTGTTCTGCCGTCTGCCCTGACCTCTCCTTGTGCCCTGCTTGGCCCCTCGTCTGTGTGGGGTTGCAGGACGCGAGGCAAGCCCCAGCTTGCAGGCAAATGGACCCCACTCTCCACGAGAGTGCTTGCTGTGTATGGTGAAGCAAATTGGGGTGAAGTCCTGCTTCCCACCCCCCCTTAATAATCCCCTTATCTGCACCGAAGGCCTCAAGTCAGCTGGAGAAGAATGTAATTTTCCAGTTCCCTTCTAATTTTTATGATGCCAAAACCCCAATCCAACAGCTTCTTTATAGACCAAGCTTATCCACAAGCCAACGGAGAGGCTCGAGTTTTCACGTAAATCCCATTTTCTTTGGTTCCTCCATCTACGAAGTCCCAGAAGTCTTCAGATGCCGACGTCTGCTTCCCCCTACGCACTCTGGCACAGAGCACGGGGCATCCAGAATTTACTGGAGGAGGCTCCAGAGGTCCAGAGGCAGCCCAGGGGATACAGGCTCAGCAGAGCTCGTAGGGTGGGTCTGAATTGCAGCAGGCACCTGGGAGGTAGAGCTGGGCCGGTGACTGGGGGACCCGGGACCCCGCCAGGCACAGGGTCTTCTTGCTTGGAAGTCACCCTCAGCCGGCAAGTCGAAAACGAGAGAGTTCACGCTTCCGGTTTCTACATGTCCCCCCCGCATGACTCCTGCCAAGTCAACAACCCTCTGTGAACCTCCAGTTCTGCCAGCAAGCTTGGGGATTTCTCTGCCTCGGTCACGCCGCATGTGAAGGTGCTTCCCCCGTGGTAAAGGTCATGGCCGGTTCTCAGCAAGTTTTTTCCAACGGAGACACTTCAGTGGCAGAGTCAACTATTAGGTGGTGGGGCAAGGGGCGTCACGCCAACAGCCCCTGCCCTTCAGCACAGAGGCGAGAAGCCTTGGAGTCGCCCCGCTCACGCTCCCACCATTAGGACCGCCTCTGTGTTCCCAGGATAATTTTTTTAAATTCGTCAATTACCGTCCTGCGATTCAGAATCTACCCGCTGCGAGACGAGGAAGATGCTCAGGTTCTTTGCCAAGAAGGGGGTGGGGATTGCAAAGCAAGACAGCAGACGACAGGGAACGTGGTGCATCAGAGAACAAGATTTGGGGGGCTTTTACATGTGCCCGCCTACGGGCAAAGCGGTGGCCGTGCCGACCGCGGTGTTTCTTCTCGAGTCCCTGGAGCTGGTGCAGAGGACTTTGGAAATGTGACCTTATTCTGCTGTGAGCGAGTATTACGAAACACCGACAGACGGCTCAGGTAGGCTCGTGTTGGAACCCTGCTCCGGGAGGGAAACGGAGAAGCCCGGGGTCCGAAGGGCCCATTCTGAACACCCGTGGGCCCCCCTGTCTACTCTGGCCGTGCCCTCCCACCCGGGCCGACCTCAGGCTCCAGCCTCCGCAAAAGATTTTGCGGCTTACAGTGACGTTTTAGCCAGAAGGGAGGAATTTTTCCGTTAGTCAAAGACGAGGCAGGTTTACAGACAAAGAAAGAGGGCGTCCAGGTTGGAAGGTTGGAAGTGGGCTCCCCTACGCTCCCCCACCTCCTCTGTCCGGCCAGTGCCGGGGTTCCCACAACGGACCCCCGTCCCTTCACACGGCCCTCTTCCCAGATTTCACAGAGGAACTGGCCAGTGGACAAGAGTCCAGCCGTGTCAGAGATCAGAACAGCTTTCTTTGGGGGCTTGAACAAGCTTTACAAACAAGCAGGAGGAAGCCTTATCTTCTTTATCCCACACGGGTGAGGTCTCAAACCAGACGGCGCACACACACATACACGTGCACACACGCACACAGAGTATCTAAAATACTGTGCTCTGGGTGAGACAGAGACAAAAATGCAATGTGTGTTCTCTTGAATACGAACACTAAAAATCGCTGAATCCAGGCATTCCCGCCCTGTTACCCAGCATCCAGAAGCCTGCTATTCCCCAGAGATGTTCCGGGGGAGGACAGTGAGATTTTAGTCCTCAGGGGAGGGGAGAGGAGGGGACAGACAGGCTCCCCAAGTCCACAGCGGGGCTCAGAAGCCTGGGCCCGGCCCTGTGCTGCACGCGGAGCGGCACCTGCACCCCGGTCCCACCCTCCTAGGTCCCCCAGGGAAGCTGACCCTGAGCTCCAGGGCTGCTGAGACCCTGACGCCCCCTGGGTCCCGCCTCCAGTGCAGGCGTGGGCGGGGCCATTTCCTGGGCCAGCTCCCACAGGGTCAGTGTGGCTGTCAAACGGCCACCAGCTCCTCTTTGTTTGAACTCAGCGGTTCTCAGAGTGAGGTCCCTGAGCCAGCAGAGGCAGCATGACCCACACCTAAGGGACGTGCCAATTCTCGCCTGCCCCCCGATGCTGAATCCCACCCTCTGGGTGGCACCGGCCACCTGCGTTTCGCAGGCTTCGCAGCCACTCTGGCACTCACTCAGGTGTGGGGCCCCTTCTCCTCTGATTGCCTCTCGTCACTTCAGCTTCTGAAGATGCCCGAGGAACAAACAGAACAACACAGAGGCTGGTGCCCCTCCATCCGCTCTGAGGGGGGCCGTGTGGGAGGCGTGAATAACAAAAGAGCTAGAGAAACCCCAGCTGGGCGTATTCTTGGTTAAAAAAAAATACAGTAAGAATAAAGTTTTTTAATAGCAAAAAAAAAAGAGAAGAAGAAGAAGAAGAAAGAAAACAGCAAGAGGAAATGAAGAGGCCCCGAAACGCCAGTGTTCTCCCTGCAGCCAATACACCCCATTACCCGCATCGTTACACCCCTGCCTGGGTCTGATAGCAGAACCCAGGCTCTTGCCCACCACAGTACCCTCCCTCTTGCTGCGCAGCTTTAAAAAAGCCAGTGTCCCCTACCGGAAGCTCAGAAAGTCAAAATAAAGTAGAGAGAACAGCACACGCTTTGGTCATTTTGCTTAGAAGAAAATGCACTAAGGGTGGGGCGCCCGGGTGGCTCAGTCGGTTGTGCGACCGACTCCGGCTCAGGTCACGATCGCGCGGTCTGTGAGTTCGAGCCCCGCGTCGGGCTCTGTGCTGATGGCTCAGAGCCTGCAGCCTGCCTCGGATTCTGTGTCTCCCTCTCTCTCTGCCCCTTACCCGCTCACGCTCTGTCTCAATCTGTCTCTCAAAAATGAATAAACGTTAAAAAAAATTTTTTTTTTTTAAAGAAAACGCACTAAGGAGTCTACCGTAGCACTGGCCCCTCGGGTCTTAGAAATGCATCTCGCCACGGAGCATTCCTGATACCACGGGACTTCTTAAGAAAACACTGCATGGCTACCGTGGATTCTCAAACCCCCAACAGAAGAAACACGGGCCCGACGCGTCCCCCCTTCTTGGCTGACGGCGGGCTCCCCAACGTGTCAAGAACGAGGCACGTCCACTTCGCACTGCTGTGCACGAAAGCTGGTGGCCCGGCGTCCTGAGCCTCTCTAGAAGGCGGGCAGAGCTGTCGCAGTGGACACCGGATGGCCGGAGAGGCCCTCCCTGGTCCTCCCAGGCCCCTCTTCTCCTCTGGTGAGTCTGCCCTGAGCGGACAAGGTGACAGAGCGTCTGGATTCACCCCTCCCTGCCCAGGCCCGCCCCGGGTCCAGGCGGGGCAGCGAGTGCAGTGTGTGCCCATCACAGTGCCACACCGTCCCCGGGGACGGGCAGGGGGCGGTCTGGGCCCCGTCAGAACCCCCGGCTGCAGCCTCCACCACTCGGCTGTGCTCTGAGCTCCTCAGACTTACTCCCTGAGGACACTGCCTCGTTCTCCCCGAAAACAGGGCTGCAGGGCACAACCGTGAAGGAAGTGAACATTTTCATGTAGGGAGCTGACTCAACATGGCCATGGGCGAGTGTGGGCACTGGACCTGCTTCACACGATCAAGGGCAAAGAGGAGGAGAGTGGGGTCAGCCGGGCTGGCCGTGATCGGGCGTCTGAGTGGCTCCTGCAGGAACTCTGAACCTGTGGCTTACACTTCTCCAGCCACAGTCTCCTCATGGGTGACGGGAACAGGCTGCCGGACACAGTGTTGTGGACACAGCAAGACAGGTCACCCTACCTCTCTCCTATTCCACCCACGGGCGGAGCCTCCAAGACTACAGCCTGTGACCCCGGCTGTCTCACGAGGGCCCCTCCCCTCCGTGGGGCCAAGGTGAGGGTCATGTGAGCTCACAGGTGGTGACACGTCATTTACCGTCACCGTGAACCAACTCCACTGCTCTTATTTGTAAAGCCTAAGATTTTGCCCCCAACTCACTCTCAGAATGATAACTGAAGGGCTTTGATCCACCCTCGATTCAAGGCTATTATGACTATTTTATTATGTCGCATACAGAACCATTCATAGGGATTGTAGCTACTGTCTGTTCCGCACGACGTGTTGGGCATGGTGCTTCATATATATGAGGTTACTGGATCCAGTAAGAGGGATATGATGACGGTGAGGATGATGATGGCCTTTCACAGAGAGGCGAGGGGACTCACCCAGTTGCCCAGGCGGTAGGTGGCAGAACCAGGCTTCGAACGAACACAGACTCCCTTATTCTGGAGCCCACGTTCCCAAGCCAAACGCTCCGCCACAAAGCATACGTTGCCAGGAGGTGCTGGACCCGCAGTCCTTTTATTAAAAGAGAGAAAGAGAAAGAGGTTCTGACTAAGCCCCGTGTATATACTTCAGTTCGTCTTACCCTCCTCCACCTCGTTACACGTTAACTTACGACTCGAAGGAAGGAATATGCGTTTTTTACAAAACTACAACCTGGCAGGATTTCACACTTTGTATCTGCAAATCCAAGAGATTCACACGCCGGCGATCTGCCACCACGCCGAGACTGCGGCCCGTCACCGCGCATGCCCGAGAGGCGGCCGACCCCGCCACGTTTCAGCACTGGGCACGACGTCCTTCATTTCCAGCCATGAAACTCTAGCCAACAAGAGGAACACGCACAGCGCCCTGTAACATCTCACACCCGCCTAAGATAACCCAATGAACCTAGCTCCCGAGCCAACCGCTGAAGGGTAATGTTGCTGGGCGCCTTGCTCCTGCGGTGGAAATTTCCATCCAGTCACTCCAAGTGTAGACACTTCCGTGTCAGTAGACTCATCAGCCGGCAAGCTGAACGTGCCTGCAGGACCTCCCAGAAATAATGGAACCTCTGTCTAGTTCATCCACGGACGTGCACAAGCCTTAAATAAGGTATTTATTCACATCCCTGATGCGGTGGGGGTCAGTCCTGACAGCCACCAGGAGCAGGAAGCCACCTTAGAGAAGTACAGAAATTCCCCCAGAGCACAACTCTGGGATGCTTGTCAACGGTCTTCCTCGGACAGGGCAGAGAGCCCAGGGCATCGGGACACGAGGTCGAGGGTCCCAGGTGAGGGAGGGCACTCTGTGCAGCTCGGGCAGAGGACCTCACTGCTCAGAGCCACAAGAGAAGGGGGTCAGGAGACCTTCCCCTGCGGATGCTGGGAAGACAAACACACTGGTCGTTCTTATTCATGAGTAAAATCCCCAGGGAAGCAAGACCACAAAAACCAGGACTTCAGCAAAGTCTGACCTACCGTACCGACACGCACTGTGCCCCACTGTGTGTGGGTGGACCTCCGCCCCTCCCCGCTGGCACCCACTGAGGGTGGGACCCTCCTCACCCCATTCTGCAGATGCGGGAACTCAGACCCAGAGCCACATGGCTCGGGGGGAGGGGGGTGGAGCCAGGATCCAAGAGCAGGGTGTCTGCCCCAGACGCCAGACTTAGCCACCACCGATCTCCCACCCGCCTGCCTGCCCACCCAGGTTGCTGGAGGTGAGGCCCGGGGCTGCAATGACCCAAGGAAACAGCAGGCAGCCTCTTCCTGGGTGATCGGTCAGAGGGGGCTCATGGGCTCCATACAGCATGGGAAGATCAAAGCGTCCCATGTCCCCGAGACCTCTTCCAGGCTGAGGCCGCGCTTGTCTGCTGTGACCTAGGCTTTTGTGACACCATTCATTGGACTGGCGTTGCGGGCCGGGCTGAGTCAGGCCCTGGGCTGGACTGCAGCCATAAGGGGTCACTGACATAGTTCCTGTTCGGAAGCGGAGAAAAAAAAGACACAAAATCGTGTGCTGAGCGCCACGACCACGGGGCACAAGGGTATGGAGGCACAAGCCACAGAGGGGAGGATGGGAGGAGGAACACCTCCCCGGCCGGGGTTCCTGGCCGAGGGCACGGCGCGGGAGAAGAACTACACATATACTGCCAGCAGACGTCTTTCTCACCAGGCAGTTCTGCCAGTCCACCCTGCCTGCAGAGCAGCTTCAGGGAAGACAGGCTGGAGGCACGCAGGAAGGGGCCGAGGAGAGCCCCTGAGAGACACGGCCAGTTCCAAAGTCAAGAGGTACAGAATGCTCCTACGAAGACAGAAAGGGACGAGATGACCGTGATCCCTCTCCTCCCTGAGCCTTATCAAAACGAGAGGCAGGAGACGTCTGAACTTTGGCTCAGAGCACGTGACACATTCATGAACGACCAAAAGGAAGGAGGACGAGGTGCACATGGTTAGAAAGCTCACCCCATTTAAAACGTAACCACTTTCTGGACGAGCTGATATGCAGGTCTCAGAAACAGGAAACCCACAAGCTTCCTTTCCTATGATGGGGGCCTCTGAAAACCGCCCTAAGGGCTCCCCACTCGTCAACTAGAATTTTGGACGTAGTATATCCTTATGCTGCCAATATGCATTGTTATTGTTTATAACGATGGAGCGTCGCAGCTGTCTTAAACGTACACTTCCTTCTTTTTGCAAAGGTTTGGGACCCTCCTCACTAGCAAAACCTCAAGAAAACGGAAGAGGGAATTTCTGGTAATGAAATTTGCCCCCCGCCGTCTCCGACTTCCTAGATGCTACCTTCAGCTCAGCGAGTCTCAGAGGACTAAGAGGGTCTCTACGCAGGTTTACAAAAATGTCAAGGCTACAGTCACAGAACCCGTAAGCAGCCCAGTAAAACCCAAGAGTACGAGAAAAATCATTAGACATCGGGTCAGGAAACCGAAAGGTTGAGGAGAGCATAGGAATGACAGTGTTTAAGGTTTCCTGACACACGGAAATTAAGCCCAAAGGAACCAGACCAGCGTGTGTCTGGACAGGGAGGGCCCCGGTCCCCAGGAACGGTGACACAGGGCACCCGATCCCATCACGGCATTCCCAGGCCCTCGCGGTGTTGGAACGGAGCCCAACCGCAGAAACTATGTTTATCGCCGCTGTTTGTGAGTTCGCAAAAAACGTGCACTAGATGCTCCAGAAAACACGCTGGTCAAGTTCAGCCATTATTTCTCCTGGCCTCGGGGACACGCCCAGGGTGGAAGTGACTCAGCAGACAGGGAAGCAGCAGCCTGGCTCTCTGGATGCCAGCCGCCTTACTGGATCCCCCGCTTCAGATTCCTAAGGGGAATTCCAGGATTCCAAAACCCGCCCGCCCGGGGTCATGTGTGAAGGCTGACCTGACCGCCCAGAGGGGGGCTGGGTGCTTTCCTCCCAACCCGCTCGGCCCCACCCCCAGAGGCCGGCCTCATAGCACCTCACCCACAGGTGAGCCCAAAACAAAACAAAACAAAACAAAACAAAACAAAACAAAACAAGAACCTTTCAGGAGGACTGAGAAGTCGGTCGCCTCAAAGGGAACGTGCGCCACCCGACCTCATGGCGCCACCTTCCACTTCAAATAGAAGTCTGGAAAAGTCGTGGAGCCTGCCCAGGATGAAAGCTACAAGGACACAGACACTGCACAGGACACCTGCCCGTGTTCCTGCGGCTGGCCTTTGTAAATGTCTGTGCGCTGTTCCCACTCCGGTGAAGCAAGCGCCCAATTATGCTTAAACGGACATCAAAATAATAAGCAGGGAGTAGAGTCTCTCCGTGCATCAGGTCCGTTTTAGGGACGTCTCCGGAGGAAAATTAGGCTCCCCGACACGAGAGAGAGAGAGAGAGAGAGAGAGAGAGAGAGAGAGAGAGAGAGATTGAGGTCTGGGCGCCGGGGTCTGTCGGTGCGGGTGCGGGCGGAACACGGGGTCTGCCGGGGCGGGGTCCGAGGATCAGAGGGCGCCGGGCCGGGGAGGGGGGACACCCGGCCGCCCCAGGGCCCCAGCATCCCGCCCGCGCTCAGCGCCTCCGCTCCCGCTTGGTAGCAGCGCCCCGCGCGCAGCCAATCGCGCCGCGCCGCCGAGGTTACCAGCGAGCGTTGACCGAGAGTAACCCCGGCGCGGGCGGCGGCGGCGGCGGCGGCGGCCGGCGGCCACTGCGCACGCGCGGGGGTGCGCACCTGCCCCGCCCGCACCTGCGCGCGCTGGGGAGCCGGCCCCGTTCTTCTCTCGCAGCCATTCAGAATTTAGGGTCTCTAAGAACACGAAAGTCTTCCAGGCAGCCTCCTCCAGACCCGCGGCTAGATCTGCACGTGGGAGCAGGTGCATCGGGCCGCCTGGCGGGGACAGCGCACACGTCACCCCCACCCCCCACCCCACCCTGGGCAGCAGGCCCGCAGAGTCAGCGCGGCCCCCGCACCGGGAAAGAGATGGGGTTTTACTCCGTATTGAAAGCCTGCTGGAGAGCCTCCGCTAGGCCGATGGCCAGAACCTCATTTTTCCCCCGAGAACGTGCAGGTGAAAATTGGCCAAAATGAATTCGTTCTTTGGGAACAGGCCAGTCTCACGGCCCTCGGAAGGGCCGTCCGGGAGGAGGGCGGGTGGCCCGATACCCCCATCCTCGAGGGTGAGGGCAGGCAGGTGGACAGCGATCCTACACAGGACAGAGGGAAGTGCCCCTCCTGAGCCTGGAAGGAAATCTGGGAACCCCGCCCCAGGGAAGTGGGGAGGCCTTTTGTGGCACCTCAGCTGCCCCGAGGGCCTGGGGTTGTGTATGTCACAGGCAAAGATAACGCGGTTCATTTTACCTGGGCCTAGGAAATGACAAAAGGAGGGGAGTTCTCCGTGGAGCTTGCTGAGAGACTGTAGTTAAGACTTGAGGTTTAAGCCTGAATCTAAGATGTACCTTCCTGGAAACCTCCACTGCTCCTGGGTAGGATGTCCAGACAGATAGGCCCCCACGACTCTTCCCCAAGTGCCTAAGGATGCAGTGTGCTAAAAAGCCAAACTGTTTTGCTTAGTGGACAGTTATTTTGTAATAAAAAATAAACCCTTCCAGAAAAAAAGCGGGAGGACAGACATAACAATGAGAAAGCCCATAAAACTCCTGCTAAAAAGATTCGGTTTCAAGATAGGCCATGGAGATATATGAAGGTGAGGGACTTTTTGGACGAGCACACTGCTTGCCTTATGACAGTAAAAGAAACAGAAAGGGGGCCTCACATGCTCCTCTTCTGTTAAGCTCCACTCGTCACTTTGCAAACCGAGAGAGCAAGAATATTCTGGGCAGAGGCTCCTGCTCACTGCCCTGCCCACCCCCCACCCCCCCAGGGATGTCACTGGGATGCCCACACCCAAAGCAAGACTCTGGGGCTACGTGCTTCTGTCTCTTCCTCCTCAGGTCGTCCTTGGCCTTGATGCACTTGGTTGCTGTTTGGTACTTGGTTAAGTTTTTCTGTTCCTCATTGGGGAGCTCGTTTCAAGACCAAGGTTATATGTGTTCTGCAGAGTTCCAAAAAGCAGAACTTGGATCAACAGATGAACTCGAATGCAGATTTCAGCTCAACAGACAGAGGCCTTTTCTAAGAATTAGATTGTGCCAGCAAGGACCTGGCTGCCCGGGGAGGTGCCAGTGCCTGGTTGCTGGAAGTTTCCAGAGAAAGGCTGGCCACCCGTTGGTGGGGATGCAGCAAGGAAGGTTCCTCCACCGGTAAGAGGTCGGCCTGAGGGAGCTCGGAGGTCCCCCTGGGCCTCCAAGATTGGGACTCTAAATACAGGCCTGAGCTGGACATAATAAGAGTGTTCAAGTGACTCTGGCATGTCTTAATCTTGACATCAGATGCCATTTACCCCCACAGAGCACTGGGTGGCCGACAGAACAGCCCAAGAGTGAGGAACGAAGCTAATGGCTGGGGTCAGACTGGCTCCCAGCAGGCATGTCGGCCTCCACCCTTGACTCCGAAAACCCCTCTTGGTGCCTTTTCCCATGAGCAAGACAGTCAGTATTAGATATAGTTCACTTGAAGGTAAGCTTTCCTACAAAGGTTTTGGAAGCTGGGCAGCACGGGGCTGACAGAGAGAATGCACGACCTTTCTACAAACCCCTGGATGGAACAGGTCAGATGTAATCTGACCACGTGGCTACCTTTGTTCCTTAAATGAGCAGATCTGTTGATTCCAGAACTGAACTCAAAAAGAGCAGGTGTATGGTTACTAAACTTTTTTTTTTTCTGCCAATTCAGAAACAACAGAAATGGTTTCAGGTTCAGCAAAATATCACCTTGGGTTATAGCTTTGCCCTGGAAGATTAGGTTCTGGTTCCTAACAGAGGACTTTAGTTCAAGAATGTGATGTTCTCAAGATACAAACATATTTGGGGTGTTAAAGGAGGGCAGCAGGTGAAAATAAGTGTGGCCGGAACGTCCTTAGAAGGTGAAACAGTGACACCAACGCTCCACCAAGCAGAGCACAGCCCTGCAAAGTCTCATCGAAGAGACCAGATGATTCAAGAATGAAGCAGACTCTCTGGGAAAGTGACAAAAGGGTAGCATGCCCGGGTAAAGAGCCTGCAGATGGGAAGGTGACAGGGTGGCCAGACATCGAGGCGGAGGAGAAAAGGAAGCCTTAAGGCCCATGATGGCCGGGCCACCTGAGTCGTGTCTGCAGAGGCCATCGAGCTGGACGGTGCCACCTTCTCCATCCCGGCACCTGATTCCAGGCCCCGGCTTCCACGCAGGGTGCTCGAGGGCACAGGATGTGCTGGCTGGAGAAAGGGGAGCACCCTGACCCCTGGGTGTTAAAAGTTCTTGTAAACTAGCAGGCCTTTCCGGTTTTGAACACAGTCACTGTATCTATCGTGATTCTGTGTGAGAGCCGGCCCCATTCTCAACACGTCTTTCAAAGCCTCTTTCAAAGCCTAGAGAACAGAAGATCAAAACTATTCCAGAAGACCTCACCACTACGGGGCCTGAGTGGGTGGCCTGCCTGCCTGCCCCGGGGAGCCACCCAGTACTGAGGACCTAAGAACTGGCCCCAGGAGGGGAAGGGAGGAGCTCTCCAGTGTCTGGACTCACCACGGCAACTACGTAGGACCACTGGGCTTCCTTTGTAAACACCCCAGCCTCAAGGAAAGAGCCCTTGTGAGCAAGGTGTAGGTTCACCACACTGCCCTACAGACTAGTTACAGCCTCAGACAGAGACAAAGGCAGAGTATTAAAGACAATATTCTTTTGTACCCCAAAGAAAATCCACCTTAGTGCGATGGTTCCCAAGAAGCTCGAAAGCCATTCATTCATGCTGGGGAGTACAAACCCCCTTGAACCTGAGCGGCTCACCCCTCGGAAGACCCATGGCTGCTGTGGGATCCCCACGGCGCTCCTCCCCACCCCTGCTCCCGTGGGCCGCATCAAGCCGGCCAGTGCGTGGTTGGAATCCAGTCTTCCCTTAACGGAATTCCTGAAAGGGATTTATTAGTGGCACATTCCACTCATACTCGCCGGCCTGTCGTTGCAGGCCCCACGAAATAGCTTTGGAAAGTAAGAAAAAGCAAACTTTCATTTGAGAAACGCATGTTTAAAGCTTAGAAGCAAACCAGGACCAATAATCTGAGGTGGGCCCGCCCAGAATGTTGAACTCCATCCCGGTATCCCGGGCAAGGAGGGAGGGCTCCAGAGGAGGCAATTCTCTGCCCTTCCGTCTGAGACTCACCACGCTGAGACAATTGCCAGGCTCTCTAAAGCCCCAGATACGATTACTTTCAGTCTCCGCCTGAACTTCATCACAAGGTAATCATGGGAGGTGTATTTAATTTCTAAGAATCATGTCACTTGTTTGGGTGACAGCATGCCGTGCACATCAGCCTCCCCTGGTGACGGGACAGGACAGCTGGAGCCTCTCCAAAGGCCCAGGAGGTCTTTTATGGGTCCTCACGGATGGCAAAGGGGACGGACAACGCAGGAGGCCAACTACAAGGGAAATACATCGGCGTTAACGGTCAAGGCGATGCGTAACGGTTTCATAAAGTGGGGTGAGGCACATCCCTGCCAGAGTGGCCCTGTGGCGTTTCGCCTCAGGGCCAGGAGCTTGCCAGGTTCCTTGTTGTATCTTGGCCTCAGATTGTACAGACCCGCTTTCAAGGGCTGTCTTCTGTGATCCTGTGATCTGGGCCCTGTTTCTGAGCCTCAGGGATCCCACGGGGAGAAAGGGCAGAATTGGCCGCACAGCCAAGGGGCCTCACAAACGACATGAATTCTACAAATGGAGACGGCACTGGTCCCCCAGGCGAGCAGCACCCCTCTGGTACCCTGAGTATCCATTCCTTCCGATCGGTCACATCCCAGTAAGTGCTCCCCAAGCCAGGAGGTGCTATTTCGGTGTAAAACGTCCTCGTCGCCCCCTGTGGCAGTAGCACGTGCACCTAAGAATTTCATGATGTGGATTCTGTTCGTAATCAGGGCTCCTAAATATTCCCAACGCAGCGCCTTCTTTACAGGAACCAAAGCTGCTTTCAAAGTAAGTCACGCTGACGGTGAATGAGAACCACCGGACCGGATTGTTCCGACGCATCCCCGACACGATGGCTTGTGTGATGGGGCCGACGTCCACACCGTTCCAGAACATTTGTCCCATCGACTTGTGCTAGGGGAGCGAACTCCTTGGGGAAGAGTAATTACTGTATCAGAAGCCGGTGCGATTATCCTTGGGGTGAGCTGTGTTCTCCTGAGAACACTTCCTTTCACAATTGTGTTCTCTACTAGGAATCTATTACATGATCTAGTTTTTCCTCCAAAGACATCATTAATCATATGGTGAAAACGTTACTACAATTGAAAATGCGAGATGTTTTGTTAAATGCCGTATTCAGGGGTTGGCAATTGTCACGCTCAAGGATCTTAAAGAGCCAGTGCCTGACATCTCACAAATAGTGTCACTGATTCACCGGACACCTTGCTGCTAAGGATTACGAAGCTCTCTTTCTTGGAAACGATCACGTAGGAGTGTATAACATTATTCTCATCGCGACACCAAGCTTTGCTACAGCTTCTGTGTCGAGTTGTGTCCCAGCGCCTGGTTCTGGGAGAAACCGTGGAATCTACAGAGCGGTCCAGTGTCTCTGTGATGGAAAGAAATCTGGAGCAGGAGTCGGACCGCAGGTCCATTCTTGGCTGTGACCTGGTGCGGTCACCGGGCCCTCCGGGAACTCAGCGTCCGGAGACGCCAGGGCATCCAGGCCCTGTGTGATCGCTACAGGGAGTGCAACACGTAAAGCCGAATTTTAAAAAACTGAAAACTGATATGGTGAGAGAAGCAAGGGAAAGAGCCCCTGCCCCGAAGGTCGGCCGCACAGCCAAGGGGCCTCACAAACGACATGAATTCTACAAGAGTGTCGCCAGATATAGAATGGCCACGATGAGAAAAGGGGGGTGCAGGGTGGCTGGCTCTGACTTCTCAGCTTGGCCTAATCATTGCTGGGGGCTGAGGCAATCAGCAGCAATCAGAGGAACAAAATCGGGAAAGGCAGGGTCCCACGTTGAGGGCGAAGGAGACGGACCCCGAGAAGGAGCAGGCTCCCCGAAGAGGACGCGGCGAACCAAGCAGGAAAAGAACGAGCAGACACACACGTACCAGCTTAAGGACACCCCCCCCCCCCCCGCCGCCAACGTCGGGGGACAGCCCCGATGCCTGCCTCCAGATTCAATGCTTACTTTTACTCTTCATCCTGGGCGGGGGCTCTTAGCTGGGGTGCTACGGTCCCCAAGTTCTGACCCCACTGGAACTTGGGCCCCACTCAAGAGCCAGCTGGCGATGAGGTAGTGAGCTCGAGCCACGTGGGCGGCTAACTTCCCTCATTCGGGAAGCTCTAGGTTTCCCTGGCCGCGGCTTGCAGCCGAACGGGGCAGCCAAGCCGCCAAGCAGCCAGCAGTGAGGCCCTGTGGGCACCAAGCCTCCAGGAGGAACGCTGCTTCCCTGTGGCTACAGGGACCCTGGCACCCCCGAGGCCCTGCAGCCCGGCTACAGAGTTAGAAACCACCCCGGCTGACTAGCTCAGGTGCGCGGACAAGCCCCCTGACCACTCAGCTTCCTTTCTATTCTGTGAGAAGTATTTCCCCCGCTGAATTTACGGGGAGCGGAAAGCCATCGAAATTCCGAATCACAGGGCACCGAGAACAAAGGAAACCATGGGGCACCGAGTGGGGGAAGGGCAGGGGGAGCAAAGCAGAAACAGGTGCCGCTGAGGGGAGCGGGGAAGGAAGCCAGGCAGCGAGATCAGGCCCCGCCGGTTCAGAAACCAGCAACTGGGACACGCCAGACGGATCATGCCCATCTATCTCCGGCCCTCGCCATCTCTGACTCACCGGCAGGTCCCGTGGGGCTCACTTCCTACTCCTCCCCTCCCGAGCCCACACAGGTTACTGTAGGGCAAGTGTCTGTCTGGAGGCCACCTGGGTGGAGTTTCCAAGGAGGCCACCGGGAATGGACAGCGGCGGCCCCTCCCTCACTCGTTAAGATGCCGTCACCTTTGGCTAGCTTTGACAATTATGTGGACCGGTCCTAACACTGAGAGAATACAGGGTTAACAAGCCCCTTACCTAAATAAGAAACAATACTTGCAAATGCAGAGTACTTCCTGGGTTCTGCCAGGGTTCTGCAAGTGTTCCCATGTCTGCACCGCAAGCCCACCTTCTGCTTACAGGGTACCCGTCCACGCACCGGGACGTCCGGCCATACCTAACAGGTGTACAGAATCCCATCTCTGCCTCTCACGGGTTTGCCGCAATGTGTCTGTATAGACAAATCGAGCCAACACAACAAGGCGAGTTTTGCCCTAAAGTCTTTTGTTCACCGTGAGAGTTGGGAAAAGGCTGTAACCCTGTACTGACATTCCAGTCGGCTCACACGAATGGACCCACCCGGGAGCCTTCACAGAATTTCTTCCTCTATGACCCTGGCTGGCAAACTCGGATAACGGAAGTATCAGCCATGTCCATTCGGCCATCGATAAGGCTCAGGGTCTGTTCCTAGTTGTACAAACAGACAGAAGTCATCCAGCAACCAACGCGGCTTGCCGGTCCCAGCAGCCAGTCAGCCGAGGGTCCAACACCGTGGTCACAAGGAAGCCCAGAGTGCCCAGGCCAACAATCTCAGCGACTCGGCCTCAAGGGAGGAGGAGAACAAAACAGAGGTGACGGCGGGAAAAGACAGGAAAACGAAAACTAAAAAAGTCCTCGTGGGTCTTCCTCAAAAAGGAAGAAGGGTTGACTCTGGATTTGAGCGGAGAATCCTAACGTACGATATTCCAGCGGTACCTGAGTCACCATCATCGTTCCACACACCGTTCCGAGTGACTCAGTAGATGTTCCCTGGTGAGGTCTGACGTGCCCTCTCCTAACCAGCCCCCCACCCGCCTGAAAGAGGGGTGCAGGACGGGGGCACGGACATGCGGAGTAAGTTCCGTGGGAAGAAATAGGTCAGGCTGGAAAAGGAAACGCCAGCCCAGGGAGGCATTAACTCTACACACTTTGAAAATCTAGAGCTAACGCAGGGACATCCAGGTTGCTAAGGAAGCTGGAAATACCGTGGGTCGTCAATTCTCGTTAACATGTGACAAGCCGCGGCAAATACCTGAGCCTCCCGTCCTTTCTCTCCCTTCTATTTTTATTTCTGTGGCTCATTTGATAACAGTTTATTTATAGCCCACCGGCACCACTCTTAATGTAGATGACTGGTTTCCCGGGGGGCCACTCTAGGTCACGGCTACTTCGTAGCCCCTCAAACTTGGGACGGAGCGCCTGCCTTCCTCTCTGCTCTGAAACGTTATGAAACAGTCCCCTCTCGGAGGGCTAACGGGAACAGCAGCCTGTGATGAGGAACCAGCACACACAGACACGGGTCAGCCCTTGTGAAAGCCTCTGTAATCATATCAGGCTGTAAGAGCCACCCTAAGTCCGGAGGTCTCTAATCCGAGCTGTTTGTAGTAGAGGTCAGAAAAAGTTGGGCATGAAGAAATTGGCCGTGGCAGTGACCCGGGGGGGAAGACTCCCCGCCTCCTGGCTTCCAGACCCAGATGGCCCCAGACACCTGTCACCTCCTCCACAGGCTCCTCCCGGCCCGAGGCACACAACAGCCTTCCCTACCTTTCTTCCTCCACCAGGGTCCTTCGGGGACGGAGTAGGAGAGGTCCTTGAACTCGATGTTCACGGCCGCCCTGCGGGGCAGGGACGAAAAGCGCTGAGCCTCCGTGAGGTTGTTGTCCACCTTTTTCAGATGTCCGTTCAGCAGGTCCGTCTCGGTGGCCTCCATGTTGCCCAAGACCACCTCGTCCACCGAGACGCACACGGACTTGGGCTCCGTCATCGCTGCAGAGTAGCTGCTGGCGTTCTAGAAAACCGGGGAAGAAGCACCAAGAGACGTCACGATCTCCATAGAGGGAAGAGCGTAGGGGACTGGCCTTGAGGCTCGGGGTCACTGAGTATTCATGGCAACGCTTCTGAAACTACGTCAAGGTGCTTACCTGGAGGGATCTGTCATCTCCAGCCATGACTCCCTCTTCCGTTTAAAAAAAAAAAACAAAAAACGCTAAGAGAGAACACGAAACTAACCTGCCAAAGTCTTACTTTGGAGTCAAAATCTCCCCAAACTGTAACAGAAACGAGTTGCTTGTCTCAAAGAATCAAACACGGGCCACCATAAAAAAAAAAATGATCTGTTTACATTAAGTATACCGGTTAAAAAACCCAATAAAAACGCTTGGGGTTCCTAAGAAGTGTGTAATTGAAAGCATTTTATTTAAAATGAGCTCTTTTAGTGCCTTCCTGTGTAGGCTCATCAACATTTCTCAAGAGCAGTGGCTTTACATCAAGTGCTGGGGTTTGTGGGAGTCAGCATTTGTGTCTTCCTTGTAAATTTTGCAAATCACTTCCAACTCTCCCTCTCACTGCATCTTCCTAGTAGCACTGGGAAGTTGGAAAGGTCGATTTTTTTTTTTTTCTCTGTCTATTATACAGACGAGGCAATGGAGACACAGCCAGTCTGAGGAGCTTGCCCTGAGCCCTAGGATCAGGGCAGGGGCACGATGGCTCCTAGGGTCGAATCACCAAAACAACAGGGGTTCCTTGCACTGCAACGCCAGGGGACCTGATCTTTTGTACCTACCCTGGCTTTTAAAGCTTCCATGGGGAGTCAATTGAACTGGTACAGATGTGCCAAGATTCAAAAGTGTTTGTGCGAAGGAAGGAATATCCTCATCTAATGGCTTGGCAACCCCGAACAGATAAATGTGCCGCAGCCACCCCCCAAAACGCAGAAGAACCCTGGGGTGGACAGATATTATGCTCTGCCTTTCCTGGCCGTCTCTCGACCCCAAGGAGAACGTTCCACAGTGCCGAAAGCGTGAGCCTTTGGCAACTGTCCTCCATACCGTTGAGGACAGTCGGCCTGATTGGGAGAGCCCATCGAGAACCATCCTTGATAATTCAGGCCACGGGACTGTGGACACACTGCCACGTTGTCGTTTGTTCTAAAGCAGAACAGCACCACACTGTTCTGTTTCCATTAGGTTTGCTAGGTGTTCCTCTAGAGGCGATAGCTTCTTGATCATTATTGTTTCCAATCAAAACCCCAAAACAAAACCAGAAAGTGGATCGTCGATGAACATGCCTACAAACCCTGGGAATTCTAGCGGCCGGACCAGCTCTCCCCCCACCTACAGGGCCCACTTTAGGGTACGTGACTGCATCATTGAAGAGCTGAAATAATTTCCATCATGGGATTTAAAGGCTCAGAAGTCTTGGAAGGCTTGAAGGTTTTGAATATCTGAAGTACACGTGGGGCGAGGGGAGAGGTGCGCACAAGATTTCTGGTTCCTGTGATGTTTGCAAGTGTTGTTTTGCCATTTGAGTGAAAGACACACACGCACACCCCCCTCCCAGGCATCTCCTACCTCTGAAGAGCTTAACTCACTGAGATCAAAACTTAGCTCACTGACTATAACATTCTGTGGATAAAAATTAAAGTGCAAAGTAAAACTGAGAAAATTAAGCTTGGTTGGCTGCTGGCACCCAGCATGTGAAACGCTTCAAATGCAAACATAAGTCGGTTCATACGTTCCAGACGCAGAGTCCGGGAAGGCTTGACAACGGACTCCTGAGAGCCTTGGCGTGGGGATGTGGCCGTCCCGCTCCCAAGAGGAAGCTGCCGGACCACCTCCGGGCCTGGGTTTGCCCAGTGCCTTCTGTGCCGGGGCCTCTTGAAGGAATAACGGGAGCCCACCCTTGCTCAGCTCGCTCTTGGCTTTGGCCCCTGGGAAAGCATGTGCAAGGCCACTCCGGCACCTACCGCGGGCACCACATGCTATCCCCTTGCCCATCCATCCTGCCCTTTGGGGGGCACATGCTCCAGCTTGACGGCCGGCTTTGACTGCAAATTCTGGCTTTGGAGGATAGAGGAGAGAGCCGTGGGGATGGCCGTGAGCTCCAGGGCCGGTCCCCAAAGCCCATTCTCCACCCCCCACCTGCCACCTTAGTGGAAAGGCTAAATGTCTGCTACCAAACCCACACCCTGGGGGTCCCCGCTCACTGGGTTCAGCTGGCAGCAGGGGGCATCCAGCAGCCCCTCTCCAGCGGTGGCCCCCAGGACCAGCACCCCGGCATTCCAGCTGTCACGGCCCACCCCTACCGCCCTCCTCTCCCCGGCACCCACCACAGGCGTCGCCCTCGAGGAAGTTCCAGGGATGGGTGGTGTCTTTCGTTTTTTGATAAAAACCCACGGGAACGCAGGGGTGACGGCCACCACTCCGCTCACCCGCCGGCTGCCGCGGATACCGAACCCACGTGATGATGAGGGCCTGACTTCCCCTCTAGACTCCAAGGCTACCTGTTCTCTCCCTCCCTCCCCCGCTGGCTCCTTCAGGAATGAGAGCACCAAGCAGAGCTGCGGGGGTCAGCAGTCAGCCAGGCAGACAAGGCCTGTGGCCTCAGCACAGGCTCCCTTCAAGGTTGGGCCCCAGGCAAGAATGCAGGCAATCACAATGCCAGGAGGCAAGAGCTATAATGAGCCCTGTGCAGAGACCCAGAGGGACCTCCAAAGCAGCAGCAGACCCCGGGGTGTGGTGGGGGGCACTCAGCACCAATTTCTTCTGAGGGAATCAAATCTAAACTGAGATCCTCCGGGTGAGGTGGGGGGAGGGTGCTTGATGTTCCCCACAGCAGGTGCAGAGGCTCAGCGGCAGGAGGGAGTGGAACAAGGTGGCGGGGGGGGGGGGGGGGGGGGGGGGGAGGATCTGAGAGAAATTCAGAGGCTGGGCCCCCTTCCAGGTGGTGGGGAGGAGGGAGGGAGGGTAAAATGAAACTAGAGACACAGGGTCTGCAAACCCTGTTAAGGGTTTTGTACTTTATCTACAAGTCCTTTGGGGGCGGGGGGGCACCAAGGGATTTAAAAGGGGGGTAGCAGACCAGAACTGTAATTAAAAACCATCTCCTGCCTCAACGTGCAGATGGGAGGGTGACAGTGGCCTTAACCAGCAAGTGGCCGTGGGGAGGGACACAAGGGGACAAGCCCGGTAAGACAAAGCTGGGTAACTAAACTGATCTGGGAGAGAGGAGAGGGAGAGGGAGAGAGAGAGAGAGAGAGCGCGCGTCAAGCACTCATTATTTAAAGTATTAAATAATAATGCCTCCCGCCTACTAGGTAAGTGATTACAAACAATGGTGACTATTGATTCAGCAATTACAAGTGCCTGTAAACTCCAGACTGCCAGGAGTAGGCCTCTTCCTGTCTCCACCCGAAGGGGGTATTACCATCTCCCACTCCGCCTGGAGTTGGGATCTAAGGCACAGAGACCGCCTTCTGCCCCCGACACCCCACAGTTCATGAGTGGCCAAGTCAGGGTCCAGCCCCCTGTGTTTCCTCTCTGGGCCCCGTTCTCCTGGCCAGTGTCCTTAACGGGGCTCAAAGGTTGCTCAGCTGTCTCGAGGCAAGTTGTAGGTGACCCGGGGTCATCCCAGCCCCTGCCCGTTGTAGGAAAATCCACAAGGAACTGAGGAAACCATACCATCCCGCCCCCGCCAAAAACCAACCGTTACCCACCTTTCTTCCGCGGGTGTCCAATGACCTCGCCCAATTACTAAAATCATGGAATCTTGTATGATGAGAGGCAGTGGCTGTCACTCGGAAATAGACCAGCTCTCTGGAAACACATCCTCAGATGAGAGCGGCCGGCAATGTAGGTTACAGCTAACTTGTCCTCAGCCTCCTGAGCTCATTAAAAATGAAACAAATACATCTTCCCTGCACATTTGTTCCCTTTCATTGTATGTTTCCCTGTCTTCTCCACACATTGCCTCTGACCTCCCCATCTACACACAGTGTGTGCTACATAATACGTGGTAAATAATAACACGTCCATGCGTGGTGTTGAATGCCGAGGAGACCCTGTTTGGATTGTTACTGCCTGCCGTTCATGAGAGTATTTTCTTGGGCGCTCATACCAATTGGCAGGCAAGCATACAGAGATGCGTGTTTAGCTGGGGAGGGTCTCTGACAGTCAGCAACCGCCCCCAGTCCACTGTGAGGCTGGTTCACTCTGTTTACCCGGGAACACACAGTGAGAGCTAGCAACTTCTTCCCGCAGCTCACGGGGAAGGGAGGAAAAGGAGAGGAAGGCGCAGGCGCCAGGCATTGGCACACGCTTCTCTCTCGGTTCTCTCTTCCGCGGGTAGCTGCTGGGCTTGGTCCCCACCTGGAACCGGTGGGCCCTTCACTGGAGGGCAGATCCCTCCCAGGGACGCTGGCCACATCAGAGGACAATGCCGGCCAAGAATCCTCAAGGCCATTGCCCTGGGGAGACTGATCCAAATGTCACACCCTTAACCAAGCAAAAGGCAAGTGCCACTTGCGTGGTCACTCAGGCCGCTGACCTCACCATCACCAAAAGCCACTTCATACGGCTCCAAATACCACCATCCCGTTGGGACCTCGTGCCCGCCCCTCCCAGCCCAGCTCAGGGCTGGGTGCTCTGCTCATCCTCTAAACCAGCTTCTCCAGGTTCACAGCCGGCGCACTCAGTCCCAGGTGGGACCCCAGAGCAGGGGGCAATGAAAGAGCTCAGGATCCTGGGGCTCCCTCAAGTGCTCTTTGTTTATGATTTGGGTAGAATTTTTGTAATTAAAAAAAAAATTACACGATTTTGGGGGGGAGGAAAATGCTTTTCAAACCAAACAATGTTTCCTGAAAAAATGAGCCCAGCCACTAGTGTGTCCATCTGAGTTCAGAACACTGTGGAATTCTGGGTCTGCATCAAACTATAACATAACATTAGAAAATCCTGACATAAAAACATCAATACCTTAAAACGTTTGGATTCATGGTTTTTCCACACGGATAAACCACTTTTGCAGCTTTGAAAGGACTTCAGGAGTTACCCGGCATCTCAAAGATCTGAAACTTTCTTTGCCTACGACTAACAATAAGGATCGCCTTAATTTTCCATTATCCACATAATCTAGGAAACCCAAAGAGATGGGCAAATGTGAAAGGAAGAATTACCAAGTGTTCCCCAAACATTCAATCACATAAAAGCAAATGTGAGAGGGGCTGCCTTTTTTGTGGTTCCATATCCCCTTCCGGGTGAGAAGCCAAGTAATGAAGGCAGGGCACGCCCAGAGAGGGGACCTGGTCAGTGAGTCCCCCTCCCGCCAGCCTCTGCTCCACCAACCTCCTAAACATGTCTGCGGCCCCGTTCTATCGGTTTACACAAAATCATTACATAATGAGCTGGCGCCGCTCGGTATGTGTTCCACAGTAACCTGTTTGGAGCATAGGATGCGGTTGTGAGAGCAGAGAGCATGCGCAGACCGTCAGCTACTTTTTTTTTTTTTTCCTCGGGCTCAAGGCAAGAGGTAACTGTCGGTCAGATCCTGCTGAGCCCTGCTGACTTCAAACACAGGATGCTAAAAATGAAATAAGGCGAGGGGTGGGGGTGCGTGCTGTGCACCGTGGGCTTACAGCCTATGGGGAGTAATTAGCAGGATAGTAAATCCACAGACAGAGGATAGAGAGAGGGATGGAGAGGGAGGGCAAGGTGGGTTGGAAAACGGAATACTTTCTATTTGTACTTTAGGTGACCTGAAATCTAGTCTGTAAGTACCTAACTGCAAGGTCGGTGCGCTAGGCATAAAAATGAAAGGCCCTAGGATGGACGGGTCGATGGCTACTTTGTTGTTTTTTTTTTTTTTTCCTAATGTGAGTTTCTGGAGCTCGTATAAAGGAGCAAAAACAGACTTTGGGCCACCAATGAGAACAGCACTTGCTGACACTGGGTCCAGCGCTGAATCTGCCGGCACCCGGTGGTCCCCCTACGGAGCTGGCACCCTCGGGAACGGGAGATCCGCGTCCCTGTCCCCACCCTGGGCTCTCTCCAGGGTGCAGAGAAGGTGGCCTGCAGGTATCCGGCTCGCCCCTGGGCTGCCTCCGCGGAATCCGCCACCCCCTCCCGAGCACGTCCGGGAGAGGCTGTCCCTGAGGAGCGCGGGGGGCAGCGCAGGCTTTGGCTCTCAGGGAGCAGCCTCCTCTTTTGTTCCCCCAGACCGTGCCAGGCACTCCGGAGGGTGGCGCGGGAAGTGCGGGCTCCCCGCGTCCGGGCCGCGCGCGCGCCGGCAGGGAGGGAGGGACCCCCCCCCTTCCCTCGGGCCCAGGCTGCCACCCAGCTCAGTGCGCTCAGGAACCCAGGCCCCACGCCCCTAGCCAGAGGGGACCCAGACGAGGCCATCTGTGCACTGGTGGGGCTGCCCGGCCGCCTCCCGCACACTCCTGGCCCCTCCGCCTGCCCCGCGTCCCCTGCCGGTGCGGGGAGCATCCCGAGGCGTCAGGTGGCCGGGGCTGGGGGCAATGGGAACCGGGCTTCTCCCCGGGGACTCAGGGGGCGGGTGTCAGGGTGAGGGTGCGGGGCTTTGTGCGTTTCTCGCTCTCCTGGAAAACAGAAGCAAGCCCCGGAGGCGAAGGATGCCCTCACTCACCATGGCGGTGCCGACCGAGAAAGCGGCCATCAGACAGGCCATGCCCCGGGGGCGGCGGGCACGGGCGGCGGCGGCGGCGGCAGCGGCGGCGGGCACGGGCGGCGGGCACGAGGCTGCGCTCGCTCCAGGCTGGGCCGCTGCGCCCCGCGCCGGCTCGGGCTTCTGCTGCCGCTGGGGCTCCGGCCCCGCCCGCCGCGCCGGCCCCGCCCACGCCCCGCCCACGCCCCGCGATTGGCCGGCGCGCGGGGCGGGGCGGGGCCGGCAGGTGCGCGTGCTCTTGTTTTGCTCCTGCGGAGGGCGGCGGGCCCGCCGGCTGAAGTCCGCCGCTCTCCCCGGCGCCCCGCGCCCCCGCCTGGCCGGCATCGCGGTCCCTCCCCAGCTTTTGTCCCTCCCCAGCCCCGGAGCCCCCGGGGTCCGGAAACTCGCGGGGGCTGGGCCGGAGGCCCTGGGCGTCCAACTGACGGCCGGGGTCTCCCTCCAGGACCGCCGCCTCCGAGCCTGCGGGGCTATGTGGATGGGGCCCGAGGGGGCGTCTGGAAGGAGGGTAGAGGGACAGGGCGTCTTTTCTGTTTTCACTGTTGAGCACCTTTCTGCCAGGTCGGAGCGTGAGGACTAGAGAAGAAGAGATGGCCGGTCCACTGCCCTCCGCACTACAGCTCAGTATCTGGGGTGACACCCCCCTCCTCCTCCACACACTGAGACGATGCAAATTCGCATTCCTGGTGCACTGTTGTGGCCAGATGCAGAACTACTCTTTGGTTAACAAGGGGACGCCAGGTGAAGGTGCCCAGGCCTCTGTCCTCGCCCCCGCCCATCGGCCGCACCCCAATAAAAAAAAAGACACGGCTTGTTGCCGGCGCCTGGCTCAGTACGGCCCACAGCTGTGTTCAGGTAACTGCGTACGGAATGGTACTCCAGGCACCCTCTCATTTGGCCCCAGACTGGAATATCAGATGGCCTGGCGTCTGCTAAAGCCCTTATTATATATAAGTGGGTCCATTTCCTGGTAACCATGGTGACAAGACATTCTTACTCCCAGTCTCGGAGGCTAATGCTTTTGTTCAGCGGTTTGCATGTTGGGTCCGCAGGTAGGAACGCATTTTTTCTCACCCCAGCACACCTGGCTCACCCGTCCCCCCACACCTCAAAGGAGCCAAGTCCCCATCTTTCTCCTCACCTAGAAAGAAGTCAGGGCTTCTCCTGCCAGGCAGGTGGACTTCACACCCAGGGGTCTGACGACCATGGCCGAATTCTCCTCTCAGATCAAAGGAGGAAAGGGCGTTACAATATACGAGTTCAAGGGGAGTGTGGCCCTGCTTTTGTCCGAATAGTTTCGCTTGAAGGTGGACGCATTACCTCGATTCTACCTTTGGCCAAGACGAAGGAATCCTGACCACGGTATTTTCAGGGGCCACTGTGCACGGCGGGCCCAGCAGGCTGTGTGGTGCCTTAAACGTAGTGAACGGGGAAGCCAAAAAACTCCAAGTGTTCTGGAAAGAGGATTCAAATGCAGAAGCCTCCTGGGGAGAGATGAGGCCAAAAGGCAGAGGCAAAGGGGCCTGGCTTCTGGGGCCCAGGGTGGCTGACCAGCCCTGCAGCCCAGCACCTGCTCTGGGGCAGATGGGATTTCTCCTGGAACATGCCTGGACACTGCCCCGCTCTGTGGTCAGGGCAAGTAATGTGACATTGTGGTCCCGTTGTGCTGGCCTCCATTCTCTGTCCAGTATCCATTCTCCTCACTCCCAGGGACATGTCCGGAATTTCCTTCTGGAAACCTCCCCCCTCCCCCCCCAGTTCTGTGTTATGCAATTTATAGCACTGGTTGGTGAGGAACTAGAGATGTAAGGCGATGCTTGCTGGGCTTCAGGGGATGGCCGAGGGGACAGCATGTAGGAGCTGAGTATGAAGCCAGGGAGGGAGGACAGCGGGAAAGCGGGGCCTTGTTGGCGTGACTCGAGCTGCCGGCTTTCCCATTGCAGGTGCTCAAAGAGTACTCCCTTCTACATCTGCACACTGGGTAATTAGACTCTCAGCCACACGGGAACTAGGGCATGTTGAGCACTTCCCACCATGCATGGCCCCTGGCAAGCAATCCAATCCCAATCCTCTGGTGCCAAAGCAGGGAATATGCACACAGCAGACTAAGTCAGATCTGTGATGTTTGTCTCAGGACTCTAGGTTGTAAGTAACAGAAACTCAACCCCAACTGGGTTATGTTAAAGGTAATGCGTTGTCCTAGGTTCTTGATCTCTAGGTTTTTCCATGCCTCCACCATCCCTCTGCTGACCTCCCCCCCCCCACCGCCCACCCCCAGCAACGCTGTCTCTGCCCAGCCCACCCAGCAGCTTCAGGCTTGCACGTGCCAAACATCGATTAGCCCGGTCAAACAGGCCACAGGGGAGAGCAGGGGAACCGTGCAGAAAGGTTAGGACACGGGTGCTTCACCGAGGCCATTTTGGAGCACTCTGAGCGGACGTGCGTGTGCCACGCAGGCAAACACAAGAGAAGCTCGTCACAAGACTGTCCAGTCCAGAGCCCAAACCCAATAGGAATTTCTGCTAAGACACCACTGACAGGCGGGCCGGGCCGAGCTTGAAAACTTCCCGTGGAGAGGCACTCACCCATCATGCGGCCCTTGCGACACTAAGTAGCTGTCATTGCCAGCAATGTCATTGCCAACATGTGCCCAACTGGACTCCCAGTCACCCTGGGTGATCTGTGATCCACGGTCACAGAGCCAGCCCTCCTCCCCACGGTAGGCCCTGAGTTGTTCGATCAAGGCCCTGTATTTCTCTCCAGGCCTTTGCCTAGAGACGGAAAGTCCCTGAGCCCCCCATCGTTGCTTCTTGGACCATGCCCCTTCTTCCTGCTTACCTTCCCCTGTGCGGGTTCCATTTACCCAGTGTCCCTCGTGAAGCTTGGGGTAAACCACTGACTGCCTATTCAAGGTACTCCCTCCTTTCACTGGGAAGCCAGTGTTCCCAGGCTCCACTCAGACCACCAATAAGGACAAGCTTCCCCGGGGCAGAACCAGCTCCCTGATACCCTGGGCACACGCAGGCCAGTGGACTCAATCACCAGGGACTGAATTCACTTTCTTTATAATTACGTACTCACAGTTGCCTAGTTGGCCTGTTATCCCCCAAATTCCACTTTAAAGGCTGTCCGATTTATCTCTGCAAGATGGCCAGCCACTAAGGCTGGGAGATGGGGGGGGGCACCCTGAGGACTTGGCCTTGGGTGCAAGTGTTCTGCCCTTGGTGTCCAGTGAAGGGAGGGATGGTTGGTCAGACATCCAGACGGGCTCATAACGGGCCTGCGGACTGACACAGGTGAACGTCTGCAGGGAGCCGGCCGCAAGGGGTGAGGCTGGCTTAGCCTCTTGGACTGCCCCACCCCTGCAGGTCCCCAACACAAGATCCCTCCAGAGCAATCTTTGGGGACATCCCATGGCTTCCCAGCCTCCCCACTCCCAGCTGGCGAGGAAGACATCTAATGAACATATTCTCTATTAAAACGGTCTTCTTCATATTTTGGCAATTTGGTTTCCAGCAATTTTGACCTTGAACCTTCTTTGCTTACAGGGTGGCTGGCTCTGAACTGATCTAAGCGGACTCTATCGGCTGCTTTTCTTCTGCTCAACAACAGAGCTACACCAACCTCAACTTCGTTTTCCAGAACCTACGACTTTAGCCCCACCCCCTGCCCCGCCTTAGCGGACACTCAGAGATTGCCTGCTCTGCCCAGAGCTGATCTCCACATTGGAACACAGGGTACAAAACAGAGAAAACCCTGCCCTATAGTGTAGTCAGGCGGTAGTCACGGTGGAAAGTTGAAGTTCTTATCCAGATTGGGTATGTTTGTAACTTCTCCCGTGAACTCACCATACTTCAGGGATCCTTCTTTACCTGAGCTGCGCACTTGCTGTGTGGTTTAAGGGAGAGGCAGAGTGGGGTGCACGGGCCTCCCGGCATCCCCTCCGGGGTGGAAAAGTGCCTGTCCTGCCCATCTTCCAGCATAAGAACATCTCCCTCATTTCACACACCACCATTTCATGGAGGAAAACACAAAACCACACGGGTCTCCCTGCCCAGTCTCCAGCGCCCCTTCCACTACACCTGTCTCTGCACAGTGACAACGTGGAGGCTAATGGGACTTCTTTCCCCAAAGCCTCAAGGAAAGTGGGTTTAGGAGGGGACGGTGGAGAGAGGTGTTTGCTAGCTTTGCTTTCTACCACCCAGAGCTCTGACTCTGAAGGTGAACGTTTTCAGACAAGTAAAAGCAAATATGGTGTCATAATAGCCAGCAGGAAAGGGGCTTGTCACTCCTCCTGGACTCCTGGCTCATGGTGGGGGGGGGGGGAAACGTGGTGGGGACCCCTGGGCTGGGCCAGCGGGGTAAATCCCACCCCTGCTGTATCCCAGACCTACGACCTCGCAGCAGGTGCTAGAGACCTACCTGGGGTCGTGGCCCATGCCCTGTTGGCTTTTCTGATCCTTTCTCTGCCATGTTAGCAGAGAATTAGGGCCATTGGGCCTTTTCTGTCTCTGTTTACATGAAAGCCAATGCCTCCACTTTAAAATAGGAAGAGAGAGAAAGAGGGAAAGAGAGAGAAGGCGGGAGGGGTGGGGAGGGAAGGAAGACACAGAATATTAAGAGGTTAAAGCAGGTGCAAAGGAAAACCATGTCCCAGCCCTTGTGGGCAGAGATGGGAAATAGCGGAAGACACATACGGGGTGTCAGGGAGGGCAGCCTAGGCTGGACCTGCGTAGCAAACTCTCTATAAGCTGCTTCATTCTAAAGAAACATTGTTTTCGTCTCCATGGTTTGCTGGGTTCCTGTTTTGCTGGCCCTCCCGCCTCTTGCCACGTTCCGTCTCCAGTCCCGCATGGCACCCTCTGGCCCAGTCCCCCAGGGGGCCTCTGTCTCCTCACCCTGCTGGGAGGTGGGGGCAGAAGAGGGGCTGCAGGTGCACGCAGGGTGGAGGGAGGGAGAGGGGGCGCGCCAGAAGATGGGAAGATGAGGTCCATGAGGGATGCTTGCAGGAAAAGAAAAATGCAGGTAAATATTCACAAACTAAATTAGGAAGTAGTAAGTGTTGCAGATTATTCCTGTTTTCCTCCATTAGCACAGAATAGAGAGTGGCAGGAAAGTTCTAGGAAAACAATCTCCACAAATGAAGAAAGAGAAAATAACATCTGGCGATGAAATGACCTCCAAAGCTGAAGATCAGGGGGGAAGTCTCAGAGACAGACACAGGAAAACTCCTGGAGGCCTCCTCCCACACATAAATAAAAACCTTCCACTGAGCCCTTTCGAGCTTTCCAGTTGGGAAATAACCAAACCCATAGGGTGCACCCCACTTTTCCTCTGTGGAGCTGCCCTCCCTCTATCAATCCTAGAACGCAACCCCCACCGGGAACCAGTCGGAACGTTCCAACCCTCGGGCCACTGCATTTTTTCTGGAGAGGACTTGCAAGCCCCATGGAGCCATCAGAGTTGTCCCGGGGACTCGCCAGGGCCCTGAGAAGAGAGTTGACCTCCCCATGTGGCGGCCATCTTCCCTGCCTGCACGGCAGGACCCGCTGGGCACCTTGAACAGGTCCGTGCCTCTTGGCACCTCCCTGACCGCAGCTGTGAAGAGAGTGACAGCTGTGTCCACCTCATAGGATCATTTGGGAGGATTAAATGAGTCAAATTTTTGATAATCACGTCTGACTCATAGTGTGTGTCTTATAAATAAATGTTGGTCATCCTCATTAAGAGACCCAGCACTTTCCCTCTGACCTTGAACTAGTACGAATTAGGTTTCAGTCATTTGAAGCCTGAAAATCCTGATTAGGACACACAGTCTGTTAAAAGTCAGGGCCCCTAAGCCAGTCTATGGAGGAGATCTCACAACGAGTTTATAGGTCAACCTCATAACCCTTTATTGCCTTAGCCTCTGTTCACCTAGGCACGTGCCTTATCTCCCCCAGGAGGTCATAAATCCCAATGCTTCTGGAATGTTTCTTTGTCTCCAAAATCATGCTGGCATCTAGCCAGAGTAGGTGCTTGATAAAAATCATGAGTTATGTTGAACAACCTCTAATGTTTTGGAAGGTGCTCTAACAGGCATTGTCCCATGTGACACTCAGGACGTCCCCTCAAGGTAAGAAGGCGGATGCCCTCACTGGAACACACTAGGATCTGACACTCCAGCCCCAAGTACAGGGCAGACCACATTTTGTTTTTCTCAGCAGTCAAATAATCTGCCCCTGGTCCCTGGAAGGCAAGGCCTCCATACTGTGTCAGCTCTGGTACAGACCTACTCTCCTTGCTCCAAAGACCACAGGTGGAGTCCAGTGTGCTCTTTGCCCTGAAGTCCTCTTGCCTCCCCGAGACACCGGAGCTCTCCTGTGATCCGCAAACCCCACCTGTCCCCTCCCCAGCCAGGGGATGTTTTTCCTGAGCCGCCTCCCTCTCTCCTCCACTCACCCGCCCCCCCCCCCCCCAACTCCCCAGGAAGACCTGGGCAATCACCTACTTGAACCTGGGCTTTTGGAAGCAAAAATTTGGTTGGGGAGATTATTTTCTGCATGGCTGGAAACTTCTGGGCAGGCCCCTGCAACTCACAAGTCCCCAAGGCAAGAGAGAAACAATTTAATTAAAAAGATTTGGCTACTTTTTAAGGGAAGGGAGGGGAAAATAGCTAAAGCAAGGAAATCAGCTTCCGAAATTATCTCAGTAAATGATCCTGCCTTGGAAACACGGTGATGCGGGTTCCCTGAGGTTTGGAAACCCCGGGTCTCCGGACTCTTGCTGAGTACTCTTCGCACTTGAGCACCACACCTCTTTCAAACAGGGAGAGAGATCAGAAGAAGTGCGTGTTCACGGGGCGCCTGGGTGGCTCAGTCGGTTAAGCGTCCGACTTCGGCTCAGGTCACGATCTCGCGGTCCGTGAGTTCGAGCCCCGCGTCAGGCTCTGGGTTGATGGCTCAGAGCCTGGAGCCTGTTTCCGATTCTGTGTCTCCCTCTCTCTCTGCCCCCTCCCCCGTTCATGCTCTGTCTCTCTCTGTCTCAAAATTAAATAAACGTTAAAAAAAATTTAAAAAAAAAAAAAAAAAAAAAAGAAGTGCGTGTTCGATGTGTTAAAAATCACAGGCATGCTAGTGGGGGTGGGGATGGGGCAGATGTGCTTTTCTCTATTCCCCCCACCGAAGCACGGCTAAAAACTCTGGACATTATACAAAACAAATGTGAGGAGACCATGGCCCAAGGACCTTGGGGGACCCAAGGAAGGCAGCTATGCTCACCACTATACCACCAATGCACACCTTAGGGGACGCAAGGAACCACACTGGCTGAGGTCCCCGGGTTTTCTTTGTGACTCATATATCCCAAACACTCATTTGAAGAAACCAACAACCTGGAAATGCTAATGGGCACAAACAAGCAAAAAAAAAAAAAAAAAAAAAAAAAAAAAAAAAAAAGCCCCCCACCCCAAACAGCCAAAAGAACAGAAAAGGGGCACCCTAGAAATATAGACGTTTTTTCGGCAATTACTGCTCTACTCCAGTCAAACACCACATGATAAAGTGTGGCCCCATCCCACCTACACCAATAAAGATGAGTGGCGAGCCTAATTTCCACCCTCCTCAGGCCATAATGGAGCACCAGAACCTGTCCCCATCCCTGGTCAACATGGTGGCAGAGAAGACCATAAACGGAGGCTGGAATCCGTCCGCACCAGGCAGTAATGAGGAGCCTCCCCTTTCCTCACTGGGACGGTGGCAGAGGAGATCCAGTAGAGTCAGGACCTTCACCACCGCCCAGTGTCAACAGGAACTCTACAATCTCCCCCAACCATGGTGCCAGTGGAGATCAGGTGGGGAGCATAATGAGGTCCCCTATCTCTCCCAGCCGGGGAGGTATGGGTGGAAGCCAAGAGGGGATCCAAACTCCAATCCTTCCCAGCAGTAATGAGGAGCTCCTCCCTTGGAGGTCAACAAAGACTGAGCAGAAAACCTGGACTTCTACCCTCATCTGGCAGTAACGAGGCAGTGCCCTCCCACTTCTCCTACCTTCGTGATATCAGAGGAAGCTAACTGAAACAGAAAGCTTAAATAAGATCTAAAGTTTCATTACATAATATCAAAAATATTTAGGTTTCCATCAAAAATCTCATTATCCAAGAACCAAGAAAATCACAATTCAAATGAAAAAAAGCAGTCACTGGATGCTAACATCAAGATGACAAAAAATGCCATGATTACCTCACAAAATTTAAAAGCAACCTTCATCAAAATGCTTCAGTTAACAATTGTGACAACACTTGAAACAAATGAAGACAGAAAGTCTCAGCAAAGAAATAGAAGATATAAAGAAAATGAAATGGAAATTTTAGAACTGAAAAATACGATACCTAAAATGGAAAACTCAGCAGATGGGCCCAACAGCAGAATGGAGAGGAGAAAGGAAAGAATCAACAAACTGGACAATAGAATGACAGGAATTATCCAGTCTGGACAACAGGGAGAAAATGGACTACTATACATGAGCAGAGGCTGAGGGCTCTATGGGACCCTAACAGAAGATCTAACAGAATACCTATAGTCTCAGAAGGGTGTTTGGAGGTTGGAAATACTCAAAGAAATAATGGCTAAAAACTTCCAGATTTGGCAAAAGACAGAAACCTCCAGATTCAAAAGATTCAAGAAGTTAAGTAATTCCAAATAGGATAAATCCAAATAAATCTACAATAAGACATGCCATAGTCAAACTTCTGATACTGAAGACAGTGAGGGAGACATGACATCTTACCTGGAAAGAAAAAGCAATTCAAATTACAGCAGATTTCTTACTGAAAACAACAGTGGTTGGAAAGAATTGGCACAACATTTTTCACTCGCGGAAAGAAAAGAACTATCAACCTAGACTCTTATATCCAGAAAAAAAATCCAGGAGTGAAAGGGAAATCAAGACAAATTTAAGAAAATGTGTTACAAGTACACATACCCTAAAAAAATGGCTGAAGGAAATTCTCCAAAACATAGAGAAAATGGTAAAAGAAGGAAGTTTTGTACATCCAAAAAGAGAAAGAACACTTTAAGTAAAAATATGAGTAAACAAAATAAACTTTTCCTTTCACTCTTGAGTTTTTCAAATTGCATTTGATGGTTAAAGCAAAAGTTGTAATATTGTTTGATGTGCTTCTACATGTGTGTAAAGTAAATATTTAAGACAATTACATTATAAACAAAGGAGGGTGAGGAGGTATAAGGGGAGACAAGATCTCTACATGACAACTCCAACTTATAAAACCATGACACTAAAAGACTGATGTCATGTAATGTAACACCTAGAGAAACCACTAAAAAAGTAATACAAAGAGATGCTTTCAAAACACAGAGAAGTCAGAAAGCAATTCTAAACAAAAAATGTTCAAGTGACTCCTAGGAAGGCAGAAAAAAGAAAACAGGAAAACGAAAAACATAGAACATGGAAAATAAAAAATAAAATACATACTTAAGCCCAACATGTCAATACTTACATTACATGTCAATACTTACAGGGGCACCTGGGTGGCTCAGTCAGTTAAGCCTCTGACTTTAGCTCAAGTCATGATCTCGCGCTTTGTGAGTTCGAGCCTGCTTCAGATTCTGTGTCTCTCTCTGTCTCTGCCCCTTCCCTGCTGGCTCTCTGTTTCTGTCTCTCTCAAAATAAACATTAAAAAAACCTTTAAGTGTAAATTCCCCAAACAACAGAACTACAAGCTATGTGAAGCAAAATCTGATAGAACTGAATGAAGAAATAGATAAATTCACAATTACAGCCAGAGACGTAATCGCCTCTCTCAACAACCACTAGAACAACTAGACAGAAAAATCAGCGAGGTTACAGAACTCAGTAGCACCCCTGAGCGACAGGATCCAATCAGTATTTATAGAACGCTCCAGCCAACAATGGGAGAATGCACATTCTTCTCAAATGTTCATGGAACATTTGACCAACATAGATCTTATCCTTATAAAACAAACCTCAACACATTCAAAAGAACTGAAATTATGCAGAGGGTGTTCTCTGACCCAAATGGAATCAAACTAGAAATCAATAATAAAAAGATGATAGGAAAATCTCCAACACTTGGAATCGAAACAGTTCACTTCTAAATAATCCATGAGTCTAAGAGGGGATCCCAAGGGCAAATGAAATACAGTCAACTGAATTAAAATGAAAGTACCTGTATCAAAGTACACATGTGAGGACTACATCAGTGTGGAGTGGAAATGTGTAGTGCTAAAAGCATATTTTAAAGTTAAAATTTCCTCATTAAAAATGAAGAAAAATCTCAAATCCATAATATAAACTCTTACCTCAAGAATGTAGAAAAAGAAGAGAAAAATAAACCAAAATATAGGAAATCATAAAGATATGAGCAGAAATCAATGAAATTAAAAATGGATGAATAAAGAAAATCAATGAAACACGATCATTTAGAAATGATCCGTAAAACTGAAAAACCTCCAGCAAGACTGACAAAGAAGAAACACAGAAGACACAAATTACCAATATTAAAGACAAGGCAGGGGACATCAATACAGATCCTACAGACATCTGGAAGACCGTAAGGCAACAATACAGACAACTCTGCACAATAAATTTGACAATTTAGATGCAATGAATGAATTCCTCAAAAAAGACATAGGTTATTTGAATAGCCCTATAACTATTTAGGAAATTGAACTCATCATTTTAAAACTCAAAAAGAGGAAGGAAGGAGGTAAGGAAGGAAGGAAGGAAGGAAGGAAGGAAGGAAGAAAGAAAGAAGGAACTCTCCAGGCCCAGACAGCTTCCCTGGAGAGTTCTACCAAATGTTTGAAGAATTCACACCAATTCTATACAATCTCCTCCAGAAATAGAAAAGAAGGGAACTCTTCCCAACTCATTTTATTTAACTAGTATTACCCTCGTATCAGTGAAGTATTAAAAAAGGAAAAACTACAGACCAAAATCCCTCATAAATATAGACGCAAAAACCATTAACAAAATATTAGCGAACAATTCGACAATATACATTTAAAATGATACACTATGTCCAAGTGGGGTTTATCCCAAGCATGCAACTCTGGTTCAATATGTGAACACCATATTGTAGTACACCATATTAACAGACTAAAGAAGAAAAATCATACAATCGTGCCAGTTGATGTGGAAAAAGCCCTTGACAAAGTTGAACACCTATTCATGGCTTTAAAAAAAGCACTCAGAAAAATAGAAATAGAAGGCCATCGCCTCAGCTTCTAGCAATTGCACTCCTGGACATTTGTCCCAGAGAATGAAAACTTACATTCCCACAAAAATTAGCAAGAAATGTTTACACAGTTCTATCTGTAATAGCCAAAACCTACAAACAACCCAGATGTCTGTCAATAGGTAGATAGTTAAACTGTCGCCCGTCTGTAATATGGATCGCTACTCAGCGATAAAAACCAAAGAACTATTCAATACCCAACAACCTGGATGGATCTCTGGAGAATTCTCCTGGAAAAGGCCAGTCCTAAGAGGTTATACATTGTATAATTCCATTTATGTGCCATTCTTGAAATGGCAAAATTACACAAATGGGGAACAGGTTTGTGGTTGTCAAGAGTTAGGGAGGGGATTGAGTGGAAAGAAAGAGAATGGAGCTATAGAAGGGGGGGGGATGAGGGACCCTTGTGTGGATGGCATTCTGTATCTGGACTCTATCAGTGTCAGTATCCGGGATGTGACGTTGTACTGCAATTTTGCAAGATGTTACCATGGAGGGAGCTAGGTAAAGGGCACATAGGGTCTCTCTTTGTTCTTTCTTACAACTCCATGGGAGCCTGCAATTAACTCAAAATTCAAAGACTGATTTTTTTTTTTTTAAGTCACAGGACAGTCCTGAGTGAGGCCACTCCAGATGAGGTGGCCTTAGACCACCCTGTGGCAGAAAATAGACGTCGCATGGAGCATGGGGAGGGAGGAAGTAGGAGGTAGAGTTTTAGGGATGAATAGGGAGAGGACACGGAACCAGAGAGCACTAGGTCACTCAGGACCACACGGTGGGCTGCTGGGCAACGAAGCATTTATGACCGTTCTTTGTCAACTGTGAAGGTGAGAAGGTGAGGAGGGATGGGACAGTGTTCTTCCTCCCTACTAGAAATTATGTGTGTGCGTGCACAGGCACCCAGGCACCTGCAGGGACAGTGATGGATAGGATGCGGGCCCCATCGTTAGCCATCTGTGGTGCTGAGCCGGTCCTAACGTCTCAAAGCCTCAGTCTTCATCAGCAAAATGGGAATATCAAGAGCACCACCGTGGCAGTTGGATAAGATGGGGTAGTTACAGTGCCTGGGAGCTGAGAAGAGGGAAGAGTGGGTAGCTCGTGTGCCTCTGATATTGCCTTCCAGGTCCTCAGACCATGACCTTCTCCCACCCTCCCCCACTGTTGTCATTACTCACCATCCTCCCAAATGGCTTACTCTTCTCTTCTTCCTGTGATGAACAGTTCTGTGTGGGAAAAATGGGTGCATAAATGTACAAAGGAACTCCTAGCTCAGAGTGACATTTCAATATCAAATGTTAAGGCGTCAGTATGGTAGTCAAAGGTTAAAACTTCTAGTTATAAGATAAGTAAGTCCTGGAGGATGTAACGTACGTAGGGCACGGTGAACATTACCGTATTGTGTCTTTGAGAACCGCTAAGAGAATAAATCTGAAATTTTTTTTAACGTTTATTCATTTTTGAAAGACAGAGAGACACAGCACAAGCAGGGGTGGTGCAGAGAGAGAGGGAGACACAGAATCCCAAGCAGGCTCCAGGCTCCGAGCTGTCGACACAGAGCCCGACGCGGGGCTCGAACACACGAACCGGGAGATCATGACCTGAGCCGAAGTCGGACGCTTAACCGACGGAACCACCCAGGCGCCCCACTAAGAGAATAAATCTTAAAAGTTCTCCTCACAGGAAAAAAACTCGTAACTATGCGAGGTGATGGGTGTCAGCTACGCTTATTGTGGTGATTCTTTGGAGATACAAACATTATCAAATCGTTACATGGCACACTTTGGACTAGTACCATATTACCTGTCGATTCATTCTCAATAAAACTGGAAAAAAATTAAGGCATCTTACTTTTCCTTGACAGGCAACTCATCCACATTTACGGACTGGTCGTGTTTCCCTCACTGGTCTGTGGGCTCGGAGGACAGAGAGGCTCTGGCCCATTCTCACTGAGCCCCAACATCCAGCAGATGCCTGCCTCCTACATGGCTGTCCAGTATTTGCCGGCTGACTGATCTCAGTCACAGGCACTTCACGTCACAGCTTACATTATAAATTTTTGTCGGTGCCCGTGCTAACACACACGACATCGTTTCTTTGATCTACAACTGGCTACATTTACTGTATACATTTATATTAAAATTTTTTTTTTTTTTTTTTTTTTTACTAAAAAGCCCCTTGTCAGCGACTTACCCACAAGCTTAGATGTAAACACTTCCCAGGGAGCCCTTCTGCTGCAAAACAGACCCCTCTGCACGCAACGTATTTATTTTGCCATTAAGAAAGGGAAGTAACGTCTGCCTTATGCAGGCCAGGATTTCAATTTTCATCACTGCAGACATGTGAAAACCCCCAAACCAGAAGCCACGATTTCAGTTTCTGTTCTGTGTCCATACAAAACGAATTGTTTTAAAATGGGCATAATGCAATCACATGCATAATAATATTACCAGTGCAATGGTTCCTGCAGCAAACAGGAAGCATGAGAGGTTACTAAGGGTCGGTCTGCTCCCTCTGGGGTTACTGTCACAAAATAGCACCTGTCTGCCCACAGACTGGCCGAGTGCCCGTCTACGGGTAGCTTCCCGCTTTTGGTCAGATGATAGATTTCACTTTTTGGAGTGCTGTGAAATTTATTTTTTTAATGACACACGTTTAAAACAATTAACAGCAAAGACTACAGTTCATCAGGGCCTTGAGGGTAATAGTCAAGGATAAAGGGAGCATCTCCTAGTGGAAGGTCTAGAATAACTTACATAACATCATATCATGATAACTCTGGTCAATGATCGTCGCTGCAAAGTGGGGACAAAGTGAGCTAGTGAAGCTTCTGAGAGCTCAGGGCTTTAGGGGAGAGCAGCCATCACCTAATAGCAAAAACTGATAACCTTAGAGGCCATGGTGGTTTCGAGAATAGTGCTTTGAACTTTACAGCTGCTAATTCACTTAATCCTCATCACAACTGCGTGGGCCAGACACTATTACTATCCACAGTGGGGAAGTAAGGCACAGAGAGGTTATGTAACTTGCCTGAAGTCCCACTCTCCCAGGACCCAATCTCAGAGCCTAAACAGTCAAGGCTGGCTCCAGAGATCGCAACATTTTTCCCCCCGTAGGAAGGATTTCTTTTCACTTTTTAAAGTAGAGCACAAAAATGTCAATGTCAGGATGGGTGAATTTTACATGTCTCTACACTTGGATACTCACCGCCCAGATCGCGATATAGAACATTTCCATCTAGAACATTTTCACCGTGTGACCTGTATCGTGTGCCCGATCCCAATCAAGCCCCGCCTCTGAACACAAGTACTACTCTGGCTTTGATCAGCATCGATGAGTTTTGTTTGTCCTGCACCTTCATATAATTGGCTTATCGAACGTACTTCTTCATGTCTGGATTCTTCCACTCGACAGGGGGTGTTTGAAACCCATTCACACGTGGATGTGTGCGCACCCCCGGCTCCTTCCTTTATAGTTTGCTTTCCTTTCTGCCACAGGCGGGCAGGTGGCCTGTGTCCGGTTTTCAGCCATTAGAGTGAAACTGCTGTCATATCGGCCTTCCTGCACGTCCTCTTGGGGGACACGGACATTCATTTCCCTTGAGGAAAAGTCTGGCAGCGAAATCCCTGGGCTATGAAGTAAGAAGGTTTAACTTTAGTAAATCCTACCGATCAGCTTTCTACGTTTCTACCGATTCATACTCCCTGCTGCTTCACACCCGTACCGTCACTGGGCATTTTTGGTTTTTTAGAAAACGTGGCCACCCTGACAGGTGTGTGGTGATTGTATCACCAAGGTTTTAATTTCCTTCCTGTACTGACTAGTGATGCGTCAGTTCCATTTCCCCTCATTTAAAAATTGCATTGTTTTGGGGCGCCTGGGTGGCTCCGTCGGTTAAGCGTCCGACTTCAGCCAGGTCACGATCTCGCGGTCCGTGAGTTCGAGCCCCGCATCAGGCTCTGGGCTGGTGGCTCAGAGCCTGGAGCCTGTTTCCGATTCTGTGTCTCCCTCTCTCTGACCCTCCCCCGTTCATGCTCTGTTTCTCTCTGTCTCAAAAATAAATAAACGTTAAAAAAAAAATTTAAAAAAAATTGCATTGTTTTGTCTTTAGCCTTGGTCTATAGGATTTCTTTTTTTTTTAATCAAGACTTTTAAATTTTTAAGTAATCTCTACACCCAACATGGGGCTCGAACTCACAACCCCGAGATCCAGAGTCGAACGCTCCACCAATGGAGCCCGCCAGACGCCCTTGATGGGTAGGATTTCTTGATGTATTCTGGATACGTGTTCTCCGTCCCATAGGTATGTTGGAAGTGTGTGCTCCCAGTCTGCGGCTCGCCATTCAGTTTCTTGTGTTCCTTGTTTTCATAAAATCCAAGTTCTCCATATTTTCCTTGATGGTTATGGGTGGGGGTTCTATCTGTAGGCGTGCCTTCTTTATGAAATCTCTGCCTACGACAAGAATATGAAAATATTTTCCTGTGTTTTCTTCCAGAAGCACCATTGTTTTGCTTTCACAGCTAAGTTTAGGATCCATCTCAAAATTTTTTTTAACGTTTTATATATTTTTGAGAGAGAGAGAGAGAGCAAGCAGGGGGTGGGGACAGAGAGAGAGAGAGAGAGAGAGAGGGAGACACAGAATCCGAAGCAGGTTCCAGGCTCTGAGCTGTCAGCACAGAGCCCGACGTGGGGCTCGGACCCGTGAGCCGTGAGCTCATGACCCGAGCAGAAATCAGACGCTCAACCAGGCGCCCCTAAGTTTTAATAATTTTTTAAAATTATTCATCCTGGTTGGATTTAGTTTCTTGAACCTATGGGTTACTACCTTCCGTAAGATTTGGAAGATAGTTGGCTATTTTTTCTCCAAATACTGCTTTTCTCTCTCCATCCCTCTCCCTCTCTGGCTCCCCTACACCTGTTTGCTATCGGTCATGTCCTTCTTACAGTTTGTTCTGGGTTTATGATTTTTTTCCTCTCTGTGATTCATTTTGGATATTTTCTACCGATCTCTCTTCAGATTTATTTTCTTGTGTTCCGCCGTATTCAGTCTGCTGTGAAAGCCGCCTGAAACACCCTTGTTTAAAATATTTATTTGTTCATCTAGAATGTCCCACTTGGTGCTTTTCGTAGATTCCAATTCTCCTGCGAAATGCCCCCTCTTTGCGTTGATTTTCTCTACCTTTTACTCTATGCTTCACATATGTATCGTAGCTATTTTGATGTCAGGGGCTGCTAATGCTTTTTCTGAGTCATTCTCTGAAGTGTGACCTTTAAACATGTGAGCCGTTTCCACAGAGGAGGTGAACTGAAGCCTGTCTCCTGACTCATACGGCTCCTGGTGCTGTGTTACTTCTCACCTACAGCGTGTGGCTGTTTCGGGGGGGGGGGTGCTTGTCTTAGGGTGCTGGTGTACATTTCCAGGAACCGGTCAGGAGACGGGCGTTGCTATCCACCCTCAGTAATAACAGCGATGCAATAACCCAAACTGTGTGGTCACTGGACATCAGGAGGCGTCTGTCCCTCCCACAAACCACACTCAATTGTCTTGGGCAACACCAAGTCTCTAGATAAAAATTAATTTTCGGGCACCTGGATGGCTCAGTCAGTTAAGCGACTGACTTTTGATTTCGGCTCAGGTCATGGTATTGCTGTTTGTGAGATCAAGCCCCACGTCGGGCTCCATAGCTGGCAGCACAGAGCCTGCTTGGGATTCTCTCTGTCTGTCTCTGTCTCTCTCTGCCCTTCCCCCAATCGAGCTATCTGTGTCTCTCAAAATAAATTTTAAAAAAATCATTTTCACCATTCTCTCTTCTTGAATTTGCCCATCTGTATTGAGGATCGCCGATTGACCCATTTACAAACCACAGTTTGAGTAAGATGGCCCAAAATGAGGTTTCTCTGTAGAATCTTCTGGGAGAGGGGCTCTTTAAAAACTTCACCAACTCCCTTCACCCCAGACGGTGAATCAGCCGCAGTGGGGGAGCCGGGAAAGAGGTCCAGGACCATGCCTTGGAGCCACTGCTGGGCCACTGGAGGCAGACCAGGACCCACTCTACCCACATCGCTGGGAGCGTTGCACCCCAGCAGGAAATGGCTGAACCTGTTTCCTAACTTGACCTGCTGGCCTGAGTCTGTCCAGCTGCCCGGGCCCTCTGTGCCTGTCACACAGGGTCCTGCGGTCTGAGGTCACTATGGGGCAAGACTGTAGCATACAGACTGAGGCTCTCGAGGACACAGAGATGAGGGTGGGGTTTCCCTGATGAACTGCAGGGTAAGAGATGAGAAGTAAAAGGTGAACTCAAGTCAACTGCTTTATTTATTCTCCAAAAAATGTCCTGGAATGTTTCCTTGATATGCCCAAGGTTAAATGGGCTTGATAAGAACAGGCCTCAAAACAAAACAAACAAACAAAAAAGTAGGAAGTTGGGGGCGGACCCTTTTGTCCCCAACAAAGGAAGAGGGATCCTAGGATGCTCCCAATTAACGGCAGCAGATGCTTTAAACAAATTTTTAATGTTTATTTATTTTTGACAGACAGAGTGCAAGCAGGGGAGGGGTGGAAAGAGAGGGAGACACGGAATCGGAAGCAGGCTCCAGGCTCCGAGCCGTCAGCACAGAGCCCGACGCGCTTGAGCCCACGAAGTACGGGATCATGACCTGGGCCAAAGCTGGCCACCCAACCCACCGAGCCCCCCAGGCGCCCCGACAGCAGCAGATTCTCACAGCCACCTCTCTCTGTTGAATTTTTTCAGAACAAGGACACTGGAAAAGCACGTAGGAATATCTCACGCGGTTGGGATTGAAAAACATACATACGCAATTTGATATAAGTCACAAGGATGCTGGCAAAAAACCTCAAACCTGCTCTCACAGTGGGGACAGTCCCAGTGGCCATGGGAAAGGCTGTTCGTGTGACCCTGGAGCCAAGAGGAGAGACAAAAGCAAACCCAGCAGGTGCCTCCCCAGGGTCAGAGGACTTTGAAGACAGGGTGAATGGCTGTGGTCTGATGTACTGCAGCTCTCCCCACGGTCAGCGTTCACAGGGATGGGTGTTTGTCGTGGTCAGGTCTCCGGGCAATGACAGTGGGGTCCGGGCTAAGCCGAGGGGGTGGGTGGCACAAGCTGGTGTGGAGTGTGGAACAGCTTGTGGACAGGGCCCCCAAACCGTCCTGTGATGTCTAGAACCCGTGAGAACCAACCTTGACGGCTGAGCATCTAAGAAACTTCCAGCAGGGCAGTGGCACTGATGTGGGGACAGAGCGAGGCTCCGTTCTGGCCCCCCCATCTCGAGAGCCTACCCTTGAGGCCACGCCCACCCAGCACGGAACATGCGCCCCTGTTGTCAGGACGTTAGCTTCTGAAGGCTTTGCTTTCTGAATCCTAGAAATCCCAACTTAAAATTTTGACTCTTCAGTTGGGTGTCCGACTTCCGTTCAGGTCATGATCTCACAGTTTGTGAGTTCGAGCTCTGCATCGGGCTCTGGGCTGACAGCT
Organism: Neofelis nebulosa; assembly: GCF_028018385.1. NCBI lineage: Eukaryota > Metazoa > Chordata > Mammalia > Carnivora > Felidae > Neofelis > Neofelis nebulosa. Next base: position 155,782,277 of record NC_080786.1, on the reverse strand, counting down.
CGGAGCCGGAGCCTGCTTTGGATTCTGTGTCCCCCTCTCTCTCTGCCCTCCCCTGCTTCTGTTCTGTCTCTTTGTTCCTCTTTCTTCCTCTGTCTCTCAAAAATGAATTAAAAACCATTAAAAATTGAAAAAAAAAAAAAAAGGCTTTGACTCTAGAATGCCTTCACAAAATGTCGGTAGAACATTGTACAGAAAGGACTTTTCCCACTTCGCTTGGCCCCTCACCGGCCCCACACCCCAAGGACTACCAGCCTTGCCCCTCCACCTCGCCTGGCCCCATTCCACTGGGGGACACGCAGGATCCGGAGCGCTGGCAGTCCCTGCGCTGGGCGGGCCAGCGGTCTCCCTGGCTTATTGTTTAGAATTTAGAAAGCACTTTCCCATAGACACAGGGGTTAGGTTCCCAGGCCAGGCATGAAAGCCCATTCTTGTTTCGCTTGTAGATAAACTGCATTACTGCAATTCTCCACCCGACCACATTGCGGAACTCGGTATAGAAAGTTCTACCACCCTACGTTTGTCGGAAAATATCCCCAATTCAGTCTTCGACCTCCCGGACGTGGGGTATGGGCTCCGTCTCCCCTCCTGCGAGAGACCAATCTTCAGTGACGTGGGCCCTGGGGCTCCCACCTGCGTCCGGATGGGAGCTGGTGCGTGGACCACCATGGCCCAGAGGTGGCGATGCCAGGGCCACAGAAGCAAAGCCAGGAATTGAGGGAAAGAGCAGAGTCCCAGGCTGAGGCAGCGTTTCATACATAAAATTATCAGTAGTTTCTGGAAGTGGAGCCTTGAGTCCCATGCTGGTTTGTGATCTCTGTCACAAGCTAAGGCAGATAAGATGCACACAACCAGAGGTCCTGGTCAGGACAAAGGATCTAACCCAGAGGAGGGCAGGGAGGGTTCATCTCGAAGGCTAAGTTGGATCCATCACTATGGCTCTCATTGCCTCAATCCCCGTCAAGCTGAGTCTGGGCTCAGCAGAACCCAGAGCCCTGATCGATTAGTGATGTCTGCCGAGGGAAGGGGCAGGGACAGTCCCTGCGTGTTTGCCAATCCTGGCTATGCCCTCACGGGGAAAGTCAGTACCCACCATATTTTTAGAATTCCCCAAGGAAAGGTGTGCTTTTATACACAAGACACTCGGATAATTTTCGGAAGTCGATCACAGAAGCATTACTTATCAAGGCTTCTACAGTTGGGCACATGAATCTGAGAATGTTGTATGCCAGATGATGTCTGTACAGTGTGGGGAAAAAGAACGTGATCACGTGCTGGGGGAAAGGCTTTGCTATACCTAAAATCGAATGTTGCCTGGACAGCTGATATCGCTACTACTGAAAAGTTCACATTTCTTACCATAGTGTCCAGAAAAGTACAGCTACATAATATACTTGTGCCCGCTGTGTCCTGCACCTGACTTTTTACTGTAACTTTATCTTACCATACTTTATGAGTCATCATAATTATACATGCATGTATTGGGGGCAGTAAAATAGTATTTTGTTGATCGATTTACAACGTTATTTGAAGACGCTTTCTCTCCAAAATGCTAACATTCTATTATCGTCATGTAAAAATGTTTTTCCTCTGCAACGACCCCTTCAAACTGTGTGTTTCAGTGGGTACTTTTCCCGAGCAGCTCCCGAGGTACAACCAGATGCTCCAGGACTCATGGGAAGCACACCGTGAATCCTGAGTGAGGGAGGGTGTTTTTTCATAGCAGAAACCTCCACACTGCTGACACCCCACTGGAGGAGTTCGCTTCGCACAGCCCAGCTCAGAACCAAGACAGGGGACTGTGGACCTAAAGGCATTCACGTGACCTGCAGTCCAGTTGTCCAGCAGAGCTCATGCCGGCCCTGCAGCTTCAGGTGGAACGAGCTGGCTTGTTCCCCCACCCCTGAAGAGGTCAGGTCTCCCCTGAAATCCACTGCAAACCTTTCATGCTTTTTAAATAAAAAGGATGTCTTGTGATTAACATAGTGCGCTCAACTCACATGAAGCAACCACATTTAGGATGTTCTTTTGAGTGATTGCATGAAAGATGGATGGATGGGTGGTGGATGGATAGATGGTGGATAGATGGATGGATAGATGGATAGATGGACAGATGGATGAATAGATGGATGGATGGATGGACAGAAGGATGGATGGATGGATGGAGGGTGGATGCATGGATAGATGAGTGGATGGATGGTGGATAGATGGGTGGATGGATAGATGGATAGATGGATGGATAGTGGATGGATGGATGATGGATGGATGAATAGATGGATGGATGGATGGACAGAAGGATGGATGGATGGAGGGTGGATGCACGGATAGATGAGTGCATGGATGGATGGTGGATGGATGGATGGATATACGATGATAGATTTTAAATGAATAAATTCCCAGCCTAGGACCCTCTTGATGGTCTGTATTTGACTTCCCTTCTTTGGTGGAGGCAAAAGCCCCTGGCTGCAGATTTGCTTACGTTCCAGAACCATCTCTGTAACAGCTGGCTGCCCTGCTCCTCCACGGCTTCCTGGCTCTCACAGCCTCAGCTGTGACATTTCATCATGGGAAATGCGCTGGTGGCTCTTTTTGGCCTTATCATTGCTAACGCTCCCACGGGCCTTCTCTGCCCAGAGAGGACAAGGGGACACCGGTCAGGCCCCTGCACCCTCTATAGTCTGCCGCCTCAGACTGCAGATGGCTGGGCAGGTGGCCCTCCTGGACTCACCAGGACATTTATTCCCGTTGCTTCCCCATTGAGCGGCCGCTGGCATGTGACAGACCTTGGGGTGCTGGCCCTGCCTGGACAGGAGGGCGTGCCCTGGCACCCTGCCATCCCTTCGGCCATCACTGGGCTGCAGAATTAAGTATAAATATGGACCTCTGATCAGCCACTTAAACTGGCTTGTTTATAATCCCTAATCTGTTTTGCACACCAAATTTTAATATGTCACATTTTCTCCCAAGTAGACGTCTGTAACTGTTTCCATCATTATGAAAATAGTAAGTACCTTTTACCAAGCACCTTCCACATGCCAGGCACCTCGCTCTGCTGTTTACATACTTTGTATCCTTTACTCCTTAGGACACCCTAGAGGGGGAGGTACTATTTCCGGGGACCGCGTGTCCTGGTTTTCCCAGCACTGGGGACGGCAGTAAGAGGGGTCCCTGGGACGTGGGACTTTCAGTGCTAAAAGCAGCATGAGTTGGTCGCCCTATACTATCCCCACTTTATGAGAATGTGCTCTGGATAATGGCAGTTTTGAAAATTTGTTGAAACTTAAAAAAAAAAAAAGCGCTCTTCCCTATGATTCATTAACATACTGCCACGTGCCCTTGAAAGAACGCATTTTCTGCTTGTTGCTGGCCACTGTTGTGAGCAACTGGGGCTTGACCCAGCTGGGACCTGTTGGGGAGGGTGTAGAACGTTCTAGACTTCTCTGTCCAGGGAATGAAGGTTTGGGGTTCCTGCCTCCTGCTGGTGTATCAGCTCCAGGGCTAAGCAGCGAGTAGGGTCCGGCTGACAACCTCCTTCCAAGGCATCAGAGAAGTGGGGGCAGGGCATGGGAGACGTGGGGCTGGGCCCGGGGAAGCTTGAGGTGAGAGCCACCGGCAGGAGGGGAGCAGAACCTGCAGGCACCCGTTTGCCGAGGCCACGGCCATCACCAGGCAGAAGCCCATGGATCTGAGCTGCGTACGAGACATCCGGTGCAATTTGTTCTCTAATTTATTGAGGTCTGTTTGGCGTGTATCACCTCCTTCCGTTTTCTTTGGGCCTTATTTGCTCATTCTTCTTCGGACTTCTTACATTCGGGAATCTAGTTCATTATTATTTTAGCCTCTTCTCTTTTCGAGGAGAAGCTTTTAGGGTTTTGAACATCTCTTTGAGGAACACTGTTTCTATATCCCTAAGAATTAAGACGTAGGTTTAACATGGCTGTTTAAAATATTTTCTACCGGTGCATGGGCGGCTCGGTTCGTGAGTTCAGGTCCCGCGTCGGGCTCTGTGCTGACAGCTCAGAGCCCGCAACCTGCTTCGGATTCTGCGTCTCCCTCTCTGTCTGCCCCTCCCCTGCTCATGCTCTGTCTCTCGTCTCTCTCAAAAATAAACACTTAAAAAAAGAATAAAATATTTTCTAACTTCAACATAGTTTCTTTTTTTGGCCCAGGAGTTAGGGGTGGATATATTAATTCCCCTTCATATGTCTCCTCCCCCCAAATTACCTTCGTGGTTAATTACTCACCCAAGTGTGGACAAAGAATGTGATGTTAACGAAACTAAACGTGAAGTTTTTTTGAGACCGGGCTTGCGCCCCATTCTGTAGATGTCCTGCGTGTGCCTGAGAAGTCCCTGTGTTCTCTCATAGGGTGAGATATCTGCATCTCAGTGTATGAAGGTGTTTCTGGAACTCTGGAAGACAAGGCAGGGTGGAGAGGCCTGGGACGGACGCCCCCAGGGGAAGCCGGCAGGAGTCAGGATGGGGAGGGGGTGGGGCGCCTGGGTGGCTCCGTTGGTTGAGCATCCGACTTCAGCTCAGGGTTAGGGTTAGGGTTAGGGTTAGGGTTAGGGTTAGGGATCTCACTGTTTGCGAGTTCAAGCCCCGTGTCAGGCTCCTGTCCTGTCATCCTATCAACATGGAGCCTGCTTGGGATCCTCTGTCCCCACCTCTCTCTCTGCCCTTCTCCTGCTCACATGCTCCCTACTTCTCTCTCTCTTTCTGTCTCTCTCTCTCTCCCAAAAATAAAATATACATTTTTAAAAAAAGTGAAGATGGGCTCTTCGGACGGGGGCCCTCGAGCTGCAGCCCATCAGGGTTGCCGTGCCCTGTGAGTGGAGCTTTAGTGTGGATGCTGACACTCTTGGTTTCCTGCTCACGCTTTGCTTTAAATGTTACTTTGTCTGATACCGATATGTATTCTTTTGCTAATATTTTCCGGTTATTTCTCCTTCTCTCTCCCTCTACTTTTCCATAGAAAAACTCCTGAGCATAACAGCAGAGAAAATGCTGCAACAAACCACTTTGTACCCTCGACCCTGCTTTAAAAACCTGTTTTTCGTCTTCAGAGGGAAGAGTCGGGTTTGAGCAGAATGAGGGTCGTCCACATGGGGCGGAGGAACCAGAGTGAGGTGTGCAAGTGTCGCCGCCGTGGGGGCAGCCACCCGGCTGTGGTGCCCCAGAGGGGGGTGAGGGGCATGTCCTCGTAGGGGCTGCTTGTGTCCCGACAAGTCTGTCCTACTCTCTGTTCCTTATGTCTTCAGGATTAATTTAAGGCGTGGAAAGACCTTCACATTCTCAGTGTGCCGAGACCATTAAGAAAGATGTTTTGATAGTTTCGTGGAAATAAGAACATTCTGGAGGTGGGGAAGTCCTGGTGGGGAGGCCTGGAGCACAGGCCCTGGACTCAAACCAGCAGGCCCGGGACCTGGCCGCCTCTCTCCTGTGCGCCCTGGACAAACTGTGGAGTCCGCTGGGCCTCAGTTGCCCTATCTGCATTGCAATTAAATTACAAATCAACAACACAAACACTTCAAAAGCATGCTTAGAAAGTGCAAACACTCTGCTAAGTGACTCTGGAGTCAGGAAATTATGGTAGAAATTAGGAGGCCTCGGCTCCCCGAATGGAGGGCTGGCGAGAACACGTGATTTGGTAACAGCTAAATATCATCCCCGGAAGCAACAACAAAAATCAGCAAAACTTAAAAGTGAGTTCTCTGTAAAAACTCAGAATATAGGCAAACTCCCTAGCCTGAAAGCTCTAGAAGAGAGGGGGCGGGAGGGGGGAGGGAGAGAGGGAGAGAGAAATTATGACTAATAAGAATGAAAAGTGGGATTTAATTACAGCAAAAACTAAAGGGATACATTTAAGAGATACTATGAATAACTTTATCCAAGGAATCTGAAAACAGCAATGAAATGCATCATCTTTAGAAAGGTAAAAATCACCAAAATTGAATCAAGAAGAGAAAAGCTGAAATAAACCCTTAACCCTTGCATCAAAGAACTCGGTAGCCAAATTCTCCCGCCTCCCCTAGGCGTCCCAGACTGATTTTCAGGTGCACTTTATCAAATCTTCATGAAATAGCTCACTTTCATCTTACATCTTACACAAATTCTTTCAAAGAGAGAAAGAGAGAGGGCTAAACAATTTGTTGTGAGATGCTGGTATAAATTTGATAAGGAGATTGGCCAGAGAAGACGTGTATGTGCAACTCAGCCCCAAGGACTTACTATCTAGACTATATAAAGAAATCCTACAAATTAACAGAAAAAAAAAAAAAAACCTCTATCATTTGAAATGGGCAGAGTAGGGGGCGCCTGGGTGGCTCAGTCAGTTAAGCATCCGACTTGGGCTCAGGTCATGATCTCGCAGTTTGTGGGTTTGAGCCCCGCGTCAGGCTCTGTGCTGGCAGCTCGGAGCCTGGAACCTGCTTCGGATCCTGTGTCTCTCTCTCTCTCTCTCTCTGCTCCTTCCCTGCTCGCACTCTGTCTCCGTCTCTCTCAAAAATAAAGAAACATTAAAAGAAAATTTTTACAGAACATAACATGGGCAGAGTAGGCGAACAGGAAATTCATGGAAGAAACCCAAGCATCCAATAAGATGCTCACATTGGTTGGTGAGCGTGGAGCTGGAATGAAACTATGACACCCCACCTCATGCTCCTCGGACTGGCGGATACCTGAAGTCTGTCAATGACGAGCGTCCCCAAGCACGTGGAGAGGCAAGACTTCTCGGACCTTCCATGGGGCGCAAAAAATGGTCCAACTACCTTGGAGGGCAACGGGGCGGCATTTGGTGAATTGGAAATTTCGTGTTCTTTACAACCTGATTCTTTTCAAAGCTGAAGGAAAGGAGGCACGCAGTCCTGGCTACGTGGCCAGTGCGTGGTGGCACCCGGCTCTGTCCACCGGGCATTCGCCTCTCAAATGAGGAGAACCATCATGTACGGTGGTGATTCATCTCTTAAGGGCGTTTGAACATTTTAATAAATCAAGATTTTTTTCTCACTCAAATGATTGTCTCATGATTACAAAAAAAAAAAAAAAGAAAGAAAGAAAAACTTCCAAAGTATTTAATCCCAATAGAAGATCTAAACCGTCAAATGTCAGCTCTTTGAATGTGTCGATATAAAGGATGTCAAAATTGCAAGTAGGGGGGAAAAAAAAAAACAGTGGGTGTATTTTTAGCTTTAATGCTAACACCGAAGCATCCAGTGCAATCATGTGAAAATGTTTCCAGGAACATTTTAACCGCTGAAAAATGGCCTGTTTTGTACAAGGAAACGAAGGGTATTTTGCCGGAGGACATCCATGTTTCTAAAAAGTTGAATTGGACTTGGGGTGAATGGCAGCGTGGAAAGGACTGCTTTTAGGAATCGTTCCTCCCCAGTCCTGCACACTCCTACTGTGCTCCCAAGTCGGGCTTTTCAGCTGCAAGGGACACGTGGGTCGTCACGCTGAGCTTCTGATTTTACAGACGAAGGACATCACCTGGCATTTCTCCTGTTTCACTGTGAATTCTTAGGGAGACCCGGGCGTGCCTTCCCAGCTACCTGGTGATCTTTCTCACCTTTGGGGGAGCAGAGCACCCGGGGGCGGGGCGGGGGAGACGCCAGTAAACTGAGAACTTCCAGGAGATGCGCTGATACCTCGGCACTGGATTTTGTGCTTTCAGATGTTGAACCTTAAAGGAGGGGCCACTTTGGGGTTCCAGAAAGATGTGCGAAAGCAGTTCCACCACCCCCCACCCCTACCCACCGCAACCGTGTGGCTCTGGGGGCCGAGGGTGTGTAAGGAGCAGCCTGATGGGTGGGGGATGAGGAGCAATGATCTGTTAGGGCAGGTGTGAAAAGCTGGGGAGGACACAGAAGAAGACACTTTGTAGACATTGAAATAGTTCATTTACTGAACATCTGCTATGATGTGAATCATCACACAAGGTAGACCCTGGGAGGAGTCCGGAGCTGTGGGACACTCAGTCCCCAACTCAAGCTCACAAATTAAATTCTGTGAATGCCTGAATGCAAATGAACACACCCCCCCCACACACACACCCCCACACACGCCCACATGCATCCAAAACATAACAAATCTTTAACCAGCATTTGATTAAGCATCAGTGATTTGTAGAAGCCCAAAGAGGAACGTATTTCCCGTGCAATGGGGCAGCTGGATGGCTTCTAGAAAGAGGTAGAGATGTGTCAGGCGTGTATTGGAATTAAATTTACCAGGATTAGTTACAGGCCCATCATGTGCAGGGAAGAAGTCCTTGAGGCCTATTGCCAATTGACCAAGGACGGGGGCTCCCGCCTTGAGGATCTACAGCATTTCTTCACTGCTTTGTAAAGCCAACTTCAAGCCTGCAATTCGAGGTCATTTCTCACGATAATCCAACAGATCAAAATATCTACATGGCAGCTAAGAGAAGGCACGCGGAGCCCGGAAGCTGTGAGGGGACGTGAGCTGATCACAAGGTCCGCGCAGCATGCGGACGGCCCAGGGTGAAGGTGTGCAAGCAAACGCTAGAAAGGCCATCAGGAAAACATACTGACATTTTTAAGAACATTGCCGGAGAGAGCAGGGATATCCTCCTTCCCCAGGGGAGGCCTTCCTGGCAGGTTGAAGGTCTGTGCACCTGGGAATTCAAGCGGCCAAGGACAGCAGGTGGAAAAGCACAAATTGCAAAGACGTTCCTGCGCTAAAAGCTCTCAGCTCAGGATGTTGCTAAATCTCTGAGTTCTTGAAGTCGAGGTGGAAACGCGTTGCCAGAACCAACGGGCTCTATGTGAGAAAACGAACCCAGGAAGCCAGCTACAATTAAAGCCCTAGCAACAGGCACAGCAGGCAGCAAGGTTTTAAAACGAACCACGATGTGTGGCTGCACACGTGTGTACTGACACCCAGCCTCCCTCCACGAACACGCGGGGGATAGAACAGGTGTTGTCTGTGGGCCTATCAAGATTAAAGCTAATTTAAGGGACAAACTGGGGTCTGAAAAACAGGGTCCAATTCTGGTGGGGTTTGTGTGGCCAGGACCCTTCCCGTCTTTCTAGAGCGGACCAACCCCTGCGTTTCCACTTGACCCAGAAAGGACGGACATCTTGTCGACCATGTGATCTCGCTCTGACCAATCAGAGCCCCCTACTTCCCAGCCTCAGGGATTGGTTCGGACGTGCTCATGTGACTTGGGGTGAACCAATCAGAGTCCTTCCTGGCCTCTGCTCCTGGAGCTGGTGGGAACGCCGTCCGGCTGCCCTGATCCTGAGCCAAGGCTCCGGCAGCTAGGGCTGCAGAGCATCCCGGAGAGGTGTCTTATCCGAGTGCCATCAGGAGCCCTTGTTGTGCGCCTGGACCCCCCTCACCCGTGTGAACCAGTAAGCGCCCTGCCCTGATCAGGCTGGTTTGGGGTGGTTGCAGCTCGGAAAGACTCCTGGCTAATCCAGCGTTTTATGATAATGGTTTTTAAAGTGGCATTTTAAGGAAATTACAGCTAATAATTGCCCAGAATAGAAATAGAACTGCCTGTTAGTTGAGGCCACTGAGAAATGATCTACATTTTAGCCGTACTGATAAACCTTTGTGTTTATATAGTATTTCCCCCAAACTCCCTCTCCCTCCCCTTCCCTCCCCTTCCCTCTCTCTTCCTCCTTCCCTCCCTCTCTCTCCCTCCCCTCCCTCTCCCCTCCTTCTCTCTTTCTCTCCCTCCCTCCCTCTCCCTCCCCTCCCTCTCCCCTCCTCCTCTCTCTCTCTCTCTCTCTCTCTCTCTCTCTCTCTCACACACACACACACACACACACACAGACCTTTCACAGAGTGTTATGAGATGAAATCAATTTTCCCAGTTGCTAGAATGTCGTTATGTACTAGAGAGTAGTAATTTACCAAAGGGCACCTTATCATTTCAGAAAGTTAGTGGAACTTCTGAAACATCTGGCTCACTTTCTTGGAGCAGTTTTTGAATAGTTGAACCAGGCTGGCTAGCTCCAGAAAATTCTGAGCTCCAGCCGTAGACGGCCATTTTAAATACAAAGCAGATATGGGCACGGTCTTGTGTGGTGCCACTGGGAGTGTGTGTGGAGCCCTTGGGGCCTTAGATGACATTCTGGAAAGTTCTTCTGGAGCTCCCCCATGGGCCACACAGAATGCTTCCTGAGGAAAAAGCCCTACCTCGATTCCCCTTGGGGATTCGCTGACCTCTCCATCCAGTGTCTAGGTTAGAGGTCCCCGTACCCCTGCCAACCACACATAAGCAGCTCTCTACACCGGCCAGGGCCCAAATCGACCCAAAATGGGCTTTTCGTGAGATCCCGGACTAGCCTTCAGGCTCAGAGAGGCCCCTGCTTCCAAGGCCGCCTGGATGCCAGAGGTCCAGCCACTGACTCAGCCAGGCACCCCTGCTGCAGCCATCGGGCGCCCAGAGGTGCCAGCCACCTCCCAGAGCAGCCCCTCGTCTCCTCACCCACTCCCCTGGCCACCACAGAGGGACAACGCTCTGAGAACCTGGCGACACCCGCCCAGGAGTCACTAGACCCCGTAATCCAGGACGGTTCTGACACAGGGGTTGTGGGGCCTTGGACAAGTCACCGAGCCTCCCTGGACGGCAACTTCCCTGTGTGTAAGTGGACAGACTGAACTAGGAGGGTGGTTTCCAACTGTCCACGGCCCAAGTCTCAGGTGGGGCGGGAGGGCTGGTGGGGAGGGGGCAGAGCGGCCAGTCTGCCACCCCCCACCCCTCCCGCAGCCAGGCAGTCAGTCCCAGCTCTATCTGAATCACTGGGCAGTGGGGCTCCTTGGCAAAAAAAAATTTAAAAAAGGGGGGGGGCGCCTGGGTGGCTCAGTCAGTTAAGCGACTGATTTCGGCTCAGGTCATGATCTCACGGTTTGTGGGTTCGAGCCCCGCGTCAGGCTCCGTGCTGACAGCTCAGAGCCTGGAGCCTGCTTCAGATTCTGTGTCTCCCTGTCCCTCTGCCCCTCCCTTGCTCATGCTCTGTCTCTCTCTGTCTCAAAAATAAATTAAAAAAAAAAAACATTAAAATTTTTTAAAATTTTTTTTTTTTCAACATTTTTTATTTATTTTTGGGACAGAGAGAGACAGAGCATGAACGGGGGAGGGGCAGAGAGAGAGGGAGACACAGAATCGGAAACAGGCTCCAGGCTCCGAGCCATCGGCCCAGAGCCTGATGCGGGGCTCGAACTCACGGACCGCGAGATCGTGACCTGGCTGAAGTCGGACGCTTAACCGACTGCGCCACCCAGGCGCCCCTAAAATTTTTTTAAAAAAAGGTGTGAAATCCACTTCAGTCCGTTATCCTTAAAGGCCTTTCCAGTTCTGAGATGCAGTGAACAGGGAGCCCAATGGCTAATCCACAAATGCATCAGAGAGACAAAGATAAATCTGGAGAGAATCGGAGGTCGTTTGTGGGGAACAGCCCCACCGAGGAGTGGGCACACGGTACTTTCCTCACCCCATCAATAAATGCTCAGTACGTACTGCTAAGTAAATAAAATATGAAACAAGAAGATTGTTGCACTTAAAGCTGAATTTTACATTTGAAAGAAAATTCTTTAGTTTTTCTTTTTTAAAAAAATTATGTATGTATTAAAGATCCCTCTTTGACATAAGTTCTCCCCTATAACAGCAGGTTAAAACTAGCTAGAAGGAGAAAATAGTATTTTTGGTTTGCTATTTATTAACGTAGAATTTTCTTTAAAGCACATTGTGAACATTTTTATAATCCTCTCAACATTTCAAGGATTAGAAAATGAGAGAAAGATCAGCAAAGCAGAGTAAAATCCATAATGCTCTGATTGTTCTGAATTCAAAATGCTGGAAGAGAAATATTTCCACATCCACATTTTCAGGACTCACTGTTGCCCATTGTGAGTTGGCTTTAACTCTTCCTGAACCACTCAACCATTCTAGCAAAGAGTCAGTATATAACTTCGAAGCCGTAGGCACGAAATGTCCACACCTCAGGTGATTAATATCATCTGTATTATTCAGCGGTCAATGCCCTCGTGCAGCTGCAGAGAACCCTTTGCATTGGATGCCTGGGCCCCTTTCCAGGCGAGCCAGAGCACGATCCGGTGGCCCACTCCATTCCCAGACCCCACCCAGGGTCACATTTGTTCACAACACAAGCACATCTGAGGCCTCCAGACACAATGACGTACCCAGCGGGGCCACGCCTGGCAGCTCCTGGAAGGTGGCCAACGTCGGATTCCACCCTGAGTCCTGATCGGTGACCTTTTCAGCTCTTATCTCTTTGAGGTCCCTGTGTTCCTCTTCTCGCCTGCCAGGTTGTGGCCGGGAGGCTGACGGTGACAGCGGGGACAAAGGTGGCCAAAATATATATAAAAGTGATTAAGAGCTGCTGTATATGTCTTCCGCCTGCTGGAGGGATTCCACCTGTGTATTTCTATTCCAGCCATCTGGGCATCCTTCGCTGAGTAAGCCAGTGAGGAAATCAGTGAGTCGTCCAACGTTTGTTGGAAGCCCCAGGCACTAGGCTAAGCCTGTAAGATGAATAGACTCTGTTTTGGCTCTCAAGGACTTTATTGTCTAATGTGGGGGAAAGACAAATAAATAACAACAGCTCAAAAATGCTGCAAGCGCAGTACAGACAGTCCGCTCTGCACGCAAGAGGAAGAAGCAATCGCCTGCTGTGTCTTTTCGGCATTTCATGTTAATGATGTTGTTATTTGAAATTTCACCCCCACCCCATCACACTGTGGTTTTAAAAGACCCGCTTTAAAAAGCGATCAGCACGTATTACGGGATTCCTACGGTGTGCAAAAGAGGAATGTGTGAAAACAATCCCCCAGAGGAAGGAATGGGCAAATGGAAGTCCCCACTTAACAGTTGCGAGGTCTCAAGCTCTTCAGGTGAAGTGCCCCAGTGCTGGGTGTTACTGACGGTGGACAGTGGCACCTTAGAGATCCAACAGAGCATCACATGAAAAACAAAGGAGCGGCTGAGGAACAAAGCAATGCACAACAGCTAGTACGTGTTCAAAGTGGTGATGTCCGCTGCGGAGATGACACCAAGCGCTAAAAAGTACTCAGTTTCAGGGGAGCCTGGGTGGCTCAGTCGGTTAAGCGTCCGACTTCGGCTCAGGTCATGATCTAGCGGTTCGTGAGTTCAAGCCCCGCATCGGGCTCTGTGCTGACCGCTCGGAGCCTGGAGCCTGTTTCAGATTCTGTGTCTCCCTCTCTCTCTGGCCCTCCCCCATTCATGCTCTGTCTCTCTCTGTCTCAAAAATAAATAAACGTTAAAAAAAAATTACTCAGTTTCAGATGCGTGTTCTGTATGTTATAATCACCACAACAATAAAAATACCCGATGCCCAGCTGATTAAAACGTGGGATGAAAAAATGGAAAAAGAAACAATGTAACAGTATAAACCCGACTATACTCCAAATCATCTCGAACACAGATGGGCTAAGCACTCCAATTAAAGGGCAGAGATGATCAAGGGGGACCAAAGAGCAGAACATCAATGTATGTTTTCTGCAAAGAACCTGTTCTAAATATAGTGACACAGGTTGATGAAAGGGACAGGAATGGGAGAAGATCTAGGACAGTCCTAAATGTGTACACGCCCGATTACAGAGCTTCGAAAGCGCCTGAAGGAAAAGCTAACAGACCTAAAAGGAGGAACAGACAAATCAACAACTTTGGTTGGAGATTTCCGTGTTCCTCTCTCAGTAATTGGCGGGACAAGCAGACAAAATTAGTAACAGTATCGCCTTTGCTCAGGAACACAGCATCAGCCAGCGGGCCTGATTTGCAGTTGTGGACCCTCCACCAACAACTGCAGGACCCACTCTTGCCAACGGCACGGGGACATTGGCCAAGGGAGACCAGGTGCCAGGCCACAAACCAAGTCTAATAAATGTCAACTGGCTCAAATTATGTAATGTCTGTTCTCAGAGCATAAAAGAAGTAAACTAGAAATCAGTTGACAGCGAAGTAGGTGGGAAATCTCCCAGATATTTGGAAATTAAATAACACACTTTTAGATAACCCATAAGCCAAGGAAGAAATCACAAAAGAAATGAGAAAATATTGCGAACTGAATGAAAATGAAATCACAACATTTGAAAATTGGTGAGGTGCCATACAATAGTGCTTAAAAGGGTATTTATAGCTTGCGATACTCAGGTAAGAAAAGAATAAAGGCCTCAAAGCAATGATCTCATTTCACAGGTTCAGAAACGAAAAAGACGGCAGTGAATCAAGTCCAAATTAAGAAGGAAGGAAATAATAGGTGGAAATCAGTGAAATGGAACATAGAAAAAGAACAGAAAATTCAGTGAAAGTGAAACTAAGTTCTTTGAAGAGATCGACGTGCCTGATAAACCTCTAGCCAGAAAAATCAGAAATTAAAAAAAGTCAAGGCCTACATCAATACTAGAGATTATAAAGAGGACATGACTGTGGATACTATAAAAATTTTTAAATAACCAAGGAATATTACAAGCAACTTACGCCAATACATTTGACAAGTTACTTGAAATCAACAAGTATCTTAAAACATGCAAATTGTCCCAAAACTCACTCAAGAACAAATAACAACCTGACTATCCCTGTATCTACTAAAGCCATTGAATTTGTACTTAAGAACATTCCTCAAAGAAAACTCTAAACCCAGGTGGCTTCACTGGAGAATTCTACTAAACATTTTAGGAAGAAGTAATTCTGACCCTGTATAAATTCGTCCCCCAAATCCTGGCAGCCTCTTTTTGTAGAAATTGACCAGCTGATTATAAAGCTTCAGCAGGCAATGAAGGGGACGGGGACACAGCCACACTTTTTTGGAAAATGAATGAATGACACCTTTAACTGACTGTCCCAGCGTCAGAAAATAGAATCTTTAGGGACAGCTGGGTGGCTCAGTGGGTTAAGCGCCTGACTTCTGCTCAGGTCATGATCTCACATGAGCTCAAGCCCCACATCCGGCTCTGTGCTGGCAGGTCGGAGCCTGGAGCCTGCTTCAGAGTCTCTGTTTCCCTCTCTCTCTGCTCCTCCCCCACTCATGCTCTCTCTCTCTCTCTCTCTCTCAAAAGATAAATAAACATAAAAAAATAGAATCTTTAGTCTTATAATGTTTATCTGTGAGCAAATAAATGTTGATACACAAATACTTACCTGATAGACACCCATCTATTATGTTACTTGACAAAGGAGGACAGATAAATGTCTAAACAGCACCCCCAAAAATGTTCAACATCATTAGTAATCAGGAAAAGCTAAATAAGTCAGAAGATATTATTCCACACCCACCAGAGTGGCTAAAATTAAAAAGAATGGCAGCACCAAATGTTGGGAAAGACGTGGTCCAGCTCGAGTCTCATCCACTGGTTGGCGGCGGGGGGGGGGGGGGGGGGGGGGGGGCGGGGCACGGGACAGCGGTGCAACCATTTTGGAGAAATGCCTGGCAGGGTCTTATAAAACTGAACATACACCCGCCTCCTGGGCCAGGCTTCCACTCGTCGGTGCTTACCCAAGGGACGTAAAAAGCATCAGAAGGATTGTACCAGAAACAGCGGCTTAATCCACACCAACCAAACACTGGAATCAGCTTGGGAGACTGTCATCGGGAGAATAACAAACCGTGGCATTCACCTAACAACGGAGTCCTATTCTTCGGTAGAAAGGCCAGCACCTGGGGCGCCCGGGTGGCTCAGTCGGTTAAGCGTCCAACTTCGGCTCAGGTCACCATCTCGCGGTTTGTGGGTTCGAGCCCCGCGTCGGGCTCTGGGCTGACGGCTCGGAGCCTGGAGCCTGCCTTGGATTCTGTGTCTCCCCCTCTCTCTTCCCCTCCCCAGCTCACACTCTCTCTCTCTCTCTCTCAAAACTAAATAAATAAACGTTTAAAAAACATATGTAAAAGCCTCCTGTTAGTACCGTGACCCTGTGTACACATCACCCCCTCTCCGATAGATTTTGCACTGTCCGTGCTGGAGCATATTTGGTATGTAAGCATCCACAGCTGGGCTGAGTTGTTACGAACTGCATTCTTTATTCTAAGGAGCCCGTCTTGGTCCCGCTCCTCCGCGCGTCTGCACCTAATCTCTGCCTCGGCCAACATCAACCACCTGTGCCTTGGCTCCTCCTTCGGATTTTCAGCCTTTCTCTGTCTCCGGGACGAGCAGTGCCTCCTAGATGGGGCAGAGAATGGGGCTTTTCGTTGTTAAGTTCATCCCGTTGACGTACATGACCTGACGTGCCCTTGACCATAGTTCCCTCGCTCGGATTTCTGTAGATTCCACTTTCTCTTTTTGTGATAAGGTGCCGCGTCCACACAACGCTTCCGGGTAATTCTTCCTCCCGCCCCACGTGCTCTGCTTCCCAGAACCAACGCGGACTTGGGGAGCTCCCCGTGCCCGCGCACCAGCCTCACCTGTCCCGTCCATTCGAGAGACCCTCCCTTGGCCGGGATCCTCTCTCCATCCCTCCTACGCCTCTGCTTTCCAATCCCTCCCTCCCGTCTTCTGGCGGAGGTCTCGCGGGTGGCCTCGCCTCATCACAGAGACTTTATGCTACTGTCCTCCTTCTTCTTCCTCGAGGGAGAGGGGAGTGCTGACTTAGACCACTGGCTTTTGTTTTTGTTTTTGAGAGAGAGAGAAAGTGCGGGCACTAGAGGTGGGGGGGGGGGGGGAGGTGACAGAGAATCTTAAGCAGGCTCATTTGCTCATTTATTATGCTAAGCTACTTAAGGGCAAGGATTACTGCGAGGACCTGAGCTGTTAATTGAAGAAATATTTGAGGGACAACCACTCTAAGATAAAAGCATGTACAACATGAAGGTCACTTCTGTCCTCAGAATTTGCCGCCTGCTGGAAAGAATCAGACATGAATCAAATCGCACAAATAGTTTAGAAAATAGAATTGCTTGCAATTAACATCTTTTCTCTTTGTAGGCTTGCTTGGCTCTACTGATCCAGTCGTTCTAGAACATGCACGCGTGGCAAAAGTTTAATCGTCAGATGCCAGGTGTGTGGGCTATGCCTGCAGGGATCCAGAGAGTCTGAGGACATGTCTTGTGCCTTGATATATGGAGGACCCTACCCCAAACCTTTTCTTATGCTCGCCTTCCAAGCCTGTATGTATGGGGTGCCTGGTGGCTCAGATGGTTAAGGGTCCAACTCCTGATTTGGGCTCAGGTCATGATTTCATGGTTCATGAGTTCAGGCCCTGCATCAAGCTCTGCACCGACAGCGTGGAGCCTGCTTGGGATTCTCTCTCTCTCTCTCTGTCTCTCTCTCTCTGCCCATCTCCCTCCCTCCCTCTCTCTCTCTCTCTCTCTCTAAATAATTTAAATTTTAAATTAAATTATTTAAATTTAAAATTTAAAAATTTTAAAATTTTTAAAAAATTTTAAAAAGAAAAAAACAACAACAACAACAACCCTGTATGTATGATCTCAAGACCATGAGATCATGACCTGAGCCAAAATCAAGAGTCAGATGCTCAGGGATGCCTGGGTGGCTCAGTTAAGCGTCCGACTCTTTATCTTGGCTCAGATCATGATCTCACAGTTTGTGGGATCGAGCCCCACGTCAGGCTCGGTGCGGACCTCCTGGAGCCTGCTTGGGATTCTGTCTCTCCCCCTGTCTCTTGTCCCCCCGCCTCAAAATAAATAAAATTTTTAAACAAGGAGCCAAGACAGTCAACCAACTGAGCCAACAGGCACCCGTAGGCCACCGTTGTGTTTTAGACGGGAAGACTTGCAGGGCATTTTACTGGTGTATCCGCTCGAAGCGCCATTTACAGCCGGGGTTGGGCCAGAACAGGCGAGGAGCCCCTAGCGGGTGAGGCCAGAGGGCCGGACAGGTGCCCCTGGGGGGGTTCGGCAACCTCAGGCCAGGTGAGGAATTTGCAGACGGCACCGGGTACTTTCTTTAAAGAGTTTTTTAATGTTTATTTGTTTTAGAGAAAAGAGAGGGTGCGGGAGGAGCAGAGAGAGGGGGGCCGAGGATCCAAAGCGGGCTCTGTGCTGATAGCAGAGATCCTGTGGGGCGGGGGGGGGGGGGGGGGGGGCTCAAACCCATGAACTTCAAGGTCATGACCTGAGCCCAGGTCGGATGTTTAACCGACTGAGCTGCCCAGGTGCCCTGGCACCAAGTATTTTAAGGCCACAGCTGGCAGGCGTTTTGTGGTGGTCTCGGGGCTCGGGTCTAAGAAGCTGTCCTGGCCCTGACGTTCACCAGGTGCAAACCTCCATCTCCCGTCCGCAAAACGGGGTGATGCCGCCTTGTTCGTAGCGGAAGGGCCTGGCCCGGCGTCTGGCAAGGCAGGGTCCCACCGTCGCGGCCACCGTTGCAACCACCTGACCTGGCGTCTCTCCTGGGTCCCGTCTGGTCTCCCCTGCGCCCCTGCCCCGTCGTCCTAGCCGTGCAAAGCAGCGAGCCGTCCGTGAGGCCCGCATCGCCTCCTGTGAGGGCCTCCCGACGTTCGCCACTGAGCCCGGATGCGGGCGGAGGAAGGGGGCCGTGTGGACGGCCCCCACATCTGGGCCGATTGTGCCAGGGGCTCCCCTGGGAGCTCTGTCCCTACTAACTGCCTCACTTTCCTTTGTTTATCTTCCTAGGGCACCTGGGGAGGATCTCGGTTCCCAGGATCCCCCCTTGGGGAGGCGGCTAATCTGCCTGGAGTCCTGGGCTCCTGTCCCCGTGGATCCGCATAATCCACAATTTGTCAGGGGTGGCAGGCGTTCGAGGGGGTGGCTGGGGTCCTCCCTCCAGACACCCCCCCCCACCCCACCATGTGCCCAGAAGCCCCCTCCGCTGCCTTCAGAATTACGTCTGCATCCGTCCGGGTCCTCCCTCTCCTGTTTCCTTCTGTCCCGGGAGAGACCGGGAGGCCTCCCCGAGTCAGGAACAGTCCTGGGGTGGGTTTCGTTGAGCACCTGCCACGTAGGGCTTGTCAGACTCTGTGCACAGCCAGGCCCGGGGATAAAAACGGAGAAGTGAGTCTGATTCTGTGGGGTGTGGTGTGAGCTGAGATAGGGGACTTGCGGGTGATGAGAGCACAGAAGGGCCACTGAACCCCCCAGGGCCAAGGCAGTCTCCTGGGCAAGACGGCTCCCGGGCTGTGCCCATGGGAACAGCGGGGTCAGCCGGACGTTGGACGGGTGGGGTGGGGTGGGTTACGCCACACTGAGCAAACAGCATGTGTCCGAGCAGAGAAGCGTCTGGAAAGACTGAGCGGTTAAGAGGGTGAGCCCACAGCCCACAGCCGCGTACGTCCGTTTCCTCTCCATTCCATTGGCGTAAAGGGAGCACATTGTGCCGTTTGCCAATAATAACAAAATAGCACTTTTTGTTGCAAATTCCACAGAGCCAACGGCTTTGTGCAGAACGCTCTCGATGACGGCGCCTAACTCTGGTATTGGTTTCGGTTCGATTTCGATTGGACGACTTTTTGTGCTTTTCACAATGCAGCCGTTACAGACGAGGCACGCTGTTCAGTTCATCTGCATTAACACGTTCTCCATCACGTTTCTCAAGTCTAAATAATCAGCAAAAAATGTCAGTGCCGCCCGCACTGTCATGCACAGCGTTTCTTCGTGTCCACGGCGCTCACTGCCCAGTTGTGGACAATCACAAGCCATCACCACGATAGCACGGAACGCAGGGCCGGGGCGAGATGTGCGGTCGGCAAAGTGCCAGCATTTCCACCATTCTGGGCCAGTAGACACAAATAACCACAGAACACAGGCGACGGTAACACGTAATAAAATAACGGAAAGTGATGAATTTTGAGCATTCGTTATCTGTGTTTTAATACATGATTCATTTTTGAAATGTTTATTTATGAGACAGAGCACGAGCAGGGGAGGGGCAGAGAGAAAGGGAGACACAGACTCCGAAGCGGGCTCCAGACCCCGAGCTGTCAGCACAGAGCCCGACGTGGGGCTCGAACCCACGAACCGTGAGATCATGACCTGAGCCCAAGTCGGAGGTCATGCTCAACCGACTGAGCCCCCAGGTGCCCCTAATACATAATTTATTTAACTGCGCATTTATGTGGCTTATTAATACCGGCTAATGCTGGGCTCCCAAAGCCAGTACAAGGTGGCACCAGCACACCCTGTAGGGACAGACGGACCTCAGAGGAAGGAATGGCCAGTCCGAGTGGTGTGTAAAAGGCTGCATGGAGGACACAGATATGAATGTGCTGCTCCTGGGTCCCAACCCCAGACCCTGTGAAGCTATTTCTTACTGGGCAAAAGGGATTAAGGTAACAGAACTGAAGATGTTAATCAGCCGGCCTTAAAATAGGGAGATTATTCCAGGGGCGCCTGGGTGGCTCAGTTGCTTGAGCGTCTGACTTCCCTTCAGGTCACGATCTCGCGGTCCGTGAGTTCGAGCCCCGCGTCGGGCTCTGTGCTGACGGCTCAGAGCCCGGAGCCTGCTTCGGATTCTGTGTCTCCCTCTCTCTCTGCCCCTCCCCTATGAGTGCTCCCTCTGTCTCTCTCTCTCTCTCAAAAATAAATGAACATTTTTAAAAATTTGTTTAAAAAAATAGGGAGATTATTCTGGGTTACCCAAAGGTCCAAAGGAGTCCCCAGGATCCTTCAGTGTGGCAAAGGAGGCAAGGGGCAGCCCAGAGCGATGTGAGCCCAGAGCCTGGCCCTGACGACCTGCCGTGGAGGTAGAGGACAGGCTCTGAGCCAGGAAACGGGGTGGCCTCTGGAAGCTGGCCACCTCCCCCACGAACCTCCCAGAGGAGCCTGCCCTGCCCACACCCCGATTCAGCCCGGCGAGACTTGTGCCAGGCTTCTAGCCTCCAGAAGCGCAAGGTAACAAATTCATGTGGTTTTAAGCCACCAAGCTTGTGGAAGCCCGTTACACCTGCCGTGTTTCTCTCCCCCGGCCCCCGGCTCCCGGGAGCAACCGTGGGGGTCACCGAGCCTCATTAAAAGAGGCAGGAGGGCAGCGGGATTGATCACGTCAGGCCTTTATGAGGATTAATCAGGATTATGAATGTGACGCTCTGTGCGGGTCCCCTTGGACCGCTGTGAAAACGGGGCGCGGGGAGGGTTGAGCCCTTACGAAACCAGCTTCCCTGGGAAGACTGGGTGCTCTTTCCCCCAGAAACAGCGGTGGTTGGGAACTAGCCCACGTCCTGGGGACAACGACCGCTGTGCATTGTTTCCCAATAGTTGCAGCTGCAGAAAATGCCTAATTCCTGACCGCGGCGTGGCCCCGGGCCAGCAAGGCCACTGGTGTTTTTGTTTGCCTTTGTCCTTTAATGACTTGGGAGAAAGCCATCTTTGGGCGCTGTGTCCTTCAGACAGATCAGCAGAGCAGAAAATGCCTCTTTCCTCGGGCACAGCTGGGCTGGGGGGAGGAGGGCCCTCCCCCTCCCCCCACCACCCCACCCCCACCTCCGGAGGGTTTCCAGCTCAGGTTTCCAGCTGCCCAGCTGCTCCAGCTGTGTCTCACCTGAGAACAGGTGCAGGGAGGCGGGGCTGGGACATGGACGCAGGCCGCAGTTTTACCAAAGCACCTGCTGAGAGAAGGAGGGGACACCTGCTGTAGAGGCTCCCCGACACCCCAGGTCCCCGCAGACTTTGTCTTTCACTGTCTCATCCCACCAGTCAGTGGTCCCCGAGCCCTTCCAGCCTCAAGGATTTTGGCCTCCACGTCCAGTTGACTCACTGCCCGGGGAGTAGAGCAAGGGCACAAGGAGGGGGGCGGGGTGCCTTTGGGGTGCCAGGCCCCCCGCCATCCTCCCACCGCCCTGGCCCGGTGGTGCCAGCTGCTGCCTCTCCCCGTCCCTCTATCAGCACCCCAGATGGGGCCCCTGGGGCGAGCAGAAAAGCTCAAGACCCCGGTGTGAGGGGCTGGGGACCGGGGCCGGGGGCAGGGGCAGGCCCACAGAGGGCAAAGCTCTAGTGTGGGCTTCCCGGGAAGTCAGACCCTGGCGGCTGAGGACCCGGCAGTGCCGCCCGCGGGCTGGGCTGTATGACCCTGAGGACGGGGTTTGAGGTGTGCTCACGGGGCCCCATACAGTGTCCACAGTGTCCAGAATCACAGGGCCGCTTGAGGCTGCTCACTACTTCAGTCCTGCAGACGATACAGACGGTCAGCCATGGAGCAGGTGGTCACAGGCGGCAGGGGAGACCCGAAACTGCCATTTCTCTGAGGGTCCTGCGTGCTCGTGGGCTGCCCAGGGAGAAAGTCCAGGGGCTCGAGGGTTCTGGGTCAGATGGGCAGGGAGCAGCGGGGCCGTCGGTTAAGCGGGGCGGGTAGGCTGAACCTTGAAGAAACATGCGCGAAAGATGAGGCTACCCCTGGTTTATTGAATCAGAACCTCTGCAGGGGGGGCCTGGGAACCCGCGATGCAGACCCCTCCCCCACCCCCCAGATGCTGGTGCTTCGGGAAGCCTGGGGAAAACCCTTCTCCCGTCACTCGTGCTCAGGGAGCTCCGATGGCGTCCCGGCACATTCCAGCCGTTTCCCAGGCCAGAAGGCTGGCCCCACGGCGCCCCGACTCAGGTGCAACCTGTGTGCCTCCCCCAGACTCCAGACCCAGACCCCAGACCCAGCAAAGTCTTCTGCCCGCTGCCCACCTGCCAGGGGCCTCCAGGAAAGCCAAGCTCCCTGCTGGGCACTGAGGTCCAAGGTCACAGTCCCCACGGAGCCTGTGGCCACACTTCACAGTGGAAGGGTGCACCAGCGTCTGGGACTCTTCTCCAGGCCCTTCTCCCGCACGCCTGCCTCGATCCCAGCCCCCGGTGACCTGCGAGGGTCACTGACCCATAGGAGCACCCAACAGGCTGGCCCTGTCAGGCTCAGCCCCGGTGTGTCCAGCCTCTGGGCACCCAGCCTCGCCCCTCCCTTTTGAGACCACAGAACCTTCTGGACTCTGCTGGACGAGGAGAGAAAAGCCACAGGAAGGGAGCCTTACGGTCTTCTGTGAATTTTTTAAATATTCTAACGTGGTTGTCACAAAACACTCCTAATGCTACCAACGGTGTGCCCGCGCAGGGACCGGATCCCGACCGGGCGGCGGGGGGGGGGGGGGGGGGGAGGAGGGCATGGGAGGCTCACTCCCAAGGCATCTCCGCACTCCTCACCCATGTCCCGTTACAGGGCCAAGGACTCAACCTTGCATCTTAACACAGACATGGGGCGGGGGAGGAGGGGATGGGAGGCTCACTCCCAAGGCATCTCCGCACTCCTCACCCATGTCCCGTTACAGGGCCAAGGACTCAACCTTGCATCTTAACACAGACATGGGGGGGGGAGGAGGGGATGGGAGGCTCACTCCCAAGGCATCTCCGCACTCCTCACCCATGTCCCGTTACAGGGCCAAGGACTCAACCTTGCATCTTAACACAGACATGGCTCTGTGCTTGGAACTGCTCCTCGGAGGCCTTCCCCGAACCCACGACGATGCGACACGGGCGGGGTCTATTCCTCACTTTCACAGATGCCTGTAGACACAGCTCCAAACTCGGGATGTGTGTGGTCGGTGATTCGGTTTTATCTTTCTTTTAGTTCCTTGGGGTTCTGTTGTTCCTCTCTCTCTCTCTCTCTCTCTCTCTCCCGCTCCTCTCTCTTTCCTTTAGTCACAAAATCCACAGGGATAAGACTAGAGTTCGCCTGTGACCTTTGCAATACTTGGGCTTCCGGGCACCAGCTTCGTGAGAAAGAACCCGCACACCGGGCGGGGCCGGGCCCTGGGGAAGGGGGCCCAGAGCGCCATACGCGGGACGTCAGCCCAGTGGAAGAGCCTGCAGGCCTGGGGCGCCGGGGGTGGCCTCGGGAGCCGGGCCGGGGCACCGGCAGCTACAGCTTGTTGGGGCTCCGCAGGCTGTGAAATGAGGGCAGACGCACACAGGAAGGTGAGAAATGCTGGTCCCCGCGGTGCTATAAACTGCACCCCAAAGTCTATAGCATCCTCAATAGCCAAATTATGGAAAGAGCCCAAATGTGCATTGACTGGTGAAAGGGTAAAGAAGATGTGGTTTATATACAAAGGTGAGCTACGCAGCGATGAAAAAGAATGAAACTTGACATTTGCAACAATGTGGATGGAACTGGAGGGTATCATGCTAAGCGAAATGAGTCAGAGAAAGACAAATATATGACTTCACTCACAGGTGGGGTTTGAGAAACTTAACATATGACCATAGGGGAAGGGAAGGAAAAATAAGATAAAAACAGAGAGGGAGGCAAACTGTAAGACACTCTTAAATACAGAGAATAAACTGAGGGCTGCTGGAGGGCAGGTGGGTGGGGGATGGGCTAAATGGGGGATGGGCATTAGGAGGACACCTGTTGGGATGAGCACTGGGTGTTCTATGTAAGTGATGGATCACTGGGTTCTCTCCTGAAGCCAAGACTGCACTGTATGATAGCTAACTGGAGAAGAAAGAAGAAAGGAAAGAAAGAAAGAAAGAAAGAAAGAAAGAAAGAAAGAAAGAAAGAAAGAGGAAGAAAGAAAGAAAAAAGGAAGAAAGAAAGAGGAAGAAAGAAAGAAAGAGGAAGAAAGAAAGAAAAAGGAAGAAAGGAAGGAAGAAAGAAAGAGGGAAGGAAGGAAGAAAGAGGAAGAAAGAAAGAAAGAAAGAGGAAGAAAGAAAGAAAAAGGAAGAAAGGAAGGAAGAAAGAAAGAAAGAGGGAAGGAAGAAAGAAAGAGGAAGAAAGAAAGAAAGAGGAAGAAAGAGAAAAAGGAAGAAAGGAAGGAAGAAAGAAAGAAGAAGGGAAGAAAGAAAGAAAGAAAAAGGGAAGAAAGAAAGAAAGGAAGAAAAAGAAAAAGAAAGAAAAAAGGAAGAAAGGAAGGAAGAAGAGAGAAAGAGAAAAGAAATACTGGTCCCCAGAGGCTAAAGTTTTTCAATCGCATCAATTCTGCTTTGAACCAAACTCTTGGATAAACGTATTAAACCGAGGTAGTTTCTTTCTGCCTAGTACGGAAATACCCAAATCACCATGGTTACCAACATGTTTATTTTGCGGAGCTGATGGCAACTTCTGCTACTCTAAAGAGAGGATTTATAAACACTTGAGGGATGAGTAAAATACGAGGCGGCCAAAACGACCGAGGGAAGCTTCCCCGCTCCGGGGCAGGCGGCCCTGGGCCAAGCCCCCCACCCATCCCTGGAGTCCAGCTCTGGCTTTCGGGTGAGCCTCGTGCTCCGGTCTCTCTGGGCCACATCCTCCTTCCCCCCAAAATGTCCCTGACCCGTGGCTCCATTGGAACAGGATTAAGATGACGCCTGCCCTTTATGGGAGAGAGGGATTTGCCTGTCAGCCTTCCCCCAGCAGGGCCGGGATGGGGGAGGGGCATGCCAGACTGGGTCTCCGTCTCCCCGACCCCCCTTTCCCTGTGCAGAGTAGCCCCCTGATGGGCCCTGGTCAGCACCAGGTGGGCGCAGCCAGGAAGTCCTGGGAGCCGAGGGCCAGGAAGCCGCAGCGGGACGGTGGGCAAGCCCGGGGACAGTACACTTGATCCCGAGGCACCTCCTCCCGCCGACCCCCACGTTGTTCCCGCCCCTCCCCCCGGGGAGCCCACCTGGCTGCAGGTAAGGGAGGCTTCCGGAGGAGAGGTCTCTGCCGCCCATGGCATCGTCTCCATCTGGGGGTGAGGTGGGAGGTGGGGAGCTCTCTGTGGCCCCCGAGAGCTGGGTCGCCCCAGGACGTGGGAGGGGGGACACTTCCCCGAGGAGGGAATGTAAGTGGCCAGCAGCCTCTGTGAACGGACAGGCTGGTGAGAAGGCTCCTGCCGGGTGCAGGGCCCGTCTGCCCCCCGAGAGGGTGAGGAATCACACCAGCTGGCCTGGGGGGGGAGAAAGGGTGCGGGGGGTGTGCCTTCCTGTCCCGAGCAGCCAGGGCCCTGAAGGGGCCGGATTATGTTAGCTGAAGCTCAGGCTGCAGGTAGGGGACCCGGCAGAGGACATCGGCGTGGCCCTCCTTGGTCAAGTGGGGGAGGAGTGTGAGGGAGGACTGCCTCGAGCAAAGAGCTGACGGCTCTAAGACCCCCGTGCTCATGGGCGTCGGGTGAGCTGATCTTCCCCAGACGGAGAGCGGGCCGGCCAGCCCACGGGGGTTGGAGGCCACACAGGCCACGACGGCGACACAGCTTCCTGCACCGTGTGAGCGTTGAGGTGCCCCCTCCCCCCAGCCACCAGGGCTCCGTGGCCGCCCTCCTCTCCAGCCAGGTGACGAAGGGTCCCGGGAAGGCAAAGTCTCGGGGCCTCTGACACGGCCCGCGAAGGGAGACCGAGGGGATTGTTGTTTCAAGGTTCTGCCCCACGGTCCCAGCCCCTTTGGTCATGGCAGGTGGTGAGCCCAGGTCCACCTTAAGGAGGAAAGTTCTGGAGCAAGGGCGGGCATGGGGCTAGTGTTTACTCAAGCCCACCTCGGGGGCCAGGCACGGTGCTCCCCCACCCCGTGTCGTGTCTTTAGTATTCTCCGCTGCTCCCCTAGGGGGTTCGAGAAGGAGTGTGAAGGTCAAGGGCACGGCGTGGCCAGACCTGGGATGCCTGTGGGGCCACCACGTACTCGAGCAAGCTAAGAGGCCCTGTCACAAACCACCGGAGTTGTAGCCAGGCGTTCTCACATTTGCTGGAACATAAGGCCCCCCCCCCAACTTCGGAGCACCCGGTGACACCCGTGGGACTCATGCTCCGCAGTCCACGTGCTGGGAAATCTGGCCCAGCTCCTGCACCGACTGCTTGACCGGGGGCAGGTCCCTAATGTCTCAGGGTCTCTGTTCTCTTCCTACGGTTTCAGGGTGCTGACACGGGCCTCCCAAGGTAGCGTGTGTCCATGTGTGTGTCACGCCGTGTGTGTCCACCCTCAGCCCTCGGGGTGACTGATGCCCTGGGGGCCAGGCCCTGGTGGTGAGAATCACGACGTGGACCCCGTGTCTCTCCCGTGAGCACTGGGAGTGTCTGGCTGGCTGAAACTGACCAGCAGGAGGCCACCCCCTTGATGGAAGTGGCCTGTGCCCGGGGCTCAGCAGGCAGAATGGGACACCCTCCTAGCCAGAGTGACTGGCTCAAGGTGGGGACAGGACCCAGGATACTTCAACCCGGAAGTAATCCCAGCTCCTTTCATCAATAGTTAGGGGAGACACGGTCATCTTTTGGCCATACGTGAATGAAGGAGTGCCTGATCCTGATCACCCCTCACAGCTACCGGGGGACTAAGAGGGACCTGTTGGCTGAAGCTGAAACCACGGAAGGAAAGCAAAAAAGATGAACCAAACCTGGGTCCTTGAGAGCTGCGGGAGCAAGCCTCACCTGAAGCCCACCCTGCCTTGGACTTGCCATTTGCAAGAGGCCAGGAATCGTCTTTATCGTGAAAGCCTGTTGGAGTTGACGTTTCCCTACTCGGAGCCCAAAGCTCCCCGACCAATGCTAGATGGCATGCCCCGTGCGGGAGAGGCAGCGCCGGTAACCTCAACAGCACCCTGACTCCCACGATTACGCGCTACCCTGTGGGGTGCAAACTCTAGGTAGTCCTTGCATTGAAGAGCTCCCCGCTAAGTCCCTACCTTCTATTTCTTTCCATCAGAATCACTCTGGTGTCCGGGGTCTCACAGAGTAAGAATCTGCAGCCCCTGGAGTTGGGAACGACCCTTCCCCACCCAACAGACACCTGACATCCTGAGTTGTGGGGCCAGCCTGGGGCACCCCGGTTCTCCATGCTCCACAGGCCCCCAGCCCTGCCTGACCATAACCTCCCCAGCACTTGGACTTGGAAAGATGTCCAGGCTACGTTCAGGCCGGAAGCACTTCTACTCTGTGGCACAAAGGCTTTCCTCCCCCACTCGGCCATTTCTCTGGCTTTGCTGGAGTCCCGGGAACCTGCGGGAAGCGGCCACCGCGGTCCCCGCGGGTCCCCACCCGGGAGTCTCCAGGGAAGCCTGGTCCACTGGCTCGTTCCCTGGGGGCTCTATTGCACAGACTGTTTCCTGCTGTGGCTGTCTTTTCCCTCCCAGACACAGAGAGAGAGAGAGAGAGAGGAGAGGAGGCGTCCCCTCCCTCAGCCGGTCCTGGTGGAAAGCAGGGTCCCCTCGGGCCGGGGCCACACAGGCGCAGGGCCAGCGCATGGAAATAACCGTTCTCCAGGCGGCCGCGTCCATCCTGAAAGACCGGCGCCGTTTCCCAAGCTGTTTCCGGGACCCCCCGGCCCCACCCCAGCAGAATCGTGTCCTAGGACCCCGAAGCCCTGCAGAACGATTTCAGTTTCCCCTTTGTTTGCAGGCAAAAGTCTCAAATCCAGCAAGAACAGAATGAGAACTAGGGCTCTGGTTGCAGGAGACACAAAGGGACCTCCCGCCCTGGTCTGCAGCGCCTTCTAGTGGCCGGTATGAGGCATTGCAGGTCGGGTAGAGGGTGCACAGGAAATACAGGTGGTTCTCACCTCGCCCGACCCTTGAGCGCAGAGAGGGCATCACAGCCTGGATCCCCGGCTGGGAAGGACGTGGGGCTGCAGGTGGTGTCTCGATGTGAGAACTTCTAGGGACCCAGAGCCTGAGCCAATCGAAGCCCCCCACCTTGCCGAGCTCCTGGGTGCTCTCTCCACGGCTCAGAGGGACTCAGTTCATTGGTCCTCGAAGGCTCCCATGCCTCACCAGTGAACCAACTAAGTCTTCTCCGGGGCAGCAGAAAGAGCCTGAACTAGGAGGGAGAAGATCTGGGTTTCCACTGTGAGCTGCTTGGAGCGGTGGTTTAAAATTTTAGCCTCAGTTTGTCCGTAAAACGGGACTGGGGACTCGTAACTCGTAGGGTTGTTGCAACAATCAGATGGACAAAGGGAGAACGTTCGCGGTCATGCTCAGGTCCTACCGCAGCCTGCGGCAGGAGCAGAGCAGGAGCAGCGACCTTTCAACCAGACAGGCTTGGGTCTAACGCCAGGACCCCACTTCCTAGCTGACTGCAGGAGGGTCACGTGATGTCTCCATTTCCTTGGCTGTAAAGTGAACATAGTCATGTGGGAGGCTTGTGAGCCACCCAGTCACGGGTCTTGAAACCTGGATTGACTGAAACGTTTATTGCCTCTTTTCAAGGCAGGCGAGTGACAGGTACCGAGTCAATATCACAACAAATGGGTTCAGACACGTTCCTGGTGTCCCCAGAGTGCCCAGCACAGCACCGTGGACTCAGTGATGCCGGGTAAGCCTGGGAGGCGACTGAACCAAACAGAGCAAACGGCACGGTCACAGTTCAATGTCACATGCGATTTATTCTACTTGTGCAAAATCAGTTTAGCCACATATTGTAATGCTTTACCGACTCTTGAGAATATCCACTAAATCAAAACACTCGCATTCTCCAGATATGAATCGCTGTTAGTTACACTCAGCAAAATTAATCTCCAATTAGTTACATTCAACAAAATAATCTCATGAATTAAAGACCATGACCACATTGTAATTCTAAGTTCATCGAGGAAAAACGCGATGCTTTCAGGTGTTAGCTAGCGAATACAATTCAATTTGTTTCACATAAAGTAAAAAAGCACGATCCGTCAGTATGGTGTAATGGAGAACATTCTAAGATAAAAATTTAGATTCTACACCCAGTTCCTTATTAATTCATTTTGTGGCCATATGAAAATGACTCACCCATTTCTTCTCTGCTTTCCCATTGTGCAATGGATAAATAGTACCTCTCCTGGGGTAAAATTATATTTTTAAATGGCTGTGAAAATACTTGGAAAAAATATAAAATAGTGAGTATGTGTATGTATATAATGTTATTTCTACTTATAAAGATTTTCATATTAATGGAGTGTCTTTTGAGTCCTTGTTGTGTCAATAAAAACAATGTCCTGGAAAGGCAGACGTTAAAGAGCATATATGTCCACTAAAAATGACATTAGCGGTGCATTTATGACTGACCTATTGTTAAAAGAACTCCAAGTGCACTGTCAAATATCTTTGAAAATGTGAAATATATATATGACAGAGCATTGGATGAATGGATGGCTGAATGGACGGGTAGCTACATGGCTGAGTGGATGGGGGGATGGGTGGCAGGTGACAGATGTCAGTGGTGAGCAAAACCAGAAAGGACCACTTGAGCCAGTTAGGAGGGTAAAGAGTCTGGGGGCTCTGGGGGCTGTGGAGGTGATCTGGGTGATGGCAAGGCTGGATCCAAGCTCGTTTGAAGATCCCCATGCCTGGGGCATACCCCTCACCCCACCTCCTACTCCAAAAGCTCTTACATCCGCCTGGTGGGCATTGCTTATCTGGGACCTACACAGACGACGGGTCTCCTGGGTCAGTCAGAGGCTGTGTTTTCAGCACCCCCGGGACTCATCCAAGCTCTGGATGTGGGACAGAGCAGGTTTCCATCGATGCTTCATGGATTAAGAACCGAGGTTGATTCACAGCCACCTGCATGGAGAAGGAGGTGACCAGGGTCAGTGCGCACGCCGGAAAGGAGAGGTTCATGCAGGAATACCCCCCCGAGCCTGGGTAGTGTAGGGTGACCATCACCCCGAGGACAGGACTTCTACGCTCACTGGATGGTGAGAGATTGTGCCCGAATAAAAGGGCAGCGGCTCCCAGAAGGCACAGAGGAACGGGGACCATGGCGGCTGGACTGGTCTCCGGTGAATGGGGCTCTGGTGAATGTCAGCACATAGTGGCCCGGACACCTGAGCCGGACGACCACACCCTCGGGGCCTTTGTGCCATTGTCCTGTCTGCGGAGGACACACTGAGACTCGGGGCTCCCGGTGCCGAGGGCCGCGCCGAGCGCCAGCCTGGTGGGGACGGTTTGTTTGATGTTTTTCAAAGAGCACATTTTTGCAGGAACTCGAGACCCAGTCAGAGATGTCCTTCACTTGGGAAACAGAAGCCACGGGAGAATAAGAAAGGATGAGAGGCCAATTTTCCCTCCGGTGTTTTTTCATTTTACGTGGGGAGGACATCCAGAGTCACCTTGCCCCCACATACCAGATGTCCTCAGAAACTGAGCAGGACAAACGTTGGCATCCTCGTTGGGATTCACGTGGTAAGTATTCAGTAAGATTCGCTGAAGTTCCCTTGGAACTCTATCCAGGGAGGTGACTGGCCTCGTGTGCTGGCCCCGGTCTTACTCTGCCCATCTGAACTGCAGTGGTTCCAAGAACTTAGATAATGTACACATCTGCTATCAGGTCCTGGAGCAAAGGGGGCGCGGCAAAGCAGAGGCGTGATCCCTGCAGTGTCCCTGCAAAACCAGCTCCTGGAGCTCCTCTCACGAAGACGAAGTCACGCGGAAAGGGACGTCGCCCCGTGGGGGACGTGTGCTAATCTGGCCTCCGCTGTGTGACTCAGAGGGTTCACTTGAGCTCTCTGGGCCCGATTTCCTCATTTCAAGGATGGAGCTCCTATCAACCACACTTTGCTGGGTTGGTTCAAAGTCTTATCTCAAGAGAATAAAGAGCTGAATGTGGGGAAGGCGGCCTTGGCTGGGGAAGAGCCTGAGGAGACAGGGGCATGTCTACACGACAGTGTCCCCTGATGGGGGACAGGACGCAATGGGTCAGTAAGCAGAAGGGTCTCCATGACTCAAACTGCGTGGGCCCCAAACCAGAGAGAGACTAGAAGGCGCCGTGCTAAGGAGTCTTAGTTATAATCCAGTGTCGTTGAACCTGAACCACTGCCAGTCACCCACATGCTGGGGCCCTCGGGGTGGCAGAGAGCCCTGACCAGTGGGGGCAGCACCTGCGTCCCCAGGGGCTTCAGGGCCCCAGGAGGGTTCTTCCTTCGGACCACAACACTGCTCCCTCCACTGCTGGGCACCGTGGAGCCCCACGGAGAGAATTGTGGATTTCTTAGATAATTGCTAAAATACAACTTCTCCAGGTCTCCAACGAAAGGAAAAGCCAAGGGGCCTCATTCTAAACACCTGCCAGTCACGTGCACGCTAGTCTAAGTCACTGGAGCTCCGCGGCTAAAAGAATGGACCCCAGACCCGAATCCCAGCTCTGTCCCTTCCTAGTTACATTCCCAGGAGATTCCTTCACCTGCCTGCCCCAGGTCCCCGGCTGTGTAAGTGGTAATAACACAGCTTCACGCGGTTGTTGGGAACCTGAGGGAGTTAACTTGTTTACAGTGTTTAGGAAGGGTTCTCACGCACCCACACGCTCAGCACTCCTGGGTATTTGCTAATGTCGGTAAGACACAGGGTCCTTCCCCAAGAGCCTGCTTGAGAGGGGAGAGAAAGAAACCCTGATGAGCTATGGGGTTGCTAAGGGCGTGGGGAGAACGCAGCTCAAGTCTGGGGAGTGTGCGGACAGAAAACCCCACTGAGTCTGGGGGGAAGCTGTCTGCTGTCGGAAGGATCAGGGCCCCGAGCACTGAAAGGGCAGAAAAGCATCCCCTGGCCAGCCAGCGGGGGGACGATGAGGACGTGTTGGTGCAGCGGTCCCAAGCCAGGCATCACACACTGTGCCCGGCAGGGAGGCCAGTGCCGAGGCAGGACCGAGGCCGGGGGTCAGGGGGAGCTGAGATTCCCTGTGGGACGTCCCCCAGCACCGGGGGACTCGGTGTGGCCCTGGGCAAGTCAGTCCCACCGGGGAATCTGCCATTTTCCCACTGGAAATTCCTACGGAGTGGGCTCTTCTCACGTGATGGGGTTTGTGAGGGAGAGAGCGAGACAGGAGTGAATGTCCCCTGCTGGGAGAGGTGAAGTGACAACCTGAAATCCTGGTTCGGGGCCACCTCCCGAGTCCTTAACTCCTGTCAGGGGAGGGAGCTCCCTGGCAGGCCAGAGGGGCCAGAGACACGCAGGGGACTGGGCGCAGGGGAGGGGCGTAGGGGAAGGATGCAGGGGAGGGGAGCAGGGGAGGGGAGCAGGGGAGGAGTACAGGTAGGGGGTGTGGCTAAGGGGTGCTGGTGAAGGGTGGTACCCAGAATGCCTTGGGGCAGCCCCAGGGCCCAGAGCCGATCTCAGGCCACCGTCCTGTCTGTAACCACATGGAGTCCGACAGTGTTTGGAGGCAGCAAACGACAGCTGCCAAACGTGGCCTGTGATTTTTTCTCTCTAAATCTCAAAGCCTTTACAGAAATCACAGGCCTGGGCGATCCCCGCTACAGGCGTGCGCTAAGAAAACGGCGCTCCACCGGAACGGGCGTCACCCGTCTGTGATGAGCTGTATTCGGGCCCAGAAGGAGGTCCAGGCACCCGTGACCGTCATGGCACAAAAGAGCCACTTCACGCTCGGGGGTGCAGGTACTTAAAATCACAGGGAGGACACGGCAAGGCAGAGGCGTGTGCCCATCACATCATCCGGGACACGAGGCACAGTTCGTGGCGAGGGCAAGGCTGTGGGGACACGGGACAGAGAGGAGTCGCGGATTCACTCAGCACTCAAGGGGCCAGAGGCCGCCAGGGGTCTGCCTGTCCTCACCAGCTTCCTGCCCTCTGTGCGTGCGGTACAGCCATCACCCGGCCCTGCTACAAAGGAGGAAAAACGAAGAAACCAAGGCACCAGGGGCTCGGGGCCTCACCTGGGGCCGCCCGGGAGCGGGGGGCACAGGGCTGGCCTCGGAGGGGCACCGGGGCCGGCTCTCGTCTCGCCGCACCCCCCGGGGGCTCCGCGAGGCCTGCCCTTGTGCAAATGGACAGAACCTGACCTGGACAACCGATGGCCCGCTTCCCCTCCTGCAGCTTCGGGGGCTTTCCGCTAAGGGGCACGGAACGTGCCACCGGCCACCCGCCGTTCTCCAAAGCCCCCAGCACACGCCGTGTCGTCTCCGCCAGTGGTGAGGGTAGGACGCGCGCATCGGAGGCGTGTGGCTGTTCACCCACCTGCGGGCCCGCCGGGACCGCCTACCCAGAGAACACCTGGTAGCCGAAGTCGTCCGGCCCGGCTCTGAAGCTGTATTTGCCAGTGATTCTCTGGTAGTGCACGAGGACAAGGGCAGCCGCCCCGGCCACCACGGCGAAGATGGCCACCACGATGAGGACCAGGTAACCGGCTCCCAGGCCCGGCTCCGCGCCTGGACGCTCACCTGCAGAGAACGAGACGGATACAGCTGTGAGGTCCGCCCAGACCGGGAGGGACGTGCATCACCTGTGGCCCCAGCCCTGCGACCTCACGGTCAGGGTGGACCAGAGGGCTTAGGACGGACTGGCGATGGAGCGAGCTCGCCACGGAGTCTGCCGCTCGGTGACCTTGTTATCTGGATCTGACTGACCCGGAGCACCGTGCTGTGAGGCTCCGCACGGGCCCGTGTACGTGTGGGTTTCTGAAGGGGACAAAGCAGGTGTCCCAAGCCTGAGAGCGCGGGCATCAGCCAGGACAGCTCAGCCCGCCCGGCGTTCTGGATCACTCCTAGCCCCCCGGGGAGCGACAGGGCCCACGGTGCGGGGAGGCTGAGAGCTCGGCTGCGCGTGGAGACCCGGCTGGGCGCTGGAGAGGGGCGCGGGCCTTCCCTGGACCCCGAGGGCCAGTAAAAACACAGGAAAGCACGGACCCAAAAAAGTTGGAAGTGGGGACTCGAATACTCAGGCACCCATGTTCATAGCAGCATTATTCACAACAACCCAAGGGCGGAAACAAGCCAAGCGTTCATCAAAGGATGAGTGGATATGGGCGCCTGGGCGGCTCAGCCGGTTGAGCGTGGGACTTCGGCTCAGGTCATGATCTCGTGGTCCGTGGGTTCGAGCCCCGTGTCGGGCTCTGGGCTGACGGCTCGGAGCCTGGAGCCTGCTTCCGATTCTGTGTCTCCCTCTCTCTCTGCCCCTCCCCCACTCACACTCTGTGTCTCTCTCTCTCTCTCTCTCAAAAATAAATAAACATTAAAAAAAAAGGATGAATGGATAAACAAATGTGGTCCATCCACACAATGGAATATTGTCTGGCCATAGAAAGGAGCAAAGTCCCAACGGGTGCTTCAACATGAAGGAACCTCAAAACATCATGCCTAGCGAAAGGGGAGAGTCACAAGGGACGGCACGCAGTATGACCCTGTCTATAGAACTATCCAGGAGGGCCAAAACCAGAGGCAGAAAGCAGACTGGTGCCCGGCTCTGAAGGAAGGGGACGGGGAGGGACTCCCAATCGGTGCGGGGCCACCAGCCGTCCCCACCCCCAGGGGAGAGAACTGCTCACCCCCGTGAGGAAGTCGGGGTGCATGGAGCACAGTGAGAGTGAGTGGGACCCACGACAGGGCACCTGCAGCAGGAGCCAAAGCCACCCCTGCACCACGTTCACCTCCGTCCAGTCCCCCTGCATCGGGGGTGTCCACCTGGGTGACAAGGGACACCCGAGAGCCTGTCTCTGGCGTGGTTGCCGAGGTAGATGTCACTCTGGGTCTCCAGGGCATAGCACAGGTATGCAAGGTGGTCCGACAGTGGCACTGGGGACCCCTCCTGGCTGCCTGGGACAGAGGCAGTCATATCCTCCAGAGGGAGGGGCGCGCTGGACGAGGATCCTGGGGGCACGTGCTGGAGCCGCGTAACCTCCCAAGGCGCCCAGACACCGGACGGCCAGTTCCCCGACAGCTGCAGGGCTGGCCCCTAGACCCGGCCTCTGCGGGTGCTATAAGGGGCACCTGGCCTCCTCCCGTCCTCCGTGCGGGGCCGCGGTGCTAGCCCGAGCAGGGGGACCACACTGAGGATGTTGCAGCGGGAGAGAGGTAGACCCCGCTCACAGTGGAGCCCAGGGCGGAGCCCGGATGCAGCCTCTGGAGACAAATGAACCTGTTTGCTCGCTGCCTGTTTCCCCGGGTTTCCGTCACCTGCAGCCGAACGCTCCCACCTGACCCACCGGCCCAGAGCTGCTCTAGGTAG
Source organism: Neofelis nebulosa (assembly GCF_028018385.1). Classification (NCBI taxonomy): domain Eukaryota; kingdom Metazoa; phylum Chordata; class Mammalia; order Carnivora; family Felidae; genus Neofelis; species Neofelis nebulosa. The sequence continues at coordinate 155,746,523 of NC_080786.1, read as the reverse complement.
GGTCCACAGGCCAGCTAGGTCCACCGGTTGCTGTGGCCCTGCAGTGGTTACCAGTCTACACAAAATGGAGAGCAAGACATGACCCTCCCCATGGGAGGGGGTGTCTACCTGCCCAGGAGAGACCGGTCACGTGGCGGGAGTTGCATGCAGGGCCCACAGTCGGACCACCTGTCAATCTCTTAATAAAGCACTGGCCCTTCACCAGGATGGCTTGAGAAGCCTGCACCGCGGGCAGGACAGTTGCCACGGTCACTTGGGGTAACCCACACAAACAGTCGTTTTGCAAAGACACTGAGTGATCAATGCTTCGGTGACGGGGACACAGCCCCTGCTGTGGGAAAGTGATGGAGAGCCTCTAAGCACAGGTAGGGAACCCCCAGCTCCTCACTTCCGGGCAGCCTCAATGATGCTTCTGGACCCTTCCTTCCGGGACACTTGTGCATCCGACAGACATCACGTCAACTTTCTCTCCCTCTTTGTACAAAGCAACTCTAGCGAGGGAGGACTAATGAGTGATCTCGCGAAGCAAATGGCTACGGAAGGGTTCCCGGAAGGAAATTAGAATATTGCGATGCTAACATAAGATGTCTTGGCAGCACGCATTCCAGAACGATGCCCACGGATTCCTCCTCAATCTCACCAATGCGCAGTGCTACGTGCGTCCTCCAGGAAGATATACTGAGGTCCTGACCCCCACTACCACAGAACGTGATGGTCCTTGCAAATGTAATCAGTGAGGGACTCCTAACCGGTGCTGAAGCAGGAGAGGCTCTGACCCAATAGGACCCATGTCCTTGTAGGACGGCCATGTGAGGACACAGAGGCACCAGGGGAACCCCACGTGAGGACAGAGGCAGAGCTCCAGTAACGAGATCCTGCCAGCCAAGGAGAGCCACAGCAGCAAATGCCAGAAGCTGGGAGAGCCGGAGATAGATTCTCCCTCACTGCCCTAGCAGGACCCAGACCTGTTGACACCTTGATCTTGAACTTCTGGTCTCCAGAACCATGAGGTGCTCAGTCTGTGGCACTTAGTGTCCTGTGGCCCCAGCCCCAGAAAACTAACACGGGGGGGGGGGGTGCGGGGGGCAGAGCGTGGGTGCACAGTCAGGGGACAGAGTGTGGGCACAGGGTGGGAGGGGGACAATCCTGAAGAGATTTGTCTGCCAGTCTATCCCACCCCTGCAGTCCCCAACAGTATTTCTGTTCATATACACAATTAAAATGCAAAGTTTCCACTAACTGGGAGATTCCATGTTTCTAAATGACTTTTCTGTACATTTATATGGCACAATTATGGAGCACACAAGAGCTAATAAGACAATGAGAAAGAACGATGCACCAAAGGAATGATCCTTGTTTTTGAGCCTGACAATTTATACCCTCATTATATTTGGTGTTCTGTGCAATGGTTGTCAGTTGGTGCTCTACTGGCTACAAATGATAACAACTAGCACTTATCCGGTAATTTCTATGGACAAGGCACTATATGAAGTAGAAATTAGTACTGTTCTCATTTTATAGATGAGGGAAATGAGGCACAATGGAGTATGCCCATGCTGCAGAAAAAAAGGAGAGTGCTGGACACATAGTAGGGATATATGCCTGCCACATAGATGGAATAATGAATAAGTGGGTGGATGGATGGATGGATGGATGGATGATGGGTGGATGGATGGATGGTGGGTGGATGGATGGTAAGTGGATGGATGGATGGATGGATGGATGGATGGATGGTGGGTGGGTGGATGGATGATGGGTGGATGGATGGTAAGTGGATGGATGGATGGATGGATGGAAGGATGGATGGGTGGATGGATGGATGGTGGGTGGATGGATGGATGGAAGGATGGATGGCTGGATGGATGGATGGAAGGATGGATGGGTGGATAGATGGATGGATGGTAGGTGGGTGGATGGGTGGGTAGGCGGGTGGATGGATGGAGGAATAATGGTTGGATGGATAGGATCCAGAAGACTCAGGAATTTTCCCAAGACCACACAACTAGAAGCATGAGAGTCCATATTTAAACTCAGGTCTCCTGACTCCAAGCCCAGTGCTTTTTCCACTCCAGTAGTTTTGACATTATCTATAATATCTGTGAATAAATAGGAATCCCATTTCTATAAACGAGAATGCAATTCACACATATTGTCTTTCATATTAGGGCTCCTGGTCAACCAGTTCTCCTCAGCAGGTTAAGAAATGAGGAGGGGGGGGCGCCTGGGTGGCTTGGTCGGTTAAGCGTCCGACTTCGGCTCAGGTCATGATCTCACGGTCCGTGAGTTCGAGCCCCGCGTCGGGCCCTGTGCTGACAGCTCAGAGCCTGGAGCCTGCTTCCGATTCTGTGTCTCCCTCTCTCTCTGACCCTCCCCCATTCATGCTCTGTCTCTCTCTGTCTCAAAAATAAATAAACGTTAAAAAAAAAATTGAAAAAAAAAAAAAAAAAGAAATGAGGAGGGGGTAGGAGAAGCATGTGGTCCCAGGATGGGCCCTTCAGCTGCCTGATGACCAGTGCAGACACCAGAGCCTGGAGCCCAGCTCCAGAAACTCCGAGTTAGTAGGCCTAGGACGTGCCCCCAAACCTGGGGTCTTTTAAATTTCACAAATACTTGGATGAGAACCAACAGTTGAGAATCGCTGGCCCTTCTCTTACTCCCTCATCTTTCTTCCTAAGCCCTGATCAGCATTCGGACCCCGGCTCACATCCCGCATCCAAAGCCCAGAAGTTCTTGTGCAGGAAAATATGGAGAGGCAAGGAGGGCCATCCAAGTAGGGAAAAAAGCAACAAAAAAGGAAAATCGACTAGGATTACATTTAGCTGCAAACGGGAGAAAAAGCCAAATAGCAGTGACAAAGAACATGGAAGTTTATGTCTTTCTGGCACAAAACTTGGAGGTTGGAGGTCTGGCCTGACCTGGCTGCCTTGTTGTAAGGTGTCCTTGAAAATGGGGCTCCTTCCAGCTCCTGTCCCCATGGCCCTCCCCTGGGGTCTGAGAAGGGGGATGATGAAGAAAGGGGAAAACAATGGCCTGAGCCCCTGGGGAGCTGGCACTTGACCTCCATTTGCATTTCATTGGCCAGAACTTACTCATAGGGTCACACTCAACAGCCAGGTTGACTGGGAATTACGGTTTTCATTCCCGGCAGCCAGCTAAAAACGGGGTGGGTTGGGGGGTGGGGGTGGGGTTCTATTATGATGAAGGGGCGAACAGATATTAGGGGACAGCTAGCCATTTCTGTCTTCGTACCCAAAGCATGCCATTTCCCCCAATTTTCTTTTTTTTGAAAAAACAATGAAATCAATCTCAAAGGAAATAAAATGTCTTCCTGGAAAAATGATGGCAGCCTTTGAAATGACATGGAATGTAATTGGCTTGTGGAAGTTTTATACCAAGAGAGAAAGCGATATCATTTTTTTTATTTTTGCATCTTCCGAGTTAGCCAAGCCCAGAATAAACATCTTAGGCATCACCTGAGTTCCTGTGGCCCAACAACCCATTCGGTGTGTTTATCCAACATAAACACATGGCTCGAAATACTGCTTTATCTAAGGGTGTGCTGACATCCTGAAGCCCCAGCCTTTTCTTCTGCAATGTGGGCATGACAATGGCCCCTCCCTCCCAGCCACACTCTGCAGGTGATGGACTCAATGCAACCCGGGGAAGTCGCTCTCAGCGGCCAGCAGCTGTTACGTCCCCTGATCCCGAGTCTGCTGCCAAACATCCCAGGTGCTCTGGCTCCCGGGGGGGCGGAGTTGTGGCTCCCACACTGGTGAGATGGGACTCAGGACTGTCTAAACCAAGTCACCAACTAACCTTCAGACCGGACGAGGGGTCCCCAGGATGTCTGGTGTATGGTGGATGCCTCGCTGCTTCTCGGGGACTTGACGTCATTGCAATTCTGTTGTTTTGAAAGAAAAGAAACTTCGAGTTAGTCGAGCAGAACTACTGAGTTCGGAGACAAGTCCTGACCGTCGGGGTGGTACCCTGATCCGTACATTCTATCTGGCTGGAGACAGCAAGCGGAGGGTGGGTGAGCTCAGACACGGGAGGGACCTGGGGGCCTGGACCGCCTGGATCACAGGAGGAATCGAGGTTCAAGAGAGCAGCCCACTGCGCCTCCAAGCCCTGGCCCCTCGGCCCCTCAGGCCCTCTGTCGGCGCTGAGTCATGTTGGCGTTCTCCATGGCCATGGGCAGCTGCAGCCGCCTGCTCCTTTCAATGCCTCTGCCTTGCACGAAGGTTCAGGGACACGGTGGAACCTTCTTAGAATACACCTGCTATGGGCTGCATTCTGCCCCTCTAAAAGATGTTGACCCCCTAGCCCCCGGTACCTGTGCCTGTGACCTTATTTGGAAATAGGGTCTTTGCAGATGAGGAGAAGGTGAGGTCATTAGGGTGGGTACCTAGTCCAACATGACTGTGTCCTTGGGAAAAGGGGACGTTGGACACAGACACAGACATGCACAGAGGGAAGATATGAACACACAGGGAGAAGCCGGGTCTGCACCCCAAGGGGAGAGCCTGGAATGACTCTCCCTCGTGGCCTGAGGGGGAGCCAGCCCTGCCCCAAGGCTGATCTTGGGCTCCCCACCTCCAGACTGTGAAAGAATGCACTCCTGATGTCTCAGCTACAGCTGCGGCCACAGAAAAGCAGTCAATGCCTCTCCTAGGAAAGCTGGGAAAGGAAGGCATGAAGCCATATTATCAAGAATCTGAGAACCGGCTCCTCCTTACAGAGGTGGTTGTGGCTATTAATACTCTTAGTATGTCTGAGAGGCTCTTGGAGCCTGGTGCAGGGTCATGCACACCCCTAGCTGGCAGTCATCCAGGGGTCTGTGTCCCTTTCAACCCTTTTTTCTGGAAGATCTACTGTGTGTGAAAAAGTGACATCAACAAAATTGATGTTCCTTGGGTTTCTTCTCCTATGCATGTCCCGTGGATCCTCGGAGGCTGGTGACCTGGGGGCGGGGAGGGGGACTGTAGGGGTTCTGTGAGCAGCACAGAAACAAGCCCATCGCCCAGAGATGAGGCAAACACACAGCCCCTGAACCCAAGGCCAGCAGAGTCCTCTCTACTGTCCTGGGAGCAGACCGCATGTGACAGTGAGCTCACATCCTTGTCTGTGTTGTGAACAAGGGCTCTCAAAACTCAGGACTGCAAAGCATATTTCACATTCAAAGGTCTACGGAAATGGGAATGTAAAATTATTCATTATCCCAAATTCGTGCACATGAAAATAAAAAAAAACCCCTCTTATTAAATATCACAGTGGCTGGGATTCAGTAGTGTTCCCTCAATGTTACTAAAAATAATACTGAATTAAAGCAAAGTTTTCACACCTGAATATGCATTAAAGCACCTGGAGGAGAAGCACCACTGCATCATGGCCAGGAATGGATGGGATGGGATGGGATGGAATAGGGATGGGATGGGATGGGATGGAATAGGGATGGGATGGGATGGGATGGAATAGGGATGGGATGGGATGGCATGGAATAGGGATGGGATGGAATAGGGATGGGATGGGATGGCATGGAATAGGGATGGGATGGAATAGGGATGGGATGGGATGGGATGGGATGGAATAGGGATGGGATGGGATGGGATGGGATGGGATGGGATGGGATGGAATAGGGATGGGATGGGATGGGATGGAATAGGGATGGGATGGGATGGGATGGGATGGGATGGAATAGGGATGGGATGGGATGGGATGGAATAAGGATGGGATGGGATGGGATGGAATAGGGATGGGATGGGATGGAATAGGGATGGGATGGGATGGGATGGGGTGGGATGGAATAGGGATGGGATGGGACGGGATGGGATGGGGATGGGATGGGATGGAATAGGGATGGGATGGGATGGGATGGAATAGGGATGGGATGGGATGGGATGGAATAGGGATGGGATGGGATGGAATAGGGATGGGATGGGATGGGATGGAATAGGGATGGGATGGGATGGAATAGGGATGGGATGGGATGGGATGGGGTGGGATGGAATAGGGATGGGATGGGGCGGGATGGGATGGGGATGGGATGGGATGATGGGATAGGAATGGAAATGGGATAGGAATGGGAATGGGGTGGGATGGCCAACATGTGGTATGACATCTGGAAGGATGTAGCTTAGCCAGCTAGCTGCAGAGTCCTCTGCCCACGGGCTGCCTGCCATCCATGCCTCATTTCACACCTTGTGCAGAGTCTGCTCCCAGAGGTCGGGCCCCAGAGCCGCCTAAAGCCTGGGCTTCAGATAACAGAGTGGCCCTCCTCAGGGTGATCAGGGACACAAGTCAGACACAAGGTTAGAGAAGTAAAACACCTACTATTTTGCACATGCTTCCAGGGGAGTCCATGCAAATACGAAGCCTGCAGTGCAGGTAGACAATGGAGTTGTTGATGAAGGAGAAGATTTTCAGCTTAAACTGGGCCTTGCTGGAGTCCCCGTTCTTGATCACGTTCGTGTGTGTGTTGGGGACGGGGCAGCTGGGAAGGAAGGAACGTGGCTCATTAGTGAGGAGCCGGCCTCCCATCCCCGTCCCAGATGAGCTTCCCAGCAGTACCTCTGGCTGCGCACACCGTGTCTGCCGCCACCCTCCGGTCCCCCAGGGACGCGGCCCCCATATCCGTGCGTGTCTGGGAGGCAGCCCACACCCGACACCTGCCTGTTGTTGATGAAACCGAACATGACCGGGTCCCTGGCGTTGCTGGATGGTGTCGCCCAGCACTCGGTCAGGACCACCTTGAGGTTGCTCTTCTGTTTATAGAGCCCCACCTCGACCTTGACATCATCACTGGCAGACACGCTATAATTTCGAGGTATAGGGGAGTCCCCAATAAGCAACCGCATCTCGGTGACAAAACTGCCAGCACCATGGAGGTCCTCGATGATGGTATAGACCCTGCAAGAGCGGGTGGTTTCAGGAGGTGCGCTCCTGTGACCCCACCGCTTCCCACTGCTCCCCAAAAAGCAACTCCAAAGAAGTATGCAAATAAAGGAAGACCGCCCAGATGAGAGCAGGCAAGGCTACCGGTCCTGAGCTGGCTGGAGCCGTGTGTCGCCCCCCAACTTGAGTTTGGAGCAGACTCAAGGACAGACAGGGGAGGGGCATCCTCAGAGAGGGAAAGGGAGGCCCCAGGCGCCCCAGGCGCGTCACGGGGAAGCCGTGGGTGGGCTCACCAGGACCGGAGTGTCCTATGGGATTGGCGAGGGTGCGTATCCGGCTTTCTCTGGCTGGTCTTAAGTTGGAAGCGAGGACAAGTATTAGGGGACCTGGGGGTTACGCACCAAGTCCTGGCCACTGTCCGTTTCTACATTCAGTCTCACAAAAGGATCCCCAAGTGACTAAAATCCTAAAGGAACCCAAAGTTGGGGCACCTGGATGGCCCAGTCGTTTGGGTGTCCGGCTTCGGCTCAGGTCATGACCTCACAGCCCATGAGTTCGAGTCCCGTGTTGGGCTCTGTGCTGACAGCTCAGAGCCTGGAGCCTGCTTTGAATGCTGTGTCTCCCTCTCTCTCTCTGACCCTTCTCTGCTCACACTCTGTCTCTGTCTCTCAAAAATAAATAAACATTTAAAAAAAAATCCTAAAGAAACCCAAAGTAAAGGCGCTAGAGCGGACAGTGAGCTGGAGAGGGGTGGGGAGAGACGTCTCCACTCACCCCCATTCTGGGGTGTAGCCTGACGATGTCAGGAGGTCGTTCTGGAAGGCACAGTGGATGGGGCTCAGGATCTTCAGATGGTGGATGATGCCCTCAGGGGACAGGTCGTTCCTCAGGGTGGTCCTCACCACCGTATTCGTCACGTTCTGAACACAAACAGGGTGTCAGTGCGCTCCTGGACCCCAGCAGGCCCCCCAACACGACTGCAGACTGGTGGCTCGGGAGTGCTGGGGGAGGGCTGGTTCTTCTCTAACGCTTGTCCCCAAAACAAGAAAACCCGACAATCTCTTCCTAACATCGAATGCCAAAGAGAGCGTGACGTCCCGACCCCTGGTTTAGCCTGCGTCCTATGCCCATGTTCCTCATTGGAAGAGAACCAGAGACAAGCCCGGTCAGCCGATACCCCAAATAATAGATCGGATTCCTCCCCCAAATAACCACCAAGCACGTTTCTGAAAATCAGGGCACGATGTGCTCCCTGAAGAAATGGAGCTAAAATCAATTGGTTAAAGTCTGCACGAGACCACCAGCATCCTCTCCGGGGGCCATCATGCGGGGGTGGGGGTGGGGGGACGACCGGGAGCCCAGGGGCCAGAGGACCAGCTCCAGAGAGTGAACGTCATCGTGTCGGGGACTCCGGGAGTGTGAGCACGCTCTCCACCTGAGCCCCCAGGGAAAACGCTGACCGGGTTCGTGCCGGGGGAAGGGAAGCCCGAGGACAAAGCGTGAAGACTAGTGGCTTGTCTTTTGAAGTTTGGCAGGACAGACCCTCCAGACGGCAGCGCGCCAGTGCACGGAGATGCACCTTCCCTGGCGCACGAGAGTTCCAGGATTTCTCCAGCGCCCAAAACAGAGCCGGAGCATCTGAGTCGGGCAGATCTTTCTGGGAAAACCACCATCGTTGTACTAAAGCCGAACCAAGTCTTCCTTTGGCAGGACGCCCCAAGTTACATTTGTCCCCAGCGCTTTGCTGGCTCATGGCTTGGAGTTTGATCGGCACAGTGGTGGGCTCTCCAAGATCGGCAGCCCCGCACGGACACCTCCTACGTCGTCACCAGCACAGGGCCCGGCGCCAGCCAAGGACAGCTGCGGGTTGTTCGTGGTTGATGCGGAGGGGCGGGTGCCGTCTGGCTTCCGCTAAAGTCACCGGCCTTAGCCGTTTAGAAGTAGCCAAGAGACAAGGGCATCTGTGTGAAACAGACAAGCCGGACCATCCACGTGGGGGGAGCAAGGGGTGGGGCTTAAATTTATGCTGATGAGGACGTGCTGATGAGCGTCCACGGGAGCACACATCCACCCAGCGAGGGCAGCGGGCAGAGCCCCTGTGAGCCGCACAACAGGGCATCGGGCCACAGTAAGGCTTCCAGGGCAGCGTGGGGCGAAAATAGAAATTCAGAGCCCAGCAGCACTAATGGCACCCATGAATCCGACGGAGACACGGAATCCAGTGGCCAAGCGGGGAAGTGGCTGTTTTCAGATGGTCCTGGGCTGAAAGTCACCGCAGGGAAGACGTGTTGAATGTTCTTTTGCTTCTCCAGCCCCTACATCGACTTCTTACCTGCTGCTTTATAAGAAACTACAGCATGTGTAATTTCACGTATGAAACACAGCAGGGCAGACACCGGTAAGCTGACTGCAGCAAAGGGTCGTTAGCTTATGTTGGAACCTACTGGAAATGACTGGTCTCTCTGGGTTTTTATATAAATGGTGAAATTAGAGTTTTTGAAAACCACCCTGATTCTTGGAGCTCACCTTCCTTAGTAGAGACTTGTGATGCCACTGCTTCTCTTTTTTTTTTAACGTTTATTTATTTTTGAGACAGAGAGAGACAGAGCATGAACGGGGGAGGGGCAGAGAGAGAGGGAGACACAGAATCGGAAGCAGGCTCCAGGCTCCGAGCCATCAGCCCAGAGCCCGACGCGGGGCTCGAACCCACGGACCGCGAGATCGTGACCGGAGCTGAAGTCGGACGCTTAACCGACTGCGCCACCCAGGCGCCCCTAATTAATTAATTTTTAATGTTTATTTATTTTTGAGACAGAGAGAGACAGAGCATGAACGGGGGAGGGGCAGAGAGGGAGGGAGACACAGAATCGGAAACAGGCTCCAGGCTCCGAGCCATCAGCCCAGAGCCTGACGCGGGGCTCGAACTCACGGACCGCGAGATCGTGACCTGGCTGAAGTCGGACGCTTAACCGACTGCGCCACCCAGGCGCCCCTAATTAATTAATTTTTAATGTTTATTTATTTTTGAGACAGAGAGAGACAGAGCATGAACGGGGGAGGGGCAGAGAGGGAGGGAGACACAGAATCGGAAACAGGCTCCAGGCTCCGAGCCATCAGCCCAGAGCCTGACGCGGGGCTCGAACCCACGGACCGCGAGATCGTGACCTGGCTGAAGTCGGACGCTTAACCGACTGTGCCACCCAGGCGCCCCTAATTAATTAATTTTTAATGTTTATTTATTTTTGAGACAGAGAGAGACAGAGCATGAACGGGGGAGGGGCAGAGAGAGAGGGAGACACAGAATCGGAAACAGGCTCCGGGCTCCGAGCCGTCAGCCCAGAGCCCGACGCGGGGCTCGAACCCACGGACCGCGAGATCGTGACCTGGCTGAAGTCGGACGCTTCACCGACTGCGCCACCCAGGCGCCCCTAATTAATTAATTTTTAATGTTTATTTATTTTTGAGACAGAGAGAGACAGAGCATGAACGGGGGAGGGGCAGAGAGAGAGGGAGACACAGAATCGGAAACAGGCTCCAGGCTCCGAGCCATCAGCCCAGAGTCCGACGCGGGGCTCGAACCCACGGACCGCGAGATCGTGACCTGGCTGAAGTCGGACGCTTAACCGACTGTGCCACCCAGGCGCCCCTAATTAATTAATTTTTAATGTTTATTTATTTTTGAGACAGAGAGAGACAGAGCATGAACGGGGGAGGGGCAGAGAGAGAGGGAGACACAGAATCGGAAACAGGCTCCGGGCTCCGAGCCGTCAGCCCAGAGCCCGACGCGGGGCTCGAACCCACGGACCGCGAGATCGTGACCTGGCTGAAGTCGGACGCTTAACCGACTGCGCCACCCAGGCGCCCCTAATTAATTAATTTTTAATGTTTATTTATTTTTGAGACAGAGAGAGACAGAGCATGAACGGGGGAGGGGCAGAGAGAGAGGGAGACACAGAATCGGAAACAGGCTCCAGGCTCCGAGCCGTCAGCCCAGAGCCTGACGCGGGGCTCGAACTCACGGACCGCGAGATCGTGACCTGGCTGAAGTCGGACGCTTAACCGACTGCGCCACCCAGGCGCCCCTAATTAATTAATTTTTAATGTTTATTTATTTTTGAGACAGAGAGAGACAGAGCACGAACGGGGGAGGGACAGAGAGAGAGGGAGACACAGAATCGGAAACAGGCTCCGGGCTCCGAGCCGTCAGCCCAGAGCCCGACGCGGGGCTCGAACCCACGGACCGCGAGATCGTGACCTGGCTGAAGTCGGACGCTCAACCGACTGCGCCCCCCAGGCGCCCCTGCTTCTGCTTCTGAGAACAAACGTGCCTCAGTTCTTCGCTGAAGTATCCAAAATGGAAGCATTGAAACACTTTTCGTTAATACCCGTCTCTGGGTATGCTCGTATCTCTATCTCTGTATTGTGGAGAATTTATCTACATGATGCCTGTGGGCCCTGTGGCTTTTTCCAGCTAAGAAGCAGAAACTCTTTCAGTACGTGAAGTGTCGTAACGGACGCAACATCAAGTCTCTGAAGGACTGTGCTCCAGGCGCCCAGTCCGGAGTGTCTGCTCCCAATGGCATACATAAAGTGCCTTTGGAAATTACTTTGTGGGGCACCTGGGTGGCTCAGTCAAGTCATGATCTCACAGTTCCAGGGTTTGAGCCCTGCACTGATAGTGTGGAGCCTGCTTGGGATTCTCTCCCTCTGTGTCCCTCCCCTACACTCTCTCTGTGTCTCAAAATAAATAAATAGGGGCGCCTGAGTGCTGAGTCAGTGAAGCATTTGACTTCAGCTCAGCTCATGATCTCAAGGTCCGTGAGTTCAAGCCCTGCATCAGGCTCTGTGCTGACAGCTCAGAGCCTGGAGCCTGCTTCAGATCCTGTGTCTCCCTCTCTCCCTACCCCTTGCCTGCTCATACTCTGTCTCTCTCTCTCTCAAAAAGAAACATTAAAAAAAAAATAAATACATAAAATAAATAAACTTAACAAAATCGCTTTGAAAAGAGCCACAGACAACCTGGACAGCCCCCTGCTGTCTCTACAAGAACTTTAGAAGTGTTTATGAAGATGATTCTGGACGCTGCCGAATCTTCTGGGGTGTAGATCAATTCATGTCTCTTCAGGGCCCTCTCTGTATGATCTGTATACAGTGCATCAAACTTAGCAGGGAGGCCTTAAATTGAACTTCTTCCAAAAACCCAGGAGCTCAATAAAGTTTAAACTTCCTGGGGTGCCCGAGGGGCTCAGTTAAGCATACAACTTCGGCTCAGGTCATGATCTCACGGTTCACGAGTTCGGGCCCTGCATCGGGCTCTGTGCTGACAGCTCAGAGCCTGGAGCCTGCTTGGGATTCTGTGTCTCCCTCTCTCTCTGTCCCTCCCTTGCTCGTGCTCTGTCTCTGTCTCTCTGTCTCTCTCTCTCTCCCTCTCAAAATAAACATTAAAAAAATTGTTTAAACAGAGGCTTGAATTCTTAAACTGCTTAACCAAAACCAGGAGGCAGACGGCTAACTGTACATACTCCATTGTACTCGTGTAAGTAAGTCCTCGAGGAAATTTTAGTTGTCGACAAACGTCAAGAAACATCAAGAACTTTTGTGGCTTCCAGGGCTGGGATGATTATCAGAGATGAATCCCCTCTGCTCTGAACGGGCCGAGCCCTACTGAGTGGACCGGCTGTAGCAGGTGCCTGGCCGGCTCAGAACAGGGCAGGCGGAGAGTCCGCGCAGCCCCGCCCCCGGGGCCCCGCCCATCGGCAGGAGACTCCGCCCCAACAGCCTGCCTGGCTGCGCTGACCACGTTACTTTCAGCATAGTTCCCTCCTGTTCTGCAAGCCTGCGGTGCTCCAACTTGGGCCCGAGACCCTGAGGGCGGCTGTGCCCCTGCCCACCCTCCAGCCTGTGCCCACAGACTCTGGGGCTCAGGCGCCAAGGAGCTGCTACCCCGTCTCCGTGTCGGGTACCTCCACGCGACCGTCGGGGATCCCCGAGAAGTAAAGCCCCACGGTTATGTTTAGGCTGTGCTGGCTGGAGGGCTGGAGGGGGGCCGACAAAGGCTCTGCGGTCCCCGGAATGTCCTGGTTGCTCCTTCAACCCAGAGGGGGTCTGAGGACCCCCAGGGAGGGTGGACGCACAAGCAGGCTTAGTGTGCAGGGGCGCTGCTCTGCCTGGGCTCCCACACATCCACGTGCACGCTGACCCCACAGCTGCCCGGCCCCCACGGGTCCACACTGACCCCGCAGCCCCAGCACCTGGTCCACCAAGTGTCCACGATGACCCTGCAGCTGCCCGGCCCCCACAGGTCTAAGTGCTCACTGACCCCCACAGCTTCCCGGCCACCTAACACATCTACGCTGAGCCCGCAGCCCCAGCGCCTGGCCCCGGGCAGGCCCACACCTCACCGCCGTCTCCACCCGTGCCCCATCTCTCCTCTGGCCCAGACTCTCCCCCGAGAAGTCTCCCGCCGTGTCCCTCACTAGCCTCTGGAGCCCCTGCCTCCCTCCCCGGGGACAGCCCCCGGACCCACTCTCCACATCTGTGCCTCCTGCCCAGCAGGATATTGCCTGCTGGTATCGCCTCCCCGGGCCTGTGGCCCTCGGCACCATGAACAAGCTCAGCTCCTACAAGTGCCCGGGGCCCAGGTGTCCCCACTGGGGAGCAAGGCCCAGGCTCCAGCCAGAAGCATCTGAGGGCCTCTGCCTTCCTTGTACCCCTGAAGGCCCCTGGAAAGGCAGAATCACGGATGATGTAGGGCTGGTCCCCGGAGGCAGGGCAACCTTGACCTTGACTCCCCCCATTGACCTTGCCGAACCTCCCAGTCCCATCGGTTAAACTGGGGGGGTGCAGCAGACCAGAGAGGCTCACATGGGCCCAGAGTGGCCTCCAGCTGGGCGGCCCCACCCCCTGACCGGGAGCCTCTTTGTGCCGGTAGAGGGACGACCCCGTGGCCGTAAAAGACTGCGGTAAAGACGAATCCCGGTAGGACCACAGTCCCTCTGGCCGGGTCGTTCTGATCACACCGGGCCACCTGCCCGGTGTGCACACTCACGCGCACACTCACGCACACACGCACATACACACATTCACAATCACACACACCTACCCACACACACGTGTTCTCACACACTGGCACACCTGGACACTCACATTAACACACGTAGCTTTCCTGCCTTTTCCGTCTCCCACCGGCTCTCCATCTGCTATGCTTCAGCATCACTGGGAGCATCCTTCAAACCCTGAAACCCACCCCAGGCCCTTTGCACCAGAATCTCACAGGGCGAGAGCCCAAAACTCCCTCCTGATTCCAGGGCACAGTCTGGTCCCTGGTGAAGACTTGCCCTGTCCCCCTTTGTTGGGTCCCCCCGCTTAGAGTCAGAGACCTTGGGGTGCACAGCCTTCCCTGGTCCCTCCCCCATATGGTGCTAACGCTCTCTGTCCCGGCCCCCACACCCAGCCCCCCGCCCCACCCTGGCCGCCCAGCCCTTACACTTTGCACGACGGTCCCGCACTCGCTCCACCCGGCCACCAGGAGCACGTGCGTGCTGTTGTGGTCGCTCACGTTACAGGATGGGTGTCCCAGGTACAGGGAGGACTCGGGGATGGATTCCTGCTGCAGAAAGCGCCTCTGGACGGCGATGGCCACCTTCTCAATGTCGCAGAGCACCCTGACCGCCTCGGTCAGGTTCAGTCGCGGGGGCAGGCCCCGGGGACCCGGGCCGGCACCTGGTGCCATGGCAGCCGCGGTTCCCGCCGGGGTGGGGGCCTGCTCGGGGCCAGCGGCCAGAGGGGGGCCGGGAGCCTGGGTTGTGCTTCCGGGAGAGTCACCTGCAAGGCACAAGGAGGTGGAACCAAGGGTGGCTCTGTGTTCAGGGACAGCCACCCGACCCCTGGCCCATGAGGCCCGCACGGAGGGACAGACAGGGACAGCAGCGGACACGTGGACCACGCGTCCCGGCCGCAGCCCCACACAGGCCCCTGTTGCGTGCTGGATGTTTGTGAAGATATTCAGGGTTGTCCGGGGGCTCCCTCCCGGGCCCGCCACCCTGGCACCTGCCTTCTCTTATCCCGAGGTGGGGCTCACCCACTGCTCTGCCCCCTCACCGAGGTCCCTGATCTCCAACATGCAGCCCAAACCCCGGCTCGTGGCGTTCATGCCTTCTCGACCGGCCTCACCCGCCTCTTGGCAGCCGGTGTCCCGCCCTCTCCCACCACCTCCCTGCAGGGGCCCGCGCTGCAGCTAACCCTAACCCTAACCCCGCCCCACTGCAGCCCTCGCTGCCCGGTGCAGTGCTGCTGTCCTTTCAGACTGGCTCTAAGACACCTCTTCCGGGAAGCCCTCCCTGACCGCACTCGTGGGGCTACAGGAACTCAGTCCCCGTGAGCCCCTTGCTTCTACCTCCAGCAGAGCACATCCTGTCTCCGGTGACAAGTGTTTACTCGCATAAACGTCTGTCTTGCACCCCTTGACCACGGATCCCTGGCTGGCAGGGGTCACCTCAGCGTCAGCGCTGAATCTCCTGAGGCCCCATTTAACGGGAAAAGTAGCGGGTGGGAGGAGGGCCCCAGGAGAGGCACTTCTCCCGTGCTGCTTACCACACGGGCTGCGTGCTCTGTGTGGTCGTCGTTTAGAACCCGAGAGAACGTGGCGGGCCTCACTGTAATGAACGTATTTTCCCATCACGGGCACTTGGGAGATGCGAGGCTGGAGACGCATGGAGAATGTGAAGGGACACATACGTGTGCACATACACGCGTGTGCACACAGACGCACACGTTAGAAAACTCGTCCAGGATGGAAAAACCTGCCGACCTCGTTTGGAAAAGAAACGCTTTGCCGACGAAAGTCCTTCAAAGAACAGATTACCCGACGGTATCTCAGGAGAAGGGATTGTGAGACTCTCACCGTCACAGGATCTTCCCGAAAATTCCACAGGGAAGCGGGGGGCTCCTCCCGTGCAGCTGCAGGTGTAGGAGCCCAGGGTGTTGTGGCAGGACGCGCCCGGCTCACAGTCGTGCTCCTGGCTGTCACATTCGTCGTAATCTGCGTGACATCAGAAGCAAGACAGACGCTGTCACAGGGCTCGAGGGCCACGGGGGAGGGGCGCTTCTGTGCCCGCTGTTACACACGCCTTGTGGGGGGACGTGCGTCTCGGCCAGCAGAGCTGAAAATCACTGAATGACACCGTAGGTGGACGGTTCTGGGGGGCTCGGGGGACAGGGTGGCACCCACTTCTCAGCCAGGATGGGGACACGAGCTGGTGTCAGGACGTCTGCTGGGGCTGCTCCAGAAGGAGGGGTCCTGGTCCCGGGGCCGAGAGGGGCCGCAGAGACAAGACCACAGGCCCCCGGCCCCTCGTCTCGGGCCCAGGCGCGCCCACAGCGAGCCGTCCCCGGGGAAGGCACTCAGCCCACTGGCTCGCTCCGGTCTCTAGGCTCCGTCACTCAGTTTGTTCACAGCGACACGGGTTTACTGCAGAAAATGGGTACAATCCGCACCTAAGGCCACCTCCCACATACAACAGAGTTCTCACGGTGACCTATGTCCTTGGGCCCTTTAAAACACAGACTGCGACGCAGCTCGGGCCGTGCTTTACATCTACGTGGGAGTCCCGCTTCCTTCCCCAACCCTTATTTCAGGAATGTCTTCTGTCTCAACACGCCTCGCTTTTAATAACCGCATCAAAGTCCATGGCCTGGGTGTGCCATAAGACACTTAATATCTCCCCTGTTACGGGGCTGTCGACCACTTCCAATCTTTTCCTTTTCTTTTTTTAAGTTTACTTATTTATTTCGAGAGCGCGCGAGCAGGCAGGAGAGGGGCGGAGAGAGAGGGAGAGAGAGAATCCGAAGCAGGCTCCAGGCTCCGAGCTGTCCGTGCAGGGCCCGACGCGGGGCTCGAACTCACGGACCGCGAGATCGTGACCTGAGCCGAAGTCGGACGCTTAGCCAACTGAGCCACCCGGGCGCCCCTAAAACATTCACATTTTTATGGAGTCGCCCCTGTCGGCCTTTCCCCCTGGGGGGCTTGGTTTGCCTTCTGTTTTGAAACTTAGAAAACCCTTCTTATTCCCAAAACCAGAAAAATATTCATATTATCTCTGGTTGTTTTTGTACATGTAAGTTTTTGTTGTTTATTTTCAAGTACGCTGTGCGCCACGAACGGAACTGCGTCCCCGAAATGCGTACACGGGAGCCCCAACCCCTAATGTGACCGTATTTGCAGGTGGGGTGTTTAGGAGGTAACTGAGGCCAAGTGAGGCCATTACGGAGGCCAATCCAATGGGACTGATGTTTCTGTAAGAAGAGGCACCAGGCACCCCCTCTGCAGGTGTAAGGGAAAGGCCACGGGAGGGCGGAGGCAGAAGGTGGCTGTCCCCATGTCAGGGAGAGCCCCCCTCCCCCCGGAAATCTACCCCGGACATCCAGCCTCCAGAACTGTGAGAACATACACTTCTGCGTTTAAGGTTCTCCATCGCCGCGTTTGGTTACGATAGCTCAAGCCCACTAATACGATTTAGAGAAGAGAATCTAAATTGCCTTTTCTCCCTGCTTTCCTTTGCATTTATTTTTACCAGGATCTCCTTGGAAACTGTTCTTGGGAGGAAGTGTGGCTGCAGAGAGGGACGCGTCTGCCCCCGGCCCAGTGATGTGGGTGGCCCAGGAGGCCCAGGGGGGGACGCAGCCCAGTAAGGGAGCAGCGTCTCCGGACAGCTGCACGCACGGCTTCACCCGAGGATGTTTTGAGCCCTTAAACCTCCAGAAATAGCACACTAGCCATAAGACAGACGAGGGGCCTGTGTGTTCCACACTGGGCATCTCCTGCAGGGGGACCCCGAAGAGACCCACGTGCTGGGCTCTCCCCACCTCGCTTCCGGAACACGGTGAGTGACCGGGGGGCCCGGCCTCCGCCTACCTTGTATGAAGGTGTCCTCGCCGACCACCTCCAGCAGAGAGGCGTTCCGGAGGGCGACGAGGAACGCGGCAGACACCTCGAGGACATCCACGTCTGCGATGATCAGCAGGTTAAACTCCACCACGACGCTGCCGTTGGCGACGCGGGTCACCTCCATCTGGACCCCACCGGCGTCCACATGCCGAAGCATGGCGGCCGGCAAGGAATCCCGCACCTTTAGAGAAACCGCACAGGTAAGGGGCCACGCGCCGGGAGGAAGGGGGTGCCTGTCCCCGGGGGGGGGCACCTCCTGGGATTCTGGCCGGCAGCAGACTGGTCCAAGCCAAAGGTCAGTTCTGGGCCCGGTCTGGTGAAGCGAGCTGTGTCCCAGGTCCAGCACCAGTGCCTGTGGGTCCTGAGCCCCAAGAAGTGCCCCGCTCCCCCAGAGCACGTCTGCTGGCCAGTGTGGACGAGACACACAAGCCCCATCCCGGGGGGCACGCCACTCATGGGGGGCTCACGACAGCATTTAGAACCTGCTCTCCTCAGCTCAGAGCCATGGAAGGCGCAGGCCGGACAAGTGGTCGTGGGAGGGCGGGGGGGCGTCTCGCTCACTGTGTTTTCTAGAACAATCCTTTTACTGCTGATGCTGCCACGATGCCTCAGGCTGTGGCGTTCTGTCCTAGCCCCTCACAGTCCAAACACCCAGAGATGCACACCGCCTCATGACGGCTGTAGACAGTCCATAGAACGCCAGCCTTCTGGAAAAGTGCACTTCCAGGGTTTGACCTTATCCAGAGCCTGCCGGGTGTGGTGGCCCAAGGCACAGGCTCGTGGGTTCACTTCCCAGCGGGGGGACAGCCAACGTGAACAAACGTGCTGTCACCCTGCTGTCACTTGGCCACCATCATAACCACTGCAATGACTGACTCTCTCTCTCTCTCTCCCTCTCTTTCTCTCTCTTTCTGTCTGGGATGTCCAGAGAGGGATCAGTCACAAGCTTGGCTTAAAGTCACTTTGGGTTGCATTTCTGACCAGTCTCAAAGCAAAGCTCCAGGCCCCCTTGCTAAGAAGTGACAAGGAACGAGGCGTCGTGTTAACCCACAACCTCCCAAAGTTGGTCCGAAAGTCCTACGTACGTGATAAGTCGCACCATTACTGGCTATCCTGAAATTCTAGACAAATCAACAACGGTCCCCAGAAATAGGCGAGGAATGGTTTGAAGAGGAAAGGTTACTCCAGACACGTGAGTGGAAATGGGGCTGCCTCAAGGGACCACCAGAGCCCTGAGGACTGGTGGTCGGGGCTGTGGCTTAGTGTCGTGTGTCACAATCACAGAACCTACAGAAGAGGGTGAATGGAGCCATCAACAACTCTCGAGTCCACGCACTGGGCCGAGAGCTGGGGACCCCAGGATAAATAAGGCAGAACCCCAGGTCCCAAGGAGTCCCAGTGGGACACTTCCCGGAGGCGGGAGACCCATTTTCCAGGCCAGCGATGCCCTGAGGGGAGAGCAGGATCAGTTAGCGAGCCAGCGAGCTAGCACGTTAGCACGCTCGGCCTGGAGGTGGCGCTGCTCTGCTTAAACCCCAGAGTCAGGAAAAGCTGAAAGGGACGAGGTGTAAGCAAGACGGTGAGACCATGACAAGCGCGTTCTCTTCTCCTCAAAGGGGCATCTAAGCGCCAGCAGAGAGAACACGGAGACGGCCACCCAGACTGAATTGTAACGATACGCCGTCTCTAGGGATGTCAGTGGGACGACAGGGGAAGCCTCAGAAAGATCAGGAAACATAATAGCAGAGCAGGAGTCACTTCAGCCAGAGAGTGAACCCAACCCAGTGTGCATCAGAGACCGAAACGTGGCCTCTGCGTTCGGTGGAGCGTTATCCGGCCATAAAGAGCGGTGAGCCACTGCCGAACCCTGAAGACGTGCTCAGGGAGATGAGCCAGGCACAAAAGGTCACGTATCGCATGATTCCGCGCACGTGAGATGCCCACGGCAGGCAAACCCACAGGGACGGAGAGCACATTAGTGGTTGCAGGGGCGGGGGGTGTGGAGAGTCACCGAGAATGGGAGAGGGGCGTCTTTTGGGGGTGATGGAAACGTTCCGGAATTAGACAGCGGTGACGGTGGTACAATTTCACAAATAAAATCTAAACCATTGCACTAGGCACTTTTTTTTTTTTAATTTTTAACATTTATTTATTTTTGAGAGACAGAGCACGAGCAGGGGAGGAGCAGAGAGAGAGGGAGACACAGAATCCGAAGCGGGCTCCATGCTCCGAGCTGGCAGCACAGAGCCCGACGCGGGGCTCGAACCCACAGACCATGAGATCACGACGTGAGCCGAAGTCAGACACTTAACCGACTGAGCCACCCAGGCGCCCCAAGGGAATATCACTTCCGAATCTACACCCTACACCGTAGGTCACTTGCTCCCACGGTAAGCACTTTTAAAGTGTGCATTTTAGGATCTGTGAAATAGATCTCAATTTTTTAAAATTTTCTTTGTGGGGCGCCTGAGTGGCTCACTTGGTGTCCGACTCTTGATTTCGGCTAGGGTCATGATCCAGGGGTCGCGGGATCGCGCCCCGCTTGGGATTCTCTCTCTCTGCCCCTTCCCTATGCTCGTGTGCTTGCTTTCTCTCTTTCTCTCTCTGTCTCTCTCTTTCTGAAGCAAGGAGGCAGCGGAGGCAGCTACTCAGCATCTAATGATAGACCCCGGGACGCCAGGCACCACGCTGGAGCCAGACGCCCAGCTTCCTTCAGAAATGAGGGTCCCAGGCCCCTACAAGCACAAGTCCTGCTCGACTGGGACTGAGATTCTGCCCCCCTCCTTCCCGCACATCCCAAAAGGAAACAGAGACTGGCTTCGCCAACTTACCACCCTGAAGAACAGCTCTAGGAAGTCCTGATACTCCCTGCTGCTTGCGTTCCAGAAGGGCTCCTCGTACCTGACGTTGGCTATTCTGACTTTCCCTCTGAGCTTCTGGGCCGCTGCGGGACAGAGAATAAACACATCTGGAGCGGTAACGCAGTAGGTAACGGTAAACGCGTTAGGTGATGTATTAGGTGACACGTCCTGATAATGGCACTGTCATGTCGGCCGAAAGAATATCAGTGCCCTGCGTGCACAGACACAGCCCAGCCCACCCCAGAGGGTGCCGGCACACAGCCTGGGCACAGAGAGAGAAGCTTCCGGAGGCTGCAGAACCAGGCCAGCCCCTGCCACTCTCCTCTCTCTCTGTGTACAGGTGTCCAGGTCATTCAATGGTAGGCACTACTTTGAGAGTGCAAGAAGTCCCTATTCATTCCGGGGCCACAGGTGCACAACTGGGCATCCCGGAGAAGCCAGGACAGAGGGTGGCCTCGCCCCGCCTCTGCTCAGCGCCCACAACTCAGGACAGAGGGCCAGAGGTCCTGACCCTCTCCTTCCTCCCCTAGAGCACGGTTTCTCTGCACGTTAAGGGCAGCCCCTGCTTTTGCACTGGTCTGTTCCATGTGAGTCTGTTCCCTCCACGCGGGGCCTCTGGAGGCTGTGGGACGAGAATGTGGTCCAAGAATATTGCCTGGACCAGCAGCCACCTCGTTCAGTCCTCCACCAGATGTCTGTGGGGTTCTTGCTCCGTGCCTAGCCTTCCGGGCAGTGGAGGGAAAGGCCAAGGTTCCTCTGCCCCCACAAACCCCAAAGCCATCCCAGGACATACTGCTGGATGACCCCCAAAACCACGCCCTGGGGATCACTCCCGTCTCTGTGCCCGAGGGCCACCGGTCCAGACACGACAGATGGAGAATGCAGCCTGGTGGAAAAGCCCGGGAAGCGGGACGGATGAGCATACGGGTGAGAAGGGATGTGGACCCGGCCCCAGCATGGGTCACACGCCCACAGGTGGCCTCTCCTGCCAGCGGGTGAGACCTGCAGAGGCCATGTTGACGCGGAAAGCCCCGCACTGGCTCTCAGAGGCACCGACCACCCCTTCCCCAGCTCGCCACGAGCCTGCCTGAGGGCATCCCCACACACCGTCTCCCCTCTCACCCCCTGGTCCTTGGTTAATCGGTACTTCAAAGTATGCAGACAGAAGCTCTGACACCCCCAAG